>NC_091952.1:113899953-114233966 GCF_031021105.1 Erythrolamprus reginae | reverse complement strand
TTTGCAGTTTGCATATTGTTGTTTACTCTAAAAAGAAACTGTATGCTGGATATGTTCCTTTAATTTTTTTTTCTTCGTTTCGTATCCAAAGCATTTTTCAAAATTGCATTTTTAGGTCTGGTTTCACATGAAAAAGCTGCTGACTTCTGCTTTAAAAATATACCTAAATATGTAAAACCTAAACATAAAAAAATACCTAAATCTAAATCCGCAATATATGTGCACACTCATAAGAAATTACGAGAAGTTACATCTGCCTACTGGAAAAATTCAAACTTACCTTTGCATAATATTCTAAAAATCAAAAGAACTCAGAGTTTTTCCATTTTTTGCTAAGTATTCTTTAAAAACAAGGCAAATGGATTGATATAACATTTTCCACTAAGACCGCTAGTTCCTATTTTTTTAGCATAATTACTATTTCATTTACAATTAAATTAACTGCAGTTTACTATTATTTTTAATATAGTAAGGACTTTGCAAGATTAAATTTTAACAAGGTAGAATTTAGGCAATCAGGTCTAAGCTATGCTCAGTGAAGGTGTCCAGGTGTTGCCACTCACTTTAATTCCATTAACTTTAAAAAAATATTTACAGTCACACCCTATACAGTCTTTAGACCTGCTGACTTCTGTGCTTATATAAATGTTTTTCTGGAAGGAAACCAAACTCTATCTTGCTAAAACAGAACACAGGTGTGATTAAACAGTGATAATTAATATTTTTTAACTTCCCCTTTGCAGGCAGTTGTGTCATTTATATTTATATAATAATAATCAGTGTTAGGAGGTCAAGATACTTTTTTCAGGAGAGGGACCAATAAGCAGACAATCAAAACAGGAATATATTAGTCCTTTAGGTCAGTGTTTCCCAACCTTGGCAACTGGAAGATATCTGGAATTCTGGGAGTTGAAGTCCAAATATCTTCCAGTTGCCAAGGTTGGGAAACACTGCTTTAGATAGTGGTAGACTTTTTCTAGATTGTTAGTAGACTTTTTCACCATCTAAAGATTTGGCAGTGAAACTTAAATCACTTCCTTAATGTTGTGATTCAGCCTGAGGCTGCTCAGGGACCAGCTGTGTCTCTGCTGGCTCCATGCCCGGAGGAGGATGACAGCGCAGAGGAGGGGGCTGAACAGTCGGACGGGGGAGAGGAAAATCAGGAATGGGATGAAGGCGAACAGCATGAGAGCCCCAGGGGGGGGGGCTCTCCCCAGACAGTAGCTTGGAGTCATTAGGTGATGACGCACAAGCTGTCATTGACATGAGACAGCGACGTTCAGAGCAACGAAAGGAGCAGTTAAAGAGATATTTTCACCATTGAAGTAGAAACAGCTGGGTTTGGGTGTGGTACTCATCAGCAGGGTTTAAAAGGCAGGCAAGCCCTTCAAGCCATGTGGAGTGTTATCAGCTTGGCGTGGCGTTATCCTGTCTTGTTTCTCGGCATCTCTGTTCCTGGCTTGTGGCCCAGCAGCTTTGGAAGATCCGTGGGAGGTATAGGTCTGCTATCTACAGCCTTGGCTTGGCAGTAAGAATTCTGTATTGCTGCATGGACTTTTGGCCTTCGTGAATATATCTGAAGATACAGCATTTTCCTGTTTGTAAGGACATTTTCTGTTACCTGTGTTTTTCTTGAATTTTATACAACTGCCTTTGCTTTTTACCAGTGTGTCTGGATTCTCTTTTTGGGTTGGTATTGGCTTCTGGAGTGACACATACAGAACACTTAATATTCATTACGAGAATAACAGAATTGGAAGGGACCTTAGAGATCTTCTAGTCTAACTCCTGCACAAACAGGAGGAGGCTCTATGCCAGTGATGGCGAACCTTTTTTTCCTCAGGTGCTGAAAGTGTATGCACGCACACTATCACGCATGCGCAAGTGCCCACACCAATAATTCAATGCCTGGGGAGGGCGAAAACATTCCCCAACTCCTGAAGGCTCTCTGGAGGCCAGAAATGGCTTGTTTCCCAACTTATGGTGGGCCCAGTAGGCTTGTGTTCCGCACTCCCCAGGCTCCAAAGCCTTCCCTGGAGCTAGGGAAGGGCAATAACCCCCTCCCCCATCACCCCGGAGGCTCTCTGGAAGCCAAAAATGACCTCTCAGAGCCTCTGCGTGAGCCAAAAATAAGCTGGCTGACACACATATGCATATTGGAGCTGAGCTAGGGCAACGGCTCGTGTGCCAGCAGATATGGCTCCCTGTGCCAACTGCCATCACTGCTATATACCATTCTTGACAAATGGCTGTCCAATATCTTCTTTAAAATCTCCAGTGTTGGAGCACTGATGATGAAGGCAGGACAGCTGATTCTAGCACTCTCTAGATGTGTGGACTTCAACTCCCAGAATTCTCAGCAATGGCCATGCCAACTGGCAAGTCTGGATCCTGCACTCAACTCATCTAGAGAGCATTACTCTGTTTGGGGAAAGGTAGTGCAGAGAATAAGGGGGGGGGGAGATTCAGTCACATCACCAGAATGTCTATTTTGATAGCTGTAACATTTCATTGAGTTATTTTTTGAACATTAACCAATAATTAAATGCAAGTATCTGGCTGCTTGCTAAATTCTCTGTAAGACAGCAATACAAGTCTTGAAAATAAATCAGTATTCGTAACTAGCAATGACCAAACAGGATGATCAGCTATGGAAGAATGGCATATCTCCCTTTTCTCAAAGCAGAAAGCAGACAGGTATAAAACCTGTCATTTTGGGAAAGATTTTCCCTAATACTTATCCTTAAACAATACTGTATTAAAATGTACAGTCCTGTGATTTGCCTCACCAACTGGTCACAAAAGTTTGCAGATTTTCTCTCAAGTCCTATCATGGGTGAAATAATTAAACGATTTCTATTCAACTGCCGGAGGCAAAGATCACATGCAGACAACTTCATGGATTAATGAATAAATTATCATATTACAACATCAAAGATGCAGGATGTTCTTCTCCAATTTATTTAAAACTTCTGACCTGATTTTCTAAATTTAGAAATCTGCCCTATTTAAACGATCAAATTATGAACAGAAGACAGGTTGATCTATTATTCTGTATACCTGCTTGAAGGGCTTTGTGAAAAATCTAACTTGCCATGTTTGGCTTCAATAATTTGGCTTAAAAATAAAAGCTTACTCAAAATTTCAAATGGCCTCCACATGGTTGTGAACAGTGGAGTATCTAAACCACCATTTATGTTCCTTTAATAGTCAAACAGATGCTTTTGAGAAGATTAAATAAAGGCATAAAAGATATAATTGCTTTCTGCTTCTTTCACTGCAGTGCCTAAAATCTACTATCAAGTGTTTTGGAAGTAGATGACCATTTATTTATTTGTATCCTGCTTTTATTTTTACAAAGAACTCAAGGAGGTGAACATACTCAACAAACCTTCCTCTTCCAGCTTCCCCATAACAACAAACCTGCGAGGTGGGTTGAGCTAACAGTCAGGGATCTTCAACCTGTGGTTCCAGACCTGCATGCGGCTCTTTGGGCTCTCTGCTGTGGCTCCCTGTCAGGTGATCCCATCAATGACAACCTTGCCCTCCCTTTCCAGTCACTCCTTGCCTAGCCTAAGAAGATAATGGCAATGGCGGGGGTTGGAGAAGTGACTAGGGCTGATTTTCTGGCACATCATTCTTGCTGGAGCTTCTTCCAGCCCTCGTTGGTGCTGGGTATGCCTCAGTCATTTGGGGAGATGTGCAACCTACTCTCCATCCCGAGACATTGGTCCAACCCAGCCGTGACAAGGGATGGGCCTGCAGTGCCCAGCTGTGGCTTTAAAGTGTGCATGGGGAACTTTCACCGCCCAGAGTTTCCTTTTTAATTCAAGCAATGCTGTGTATAAATCTCTCTACTCTCTCTGTCTATTCTCTCTTAAAAACCCAGTGAGCTGGGGGCTGGGGGCTCTTCACTACACCTTTTCTTTCTTCTTGGCAACTTTTTGGAAATCTGGGCTGGCTGAGGAACGAGCTCAAGCCATGGTGGAGGCTTCTCTTAGGGTGACTCTCCTCCCCTCCCCCCTGCTTCTCCTCTCACAATCCCATGGCCAGCTGTAGTGGGGCCAGGGTGTGTGTGCAAAAGCGGGGAGGTCCTCCTCGAGGGAGCGCCCTTTCTGTGCTTTCGCCAAGCCCGGCCGCTCCCTTGAGGAGGGTATTCCCACTCGCATGCTCTCTCCCAGCCACTCCACAGCCAGCAAGGGAGTCATGAGAGGAGAGGGAGAGGGGGTGGAGGAGCAATGCGGGGGGTCACCAGAGCCTTAGTGCAGGAGCAAAGTGGCCCTGTACTTGCCTTCGTGCCACATTGTGCTCAAGAAGCCTTTGCTCCCTGCCACTTGAGGCTGGAGCTTGTGCGCCCCATGCCAAAGAACACCTGGGGGAGTGGAGAGGGGACAAGGCAAGGCGATGACTGAAGCCTTAGTGCAGGAGTGAAAGTGACCCCTATATTTGCCTTCGGGTCACATTTGGCTCAAGGCAGCCCTTGCGTCCCACCGCTTTGGACTCAGAGCTGTAAACCGTAACCTGTTGCTAGGGGCAAGTGGGACAGGGTCATTGTGGCTCCATGTTGTAATGGGCTCCAGGAGGAGAAGGGGACCTCATCTCCCCCATTGTGAAATGCGCTAAAATTCACTGTGTTGTGCAAGGCACTACAAGAGTGCCTCATGGCCTGCTCAACGCCTCATATCAGAATCAGAGAGGAGGATATAGACATATGGGGGGGGGCAGACAGACAGAGATATACAGAGAGAGAGGGGGGGAGACGCAGAGAGAGATTGAGAGATTCAGGGAGAGATGGGGAGAGAGATAGAAAGAGAGACAAAGATGGGGAGGGAGATACATACATAGAGAGGAAAGAGAGAGATGCACAGAGATACAGATAGAGGGAAGAGGTGGGAGAGAGACAAAGATATTGAGAGGGAGGATAGTGGGAGAGAGAGTGACAGAGAGATTCAGAGAGGGAGGGTGGGAGAGATATCAAAACAGATTTGTGCCTCCCTTTGTTTTTTAACGCCCAGTTGTCTGCGCTAATGACCAGCTGAATAGGCATGGCTAGCGGAGTCATGTGGCTGGGTGGGAGTGAATGACGTCAAGTTGGCTGTGCCGACCCAGGTTTCGCAGTTTCCAGTGTTTTCTTTTCTGTGGGAAATGGGTCCAAATGGCTCTATGAGTGTTTAAAGTTGCAGACCCCTAGGCTAGTTGAAAGTCACCTAGCTGACTTTAATATGTAAGGTGGGACAAAACTCATGGTCTCCTGTCTATGGAGATTGTCAGTCATCCAGGTCATGGTTGTCCCAAAAGGTGCTTTTTCAAGAGGCAACTAATAGGTGTTTTTGCTTTGAACTGAAGAAGCTTCTTGGATGAGAAGTGAAAGATCTTCAAAGGAAAACCAGAAAGTCCAATTGCCTCTTCAAAAGGTATGGTCTCCTGCTTTCTATTCTGGTACCTTAACCACTAGACTAAACTGATTCTATGATGATGATGATGATGATAAGCTATAATTAATAGTTGCCTTCTCCAATTTATAAATTCCTCCAAGCAAACTTCTGAATACTCACAGTGACCACTCTCAACAGTGATCCCCTCCAAAATTTCTTCAATGGGAGATCAGAAAGGAGGAGCTGTAATTTGAAAAGTATAGGAAGTTCTATCAGATGCCTAGATCTAATTATATGATTCCTGGAAGCTCCTTACGGTATTCCAGTGGCTCTTATAACTCTTTTGCTTCACCGTAAATTGCAAAAGGTACTGATTCCCAAAAAGCAATTATAGCCGTATTTATAAATATATTAAAACAAAAATACAATGAACACAACTTAAGGGAAATTAAGTCTTAATTAAATCTGGCAAATTTATGACCTAATTAAAATAGAATTCCAACCAATGCAGATGACTTACCAACTAAATTAACTCTGCAGTTGTCGAGTCTTCCCAAACATTCTTTGTGGACGCCAGCCCCACACTTCGAACATAAGTAGCCTTGATAAAAAGTTCCCCTGAAATATAAAACAGTACGGAAATCAGAAGACATTTGGTATAATGTAACAAATATTAAAATATGAAGCAGTTCAACATGTGAAGCAAGAATGCATTCATATAAACTTCCAGATGCTTATATAGTAACAAATCCCTGAATACCGATAACCAGAAATGGGTTTTTTATTCCTTTGTTTTTGCAAATCTAATGGACATTGGTTACTTAAGCATCTACAGTTTTTTTCCGAACGCCATCACTCTACTAAACAAATAATTCCCTCAACACTGTCAGACTTTCTACTAAATCTGCACTTCTATTCTACTAGTTTTTCTCATTATTCCTTTCACACATTTCCTCCCATGTTGACTGTATGACTGTAACTTGTTGCTTATATCCTAAGATTTTTATTAATATTGCTTCTTCATTGCTTATTTGACCCCTATGACAATCATTAAGTGTTGTACCACATGATTCTTGATAAATGTATATTTTATTTTATGTACGCTGAGAGCATATGCACCAAGACAAATTCCTTGTGTGTCCAATCACACTTGGCCAATAAAAATTCTATTCTATTCTATTCTACATTTTTGAAGGTGAACAATCCATAATAGTATAATCATTACAAAACTTTTTTTTCCTACTTAGTAGATCTTGTTTTAGTGTTGATCAAATTCTGGACTTCATGTTGAGACAAAGCTCTGGGATATTGGGAGTGGCAACCTCAGACTCTTGATGATATCTGTGACTTTTAATGCCAGAGAGAGAGTGAGAGAGCTGTGCAACCACAATAAATGTGATGAGTATGCAGAGGCTGCTCGTGTGACACATCACTCAGTGAAGTTTATTGCTGCTATACATTCAGAGCTCATGACTGTTGCACTGGTGTCTTCATACATTATGGCATAACCCAACTGTATAATATAGATTTATTGGATTAGATTAGATTTATTGAATTTATATGCCGCCCCTCTCCGCAGACTCGGGGTGGCTCACAGCAATGGCAAAAACAGTACATAATGACATAATAATATGCATGTTTACAATATATGTTGCTTCATGTTTTAAAACTGTGAGGTCGTATGCACATCATACTGTAGATATCATTTTGTAAGACTTTATAATTTACAGGATATATTTTGTAGTAAAATATAGGCTATTTTTCAAGTAATCTAATCTTAATAGACAAAGATGGACTATTTTTCTTCCAGTCAAATGAAATCATGCTTACAGTAATTACATCCACTTACTATTTTAATATTTTATTTAGCCTGCTTTGTTATAGTATAGCTACCCTGCAATCCCAGAATTGTAAGGGCATATTTATCTCAAGGAAGAATACAAGGCTGGGTATTCTTTTTAATCAGTACTGTATTTTTAATACACAATATTTAACTATTGGAATCTTTCTGGACTCAAATAATGTAGTATATACTGGAATGTAATATATATGTAGTACTGTATATACACCTGTAACATTTGTATCACACAGAAAAAAAACCTTTCTCCTTAGCTTTCAATGGCCTTAGTGGAAAATGGTTATTTGTTTAAGGTCAATTTGAAAAGCAGCATTTATGAGTTTAAAAGCAATGAACTTAGAAAGTAATACAACAGCTACTAGTAGAAATTATACTTTACCCCAAAAGTCCAAAATCACTGATTTTACATACAAGTACCATTCAAAAAGAGGGAAATGTTATGTTTATTATTTTAACATATTACTTGAATTCATGCTAATACTGAATTATACAACTATTTGTAGAATTTCAGACTTGCTAGCTTTAAAAGAGAGGTAGAATTCACCAGATAATTTGATCAGTTTATTGAATCCCATTGGTTTTCCCAAGTGTAATATAATTTTAGGCTTCAGCTGTTTGACTTCTTTTGACTTACCTCAAAAGCATCTGACAGACTTTGCAGGCTGTTACACGAGTGAAGGTATACATTTTAAAGTCATGTGTACTTGTTTCTGAAAACTGGGGCCTTATATTTGACCTAGAATATAAAATAGATTCTTTAATATTCATAAATATTAATAGAGCAATAAAATTCCATTTTAAAACATAGAAAAAACAATACATGTTTAAATATGCATTTTAATAAGCTGGTTGAAGACTCAGTTCTGAGGTCTGTCTTCTCTCCTGCAGAAGGAGAGCCTTCTGTGTTTTATTCAACTAATATATTATATAATGTAATATAGCTAAGCTATACCCACTCTTGGTCCTTGTTTGCCTGTCAGCATACATTTTTATTTATTTTATTTTATTTATTTTATTCTACTTCTATGCTGCCCAATCCCGAAGGACTCAGGGCGGTTTACAACAATATAAAAATACAAATACAGTACAATAAAAAAGAAGTCAAAAATAGAAAATCTAAAACTATAACCCCAATTAAAAACCCATTAACTCAATCAATCCAGGCAACACAAATACATAATATTCAATATAATTAGCCAGTTTTCGGAAGGCCAGTAGGGTGGGAACAGTACGGACATTGGGGGAGAGTTGGTTCCATAGAGCTGGAGCAGCCACAGAGAAGGCCCTCCCCTGCGGTCCCGCCAACCTGCATTGCTTAGTTGATGGAACTTAGAGGAGGTCAACTCTGTGTGATCATATTGGTCACTGGGAGGTATGCGGCAGGAGACGGTCCTGTAGATAGTCTGGCCCTAAGCCATGTAGAGCTCTACAGGTAATAACCAATACCTTGAATTGTGACCGGAGACTAACTGGTAGCCAGTGCAGCTCACGGAGCATAGGTGTTATATGGATGTACGGAGGTACACCCGACAGCTCGCGCAGCTGCATTCTGAATTATTTGCAGCCTCTGAACACTCTTCAAGGGTAGTCCTATGTAGGGCGCTACCCATGTAAAATAAAATGTAGCCCCATTTTATTCTTTTATTTTTTTTAATTTTAATTTGTCAAGTACGTATTTCTAATATACATAGATATAACATTGTTTATATACATAACATGGGTACTGATAAGAGGGAACAATTGGACAGAGATGGTAGGCACGCTGGTATGATTATGCATGCCCCTTACTGACCTCTTAGGAATTGGGTGAGATCAACAGTGGACAGTCTAAGGGTAAATAACCTTGGAGAGGGGCGGCATACAAATCTAATAAATTATTATTAATTATTATTATTATTAAAGTTTTGGTGGTTTGGTTATGAAACAACAGACTCAGGTAGTGAGTTCCAGGCATTAACTACTCGGTTGCTGAAGTCAAATTTTCTGCAGTCAAATTTGGAGTGGTTTACTTTGAGTTTGTATCTGTTGTGTGCTCATGTATTGTTGCAGTTGAAGCTGAAGTAGTCATTGACAGGAAGGATATGTAGCAAATGATTTTATGAGCTATGCTTAGGTCATGTTGAAGGTGATGTAGTTCTAAGCTTTCTAAGCCTAGGATTTCAAATGTGGTTGTGTAAGATATTCTGTTGCGAGTAGAGGAGTTGAGGGCTCTTCTCGTAAAGTATCTCTGGACACTTTCTAATGTATTTATGTCTGAAATGAGTTGTGGGTTCCAGACAGATAAGCTATATTCAAGGATTGGTCAGGTGAAAGTTTTGTATGCTCTGCTTAGTAGTGTGATATTACCGGGGAAGAAGCTACGCAAGATTAGATTAACAACTCTTGAATGGCTTGTTTGATAGTAGGTTGTTAGATTTTAGGTGGACAGTAATGAATTGATTTATGATTGACTCCATAAATTTGCATGTGATGCAGCAGAGATAGATTGGTCTGTAGTTTTCTAGTGACCATAGGTTTGGTAGGGAACTGTCCTGTAGGATTTTTCAAAGATTATGCTTAGTGGTTCAGCTATGGCTGTGGAGAGCATTTTTAGGAAGTGTGCAAATAGTCCATTAGGTCTGATTTACAGAGAAGATTTTAGGCCGCGCAATCCTTTTTCAATATTGTCTTCAGTGAAGTCTATTTGTGTTAAATTGTTGCGAGTGTTTGTGGTACGTCTAGGGAATTTGGTGCATGAGCTGTTGCTATTTACAAAGACTGAGCCAAATAATGTGTTGAAGACACATTTGTTGCCACAATAATTGTAGAAATAACAATGACAGTGAAACAATCTGAAACTTGCTTCATATATCTTCATTTCTTGCTGTCTGAACTCTCTTTACCAGTCTTGGCATTTATTATCAAAATTAAGTGGGGAGGGAGACACTTCCATACGGTGACTGTGAGGCAGGATTTATCCTAATCCTCATTTATTTTAGAAAGATATGAACTCAATTATTATCTCATATTTCTGATTCTGTCCCTGGGCCTGCTTTGGAAGAGTGTCAGGGTTCCAAATAGCATTGGAAATTAAATCAGAGTCTGAGGCAAAGTATTCTTCAAAGTTCCAATTTATTAGCAGGACCATGTTGGCATATCTGGGAGAAACCTGAATCTGAAGTCCCAGGGGTTTCTCCACCCAGTTGAAAATTCAAGCCCTTGTCCACACACCCCCCAAGTCCATCAAGTTGACCAATCTCCATCTGCCAACTTGGCAGCAACTCCCATCTCTTCCGTAAAGATTCAGGAGGGCAAAGATAAAGGATGACCTTGACAATGTAGAATGAATTTGTTATGGTTACACACAGACATCTCTCCTGCAATTATCCCTTCCATATTCCCATAGCAAAGAATACATTTTAAAATAGCATAAAGTGTGACAGGCTAAAGACCCCAAATAAAATGCCTTCGGCCTGACAGTGACATTGTAAGATTCTTGATTCACCAAAACAACAATAAGGGCATTTGGAAAATGCAAAGATACTATCTAAGCAAAATATAGTTTGATTGTAGTTTAATACTATAGTTTTTAAAAATGACTCACTGTTCTGTCTTAGCCCCGAACCCCAGAAATCAGAAGCACAGAAGTAACAAATAAAAGGATTTAATATGTACAACAGTCTTAGTCTTTTAAGAGTCTTTTTAAAGTCTTTTGCAAAAGGAGAAACAGTTCTAGCAAAGTCATCAATTGGCCCACATCCTGGACAGATGATAAACACAGCTATAATTACACAATGAAGCAAGATTTCAGAAATGTCAAAGACAGAAGCTAACTGCAAAGCTGGAGCTCATTAGCAAAGACAAGAATGTGTTCTTTTAAAATACAAGCGGAATCCAATATCCGATATGTGATCTTTCCACGATGAACTGCGTTGTTCTCTGCAATGAGGCAGGACATGCCTCACACTTAAATAGCCAACAGTACTACTCAAGGGTAAATCTCCTCTTAGCAAACCACTCATGTCTCTTAGATGCCCTGTGCACTTTGGCATCCAGAAGAGGCTCCTCCTCTTTTCCTGAGTCACTCATCCCAGGAAGTGCAGAAGGCCCTTGTTGTTCAAACTCTATTCCTACTTCTTCTTCACTGTCAATCTCAGGAACACAGGAACACAGGATGCCTGTATTGCTACTCCATAGTCTCTGTGTCCTCTGAATCCATAACTACTTGTGCAGAATGCGAGCGAACCATGACTCTCTATATCTGAGCTAGAGAGATTTAGAGAGCATTTGAATCCTAAGTAAAATCCGAACCTCCTAAATAAATCGAAACTGCACATAGCACTGAATACAGCCATAGCAAACTGTCTTTTTTAAATCTTAGTGTATCAGAATAATTCTTCAAAAACAGCCTTTGAGATGTTTTGGATTTTATTTTCAAACAAAAGTCATGGACAATAAGAAGTAAATTAAGAACTGCAGCCTGAAGTATCCAGGAGCTATCTTTACTAGAGGTTTCCTGATTCTTCACCTATTGTTTTCTGAGATTCCAGAACCTGAATACACTGCTTATTTCAACAATAACTTCATTAAGATCTTCCATATATCCTTGAGGTTCATAGGTTTGGACTTACACAAATATACTTCTGTTTTCTAGGGTTAAATGTGAGTTTTAATCCAAGTGAAAGCAATCACTTTTTCTGTTCTGGTTTGCCCTGCCTTGCAAATACTGACAAAGCCATTTATAATAAATTCTGAGGTCTTTAAAATAGATGCTTCAACTTCAGAGCAGCTGTGAAGACTTTACCACCACTAGCAATGGTTACTTCAATTAATAAAATGAACAGGTTATAATGTAGTTTGAAAATGGAAAGGAAATTCACATATTATATATATGGAAGAAACAATAATGGTATTGGAGCTCAGCAAAGTTTCGTTTATATCAATGTTAATAACAAACTATATATACGATCCAACCTCCACTGTACCTAAATGTCTAGAAATATAAAGCATGTCATGACTTCAATAGTCTTCATATTGTTTTCCATCATGTGACCTCCATATAGAATTCAGTTGTCTATAATACACCTAAATGGTTTTGTTGTTTATTTATTTCTCTAAAACATCCCACATTATCATAGACATACCTGATTTGTGCCTATTTCTAATGCTCCTTGTTCTCTTTAACTGCAGAAATCCAAGATTGCATTTCAAATATTTATTGGTTAACAAGGGGGACCATGACAGTAATACAGAATAGAATTCTATCAGTTGTTATCATTTGCTGCTCTATAGATTTTCCAGCAAATGCTATATTTGCTCAAATTGTCATCCACCAACAGACCTGTCTAAATAAGCAATTTAAAATGAACACATTGGTTGCTAATGGAACACATTATCCTTATGTGTATGGCCTCCATGTGCAATTTTTTTATAACGCCAACATTGATTTCTGGTCTCAGTAAAATGTAGGTTGTGTTACAATGTAAAACATTTATCGTTTTCTATTTTGCCTTTTCACATTAATAAGTGAGCAGAAATATTAAGAAAGTGCAAAGCTGCTGAGTAGTAGGCAGCAAATTATTTTTCTCAAGCTCTTTCACATACTGTAGGTTCTGCATTTTATGATAATTAGAAAGGCAAGAAGAGATTCTATTATGTTTATTATTTCTATCTACTCTTCTGATCACATTTGAAAAGCATCAGATTTGAGAAGTGGGTTACAATGCAAACCTGGTCTGTATTAATAGAGTCAAGATCATGTGAAGTTCTAGTACCACTTTGCAAAGCCTTAGTAAGAGTCACTTGGTGTTCTTCCGTTTGCAAGCCTCCGATAAATTCCAGTATCTGGAAAATCAAACTCAATCAGACTCAAACTCAATGGCTGTGGGTTTTGCCTCCCAAGGACAATTCCATCTGTCCGTCCATTACCCTGGTGGGGGGGGGGAAATCACTGACCCCCTCAGAGAGGGTCCGCAACTTGGGCGTCTTCCTCGATCCACAGCTCACATTAGAGAAACATCTTTCAGCTGTGGCGAGGGGGGCGTTTGCCCAGGTTCGCCTGGTGCACCAGTTGCGGCTCTACTTGGACCAGGGGTCACAGCTTACAGTCACTCATGCCCTCATCACTTCGAGGCTTGACCTCTGTAATGCTCTCTACATGGTGCTACCTCTAAAAAGTGTTCGGAAACTCCAGATCATGCAGAATGCAGCTGCGAGAGCAATCATGAGCTTCCCTAAGTATGCCCATGTTACACCAACACTCAGCAGTCTGCATTGGTTGCTGATCAGTTTCTGGTCACAATTCAAAGTGTTGGTTATGACCTATAAAGCCCTTCATGGCATTGGACCAGAATATCTCCAGGACCGCCTTCTGCCGCACGAATCCCAGCGACCAGTTAAGTCCCACAGAGTTGGCCTTCTCCTGGTCCCGTCAACTAAACAATGTTATTTGGCGGGACCCAGGGGAAGAGCCTTCTCTGTGGCGGCCCTGACCCTCTGGAACCAACTCCCCCCAGAGATCAGAATTGCCCCCACCCTCCTCGCCTTTCGTAATCTTCTTAAAACCCACCTCTGTCGTCAGGCATGGGGGAATTGAGATATTCCCTTCACCCTAGGCCTATACAATTTATGCATGGTATGTTTGTGTGTATTCCCTTCCCCCTGGGCCATTACAAGTTATGCATGGTATGTTTGTGTGTATGTCTGGTTTATAATAAGGGTTTTTAGTTGTTTTATTAATTGGATTGTTACATGTTGTTTTTTATCATTGTTGTTAGCTGCCCTGAGTCTACGGAGAGGGGTGGCATACAAATCAAATAAATAAATAAAACCACTTCTTAATAAATAAAACTCACTCTTTATTCACTCAAGCAGAATGCATGAATGCAAATGCAGAGTTTAAAAGTAGCATAGGAGCATAGGATTCTATTCTATCTAAAAACCAGCTTTGATTCTGAATCCAGAAAGTGCGCCAAAACTCAGTCGTTAACTACATCCCTTAGATAACCCCCATTCATTACTCAAAACATAGGCATTAGTTCACAGAAATCTAGCACAGTGTCTTTTGAGGCAGAGATCATGATTTTAGAACTTCTTTACAAGCACACCCCAGTTTCTTGTCTCTTCCATAGAATGAACGTTGAGGATCCACGCCCCCATTTCCCACAAACCCATTCCTTTATATTGCCTGGAAGTGACATTACACCTCAAAGAGCTAAGACTGTGAATTAATACCTTTTACTCTGGATCTCCTCTCGCCTTCTGGCTATTCTTCTATAGCACGGGTTAATCCAGCTATTTTCTACTAACATGTCTTCCTCACTGTCTGACTGAGACCAATCTCCCAATGTCACATCAGCCCCCTCAGGCTCTCCCCAGTCACTTTCTGCCTCACTCTTGCTCTCAGCTTCCTCTGATAGTCCCCCTGGCCCAGGGTACCCAGAGGGGCCTGGCCCATCCTCTTCAGAATCAGACATGACCTGAGGTGGACAAGGAACACTCACAACAGGTGTGGCATCCAGTTCTTGTCACTACAATACAAAAAAGACGTTGAGACTCTGGAAAGAGTGCAGAGTGCAGCAACAAAAATTATTAGGGGCTGGAGGCTAAAACACACGAAGGACGTTTATAGGAATTGGGTACGTCTAGTCAAATGGAAAGAAGGACTAGAAGAGGCATGATAGCACTATTCCTGTACCTGACACAGAGCTTCGCAAAGAGGAGAGCAGTGGGAAGCTGTTGTTCTACTCCAGCTATGGACCACAAAGAATGCTGCACACAAAGTCTGTACAAATCTTACTTTACTAATTAAGGACTACTAATTAGCTTTCTTAGTAGTCGACAAACACAAATACAGTTTAAAGCAGTCTTTTCTGAACACTTCATTAACAGCCAGCATGAGTCCATGAAATAATAAATCAAATTGGAAGATTACAATGGTTAGCAAATTGCCCAAAAGCAAGCTGTTTGTTTGTTAGTTTGTTTGTTTGTTTGTTTGTTTGTTTGTTTGGATTTATATGCTGCCCCTTTCCAAGGACTCAGGGCGGCTTACAACATATAAAAACAACAAATACAATAGCAAATCCAATTAAATTAAAACTATGCAAACAATCTAAAATCCCCAGTTGTGTTAAAATTCAGTTATACCCATTCAAACAACAGCCATACAAACATTTCATCTACCAGGGGCCTGAGATAGAATCACCCCAAGCCTGATGACATAAATGAGTCTTAAGACTCTTGCGAAAGGTGAGGAGGGTGGGGGCAGTACGACTCTCCAGGGGGAACTGATTCCAGAGGGCCCACACACACAGAGAGAGAGAGAAGGTTCTTCCCCTAGGCCCTGCCAAGCGACATTGTCTACTTGATGGGACCTGGAGAAGGCCAACTCTGTGGGACCTCACCGGTCACTGAGATTCATGTGGCAGAAGGCGGTTCCGCAAGTAATCTGGTCCAATGCTATGTAGGGCTTTATAGGTCATTACCAACACTTTGAATTGCGTCCAAAAACTAATCGGCAACCAATGCAGTCCCGTGAGTGTTGGAGAAATATGGGCATGTCTAGGAAGGCCCATGACCGCTCAGGCGGGCAGATTTTGCACCATTTGAAGTTTCCGAACACTCTTCAAAGGTAGCCCCATTGGGGCATTAGGGCAAAGGTAGAGCATTGCAGTAATCGAATC
Organism: Erythrolamprus reginae; assembly: GCF_031021105.1. Classification (NCBI taxonomy): domain Eukaryota; kingdom Metazoa; phylum Chordata; class Lepidosauria; order Squamata; family Dipsadidae; genus Erythrolamprus; species Erythrolamprus reginae. The sequence goes on along the minus strand of NC_091952.1, from coordinate 114,218,073 downwards.
TCGAGGCAATAAGGGCATGAGCGACTGTGAGTAGAGACTCCCGGTCCAAATAAGACTGCAACTGGTGCACCAGGTGAACCTGGCCAAACGCCCCCCCCCCTTGCCACAGCTGAAAGATGATGATCCAGAGTCAGCTGTGGATCGAGGAGGACACCCAAGTTGCGGACCCTCTCTGGGGGGGCGGAAAGTCCCCCCCCCCCAGAGTAATGGATGGACAAATGGAAGTGTTCTTGGGAGGCAGAACCCAGAGCCACTCCGTCTTGTCAGGATTGAGTATGAGCCTGTTAACATCCATCCAGATCCTAACAGCCTCCAGACACCGGCACATTACTTCCACTGATTCACTTTGCAGGAAGAATACCAAAAAAGAGAACAAGAGCCAAGCAGATGTTTCTAAATTCAAGACACAAAGGCATATGAATATGATTGTTCCCTGCAAATGGCTGCCTGGGTCGTCATCCCTTAAATGGGCTATGGGAGTGGCCAATTAGTCCGGAGCCTTACTCTTGATGGGAACTCCTCCTGAGGAACCATTCTTGTCTTTTGTCAGCTCTGCATGCCCATGCATTGAGAATAGGCTCCTCCTCTTCTTCCTCGTCACTGATTGGAGCTTCTGGAGGTTCTGAGGACCCTAGCTGAGCCTTTGCCTCTGGCACCAAGTCCTCTCCAGACTCCTCACCCTCTGACTCGGGTGTCAGCTGCACAGGCTGCTGGCACATCGCCACATCAACCTCTTTACTGCCAGCATCAGCTACCGACTGCAAGGGCTACTGAAGGCCCACAACAACTGTGGGCTGATCCTTGGGAAGAAAGAGCCACCACTGCTAGCAAAGCCCCACCCTATCTATGTGGATAAAAGACAAGGGGTGGAGAGAAATAAATGTGGCAGACAATTATTCATCTTCTGGCTGGATAGACTTGTTAGCCTGCGTTGAAAGAGAAACTTTTTTCCAGGGCTGATGGTGCTCCTCTACAGGAATATTTGAGGTTGTGTTTGGAGAGCTGGGTCAGAACACAATGGTTGGAAACTGTTCTGTCGGGCTCTCTGGTAGAATCCTCCTGAAAATTCACAGGTACAAATTTCAGACACAAACATGTTTGAAAATTCAAAACAATGTTCTTTATAACCGAAATTCACTTAAACTAAGCCCTCTTTTTGTATAGCAAAGAGCACTCCTCTCCAAACAAACTGGTAATTGGTACAAGTCCCTTATCAGTTCTGAGATACTTAGCCTGCAGCTGTGAAGCTATTCACAGTCCTTCTTCTTTCACAAAGTTAAACACCCTTTGCTCTGCTTTAGTTTCAAAGCGGGGTTAAAAGCAACACACCAAGGTCGAAGTCAGCAAAGCAGGCACGAAACACAACAATCAGATAATCCTCCACAATGGCCAAACCCACACGCTGCTCTTTATAGCAGCCTCACTAATTACCACAGCCCCACCCACCACAGGTGGCCTCATTTTCTTTGATAATAATCTCTCAGTTGTTGTTGCCTATGCATCGCTCTCCACATGCGTGGCTGTATCATTAAGTCTTGTTCCAAATCCAAGGAGGAGAGAGATAATTGATCTCCTTCTGAGCTGTCTGCCACACTCTCCTCCTCCCTGTCACTCATGACTTCTTGGTCAGAGGAGCCTTCATCAGCAGATTCCACCAGGAGCAAAACAGGCCTGCGGCATGTGGATGTCTCCCCCACATCCACAGTCCTTGGGGCAGGAGCTGGGCCAGAGCTAACCACAACAGAAACTAGCCAAGGAATAAAACAACCTGGAACTAAGGAGAAATGACCTAATGGTGAGAGCAACTAATTAATAGAATAACTTGCCTTCAGAAGTTGTGTGTGCTAGAGCACTGAAGGCTTTCAAAAAGAGACTGGTATAGCCATTTGACTGAAATAATATATGGTCTCCTGCTCGAAGAGGGGGTTGAACTAGAAGACCTCAAAGCATCCTTCCAGTCCTATTATTATGCTATTCTATTCTATGATCATGGCATAATAGATTATAGATAGCACAGTGGGCTGATAATCAGCAGTAGTTTTGCTGAATACATGATCAGCAGCAACCAAATTTCATCAAGCGGAGCATAAATCACATTCTCTATTCTACTGCTGTTATGTACATAAAAGGGTTATGGCACAAAAAATAAAGGCCACTCCCTTTGGAACTGCTCGTGCTAATTATCCACAGTATTGTTGCCAATGGCTCTGAAAAGTTAGTGTTTTTAATTGACTGTATGCACAATGGATTATTGTTATTAAGCATGCTGACCTGTCACTTCTTGTCCTCTGTCTATCTGTCTGTCTGTTTCTCTCTCTCTCTCTCCTCCCTCCTTCCTATCTTGATTTTGCTTATTGTTTTGTTTTGTTTTGTCAGTTAATTTGTTTTATGTCTGCTGCCTTTAAAAAAAAAAAAAGCTACATCTGCTTGCTCTGATCAGCATAAAAGGACTGACTGGCATGGGCTGTGTGCATCCTAAAGGGGAAATCACAGTAATTTCCCAGCAAGTTTATCCTCAGTAAAGGCATGTATTAAGCACTTAAGTGATTTCATAACCTCTATCACATTGTTTCCCAACCTCTGCAACTTTAAGACAGGTGGACTTCAACTACCAGAATTCTCCATCTTGGTCAAGGTTGAGGAAGATTGCTCTAGGTGGGTGATAGCAAACCTATGGCACGCATGCCACAGGTGGCAAACGGAATATTTCTAAGGGGACATGAGGCATTGCCCTATGTCAGTTCCAGCATGCATGTGCGCGCTGGACAACTAATTTTCGGCCTTTAGGAGATCTGGGAGGAGGCCGTTTTCACCTTCCCCAGTCTTCAGGAAAACCTTTGGAGGCTGTGGATGGTGAAAAATGGACCCAGTGGGACTACCAGAATGAACTTTATGAACTTTCTGTAGGCCTCTTGGGATGTTTTTTGCCATCCACAGCCTTCAGAAAAGCCTCCTGAGGGTACAAAATATCCATATGGGCCTACTGGAAGTTTGAAAACATTTCTGAACTTCTGGTAGGCCCGCTGGGCCCGTTTTTCACCATCCACAGGCTCCAGGGGCTTTCCTGAAGTCTGGGGAGGGCGAAAAATGGCCAAATGCATCTACAGGAAGTCCGGAGAGTTCAGTGAGGCCTGCGCACATGCATGGAAGGGGACACTGGGGGAATTGTGCCCGCATGCTTATGGAGAGGGTATTGCATTATGGGTGTGGGCACGCACATGCATGTTATTGCACGTGCATGTTTCTTTTTGGGGTCTGTGCTCTAGGCAAGGTCCTTGCTTAATAATAAGGTTTCATACAAGGCAGATCTTTATTGCAAATGCTTCCACTTCCAGTCATCTGCAGCTGAAAAATCTCAATTTGAGAAAATGACAAGAACGCCTGCAAGTTCATCCAATTTAATCAACACTCTTCCACTGATCTCTATCCCAAATAACTTCTAGGCAGGACTGCTAGAAATATTACATAATCAACACAGTTCTATTCCCTAGATCAATATTAAATTTTCTATTTCTGTCTTCTCCTGAGCAGCCGTCCCAAGCTAAGCATTTGTGTGGGAAATGCCATGAATATCTTCAGCCAAACTGCAGTTACCTTAGTGGATGGCAGCTTCCTCACGTAGAGAGCATGACATCATGACAAACACACACTTTCTCAAGATATCCTTTTTCTTGACCTAACAACCTTCCTGCAAGTTGGATAGATTGGGGGAGTGACTGTTTATTATTATATTTTTCCCATCTTCAAAGGTGTGTGTGTGAGAGAGAGAGGGGGGGGGAGGGGATGAATCTTAAATAATAGTTTCCTTTTGGGTTAATATGGAATGTTAGACGGATCACAGTCTAATAAGCTATTGCTCTCAAAAGGAATCTTTGTTAGCGAAGCTGGCTTCCATATAATTTCTTCCTGTTGAGCAGTGTTTCTTAAAAGTATGGTGTGAGGAGCATTACAAGCCCCCCGAGATCCTCTCACAGGGTCAAAACATAGAAACATAGAAGACTGACGGCAGAAAAAGACCTCATGGTCCATCTAGTCTGCCCTTATACTATTTCCTGTGTTTTATCTTAGGATGGATATATGTTTATCCCAGGCATGTTTAAATTCAGTTACTGTGGATTTACCAACCACGTCTGCTGGAAGTTTGTTCCAAGGATCTACTACTCTTTCAGTGAAATAATATTTTCTCACGTTGCTTTTGATCTTTCCCCCAACTAACTTCAGATTGTGTCCCCTTGTTCTTGTGTTCATTTTCCTATTAAAAACACTTCCCTCCTGAACCTTATTTAACCCTTTAACATATTTAAAGTTTTACTTAAACATTAAAAATGTTTTAAAATGTCATTCTTCTCATTAAAAAGGATTTTTATGAGGAATATGTGTGTTAATCTCTATCCTCTAATATTTGTGATAATCTCTATCCTCTAACGTTTTGACACGATTCAGTAAATATTCTACAAATGTAAAAAGGTAAAGGTTTTCCCTTTCTAGTCGTGTCTGACTAGAGGAGCATTGTCCAGTGATACTTCTACAGAAACGCACACAGATCACTGTTATCTTCCCACCCAAGTGGTACCTATTTATCTACTCACATTTACATGCTTTCAAGTTGCTAGGTAGACAGAAATTGGGGCAAGTAGCAGGAACTCACTCTGCACTTGAATCCTGAACTCAGCTTTCATCTTTCCAGCTGACAAGTTGCTTCTTTAACCATTGTATCCCATTTCTACAGATGTATAAATTTTAGTTTATAATACAGTATATGTTGATAAAAATAAACTATACAAATAAAAGTTACTTGGGTTTCCATACGTTTTAAAAGTGGAAATGGGTGAGCAAAATGTTTAAGAAACATTCCTCTAGAGTTCACCTATTATTCAATATTTTTACGGGAATCTTCTACAGTAATTACTGATAGTGTTGCATTTTATATTGCTATCCTGTGAGCACTAGAAATGTACTCTAAATATGTCAAAAGAAAAAGCACTAATACTAAGTAGATAACAAAATGTACCAGTCCTGTTTTCCTATAAAGGAAAGAAGGTGAATTCTCATATGACAATATAATGTGGTATAAAAACCATGGCTTTAAAAACTCTTTTCCTCATTTCAATACTTGACCAGACATTATGCACTGTGTCACAGGGGTTTATACAGTAAAATTATATGTCACTTCTTATAAGGCTGAAATAATGTGATATGAAACACAAGAGCAGGATGTGGCAAATCATAAATATATTCACATATTTCCTATGGAGAAGGAAATTTATTATTTCAAGGGTTCCTTTTTCATAAACAATTTAAATGATAACATTTTGTTTATAGTTTGTAAGTCAATATTTTTAAGATTTAAGCAATTTTTTTCTTGGAATGCAAATGAGTTTACATTCCAAGATGGAATTAGAAAATAAAAGAACTGATAAGTGCCAATTATAAATGTATTTTTATCACTTAGTTACTTAAGATTGCACATATGTACTGTTCAGTGTTTTCTGTCACTGATATCCAATAATTTTACATGGGATGTAATGCGATAGATAAATTAGATCAGATTGACAACAATTTCTTCTGTAACGTTTAATTAAATGTTTCTTTATCTAAAACAACAATGTGACCAAAATTCTCTATGAAAACATAGCATGCCAAAATGAAAGCCCCATGACATATTATTCTTCATATCATGAAAACATACCATACATGTCATTCATGAAAATGTCACTTTGCTTTTTACCATCATGTACATGGGATGGTTTGTACTTTAGGACTAAATATTAGAAAATACCCCATCAATTAAATTAGAGTAGAGTAAAGAAAAAGAAACAATATACCGTATCTTTGATATAAGATATTTAATTTACAGTTCCATACTCCTTATTGCATTGTACAATCAATAATGAAATTTGTTGAAAATCACTGCAGTTCTCAGCCAAAAAACCCATCATCATCATCTTCATAGCAAAGTACATGTAGCTCTAGAAGGTGTCAGACAATAAAACATGCAAATAACCATTATATCTTCAAGTCTGTGTTGACTTCTAGTGGTGACCTGGATTTAATCTCTGCAGTCGTCTTGGCAAGATTTTGGAATCTCCCTCCTAGAGCCAAGAGTCAGAGAGGGAATGGAGGGCCAGAGCGGTCATGATAGCAGTCTACAAGTATACGAGGGGATGTCACAAAGAGGAGGGAATCACTTTATTATTCAGGGCTCCAGAGGGCCGGACGAGGAACAACGGCTGGAAGCTGACCAAGGAGATTCAACATGGAGATAAGGAGGAACTTCCTGATGGTCAGAGCGATCAACCAATGAAACAACCTACCAGCGGACGTTGTGAACTCCAACACTCTGGACATTTTTAAGAGAAGATTGAACTGCCACTTGACTGGTGTACTATAGGGTTCCTGCTTGAGCAGGGGGTTGAACTCGATGGCCTTCATGCTCCTTTTCAACTCTAACAATCAATCAATCAATCAATCAATCAATGGCCCAAGGTGACCGCAATGCTTTCATGCCCACTTTGAATTAGAATTCAAAGTGTCCCAGTCTCCATCCTGGTGCCTGGATTATTACACCAAAGTAGTTCTCACAAAGCAACTGAATAAACATCATACATGCTTGTTTTACATCATTCTCACTATTTGCTAGGTTGCATGCATGCACACACACAAACACACACACAGAGAAAGAGAGACAGACAGACAGACAGACACCATTTATTTTTAGGCATGCTTTTCTTCTATCATTTCTCACATTCAGCCTCCAACTTTCAACCACTTATTCTTACAAAACTTTCCAGAACCAAAGCCTATTTATGTTATCATATGGAATCATATGGAATCATATGGCTGGAAAGGACCTCTTCTCCAGTGAGGTTTTCAAGAATACTTGAACAATATTTCTAGGTTGTATCTCTGTTTTACAAGCTTCCATCCATTACTTATTTTCCTGTCCTCTGGTGCTGGGGAGAATAAGTCGGTCTCTTCTTTGTGACAGCCCCTCAAGTATTGGAAGACAGCTATCATGTCCCATGAATCCTTCTCTTTGATAGGTTAGACATATTTCCCTCCTTCAACCATTCAACATACGTTTTAGCCTCCAAACCCTTTATCATCTTTGTTGCTCTTCTCTACACACTTTCCAGGATCTCATCATCCTTTTTCCTATTGTGGTGGCTAGAACCAGAAGCAATATTTCAAGTTTGGTATGATTTTTCAGTATTTTTGGCATATATTACTTTCTTTATATCACTTTTGTCTTGTACTATATGGGCAACCAATCACATCCTAGCATTTTCCCGCCCAAGAACTATGGGGCGGGTACAATGCCTAACTGTCCTCTGGACACAACACTATATATTCATGATATTATTTTAAATTCCTGTTAAATTCTCATTATCATTTTGAGATATCTGAAATACAATATACATTACTGCATTCTCTCATTTCAATTTTGTCCTAAATTACTCTTATTTTTAATTGCTTTTACTCTGTTGGAGGCCTCTGATCTAGCCCTCTTTACTACTTCTAAGATTATTTTTTGTTTTCAACCAAATTGCTCTGCATTTTTTCTGCATTCATAACTGCCTTTCCTCTCTGATTATATTCTTTCCAATTATTTTTCTCTCTCTACATCCATTATAGAATATATTTCTCTCATCATATTTGCAACAATCATTTTTTAAATTTTTTTCCTTATCTTATCCACAGCCTTTCAGATTTTCTTTCAACTTAACTCCATACTGTCCAGTGGCATTTTAAAACATATTTATTTATTTTTGTTCTGTTCAAGCAGATTCCACACCTTTTTATTTATACCCTTTTCTATAATTTTACTTGGAAGATCAATCTGTCTTGTTATGTTCATATAGGACTTGTACTGAAGAATTCTACTTCCATTCTCTTTAATATCACTCTTTCGTTTTAATTCCATGTCCATTTTTTCCAAAATCCATTCCTGATACCATCCCAAAATGGGACTTTCCCACATTTCCAACAACTCCTTATTGTTATATCCTATATTAATTTTCTTAATCTTTATGATAAACAATCAAATCAATTGGGGCTTGGATTTATATCAATTCCTTTGCTATAGGAATATATGAATAAAATTATAAACTCACCAAAACTGTGAATTCTTACTTTCACATATACCTACATAGAAAGTTTAAATGACATCAGTTCATTATTTCTGATGTACATCTTTTTATTTTCATTCCAAAACTTTATCTATGCCTTTATTTTCCTGCAAATTTTCATGGAGGAAACCATGGAGATGACCTTGCAAAATTATCAGAAACTGTTAATAAAAACACTATATAAGTATGTTTTGAGCCCAGGATGAAAGGAAAGAGTTAGAAAGACTCTTTTCTGATTCTCTGGTATTTAAGAGGTTGAGAAAGAAAAATGCAGTAATACTTGTAAAATTCTGTTACTATAGCCTTTGTCAATAACTATAATTCTAATCTCTTTATGGAACCTATTTCTTGCTCTCAACTCCACACAACACAATTAGAGTACTTCCATTCAAATTTCTAACATTCTTCCCATTTATCCAAGTTTCACAGAATGAAAATACATTAATTTCTCTTTCTTTTCTTTTATTATTTTATGTATGTTACTATTTAAATCCATTTACACTCCAAGCTGACATTTCCAATGTCCTCACCAGAAACTGACTTCTACTACCCACTGCAATTGCCATCAATTAATACATTCATATAATAAGCTAGTGAAAATGGTAAACTAGGTTTTCCCTTGCTATAGACAGAATTCCCTGTTAATAGTAAGAATAATGGTAATAGGTTTTGATACATTTGATCAATATATCACAACCAAAGCCTACTTTTATGCAAGCATACTTGGATAAAGAGTCAGTTTGTGTGAAATTTACACATATAAATACATGTAAATTTACACATATAAATACATGTCCATATTATTCTGTTTTCTAATCTAGAATTATCTTCCAAGTCAAAATACCACTAGAGGTGGCTACTAGAGAGGCAGCAGACTCTCCCTCTTCTCCCTCTTTGCTCTCTGATCTCCACCCATCCATCTTTTTGGTTATCACATTGATGAAATTGTTCTCATTGTGTTCCTTGTTATGTTTATTTTATTTTATTATTTTACTTCTGTTCACATGCCTTTCATTTTTCTTCCTTTCAATTGTAAGATACCTAGAGTGGCCTCATGGCGAGCTAAGTAGCAAATAAAATTTAATAATAATAATAATTATTATTATTATTATTATTATTATTATTATTATTATTAATTAGATTTGTATACCACCCCTTTCCGCAGACTCGGGGCGGCTCACAACACAATAAAAACAGTTTATAACAAATCTAATAATTTACAATTGAAAATATTAAAAAAACCCATTATTAAACAGACATACACACAAGCATACCATACATAAATTGTATAGGCCCGGGGGAGATATCTCAGTTCCCCCATGCCTGACGACAAACATGGGTTTTAAGGAGTTTGCAAAAGGTGAGGAGGGTAGGGGCAGTTCTAATCTCTGGGGGGAGCTGGTTCCAGAGAGTCGGGGCCGCCACAGAGAAGGCTCTTCCCCTGGAGCCCACCAACCGACATTGTTTAGTTGACGGGACCCGGAGAAGGCCCACTCTGTGGGACCTAATCGGTCGCTGGGATTCGTGTGGCAGAAGGCGGTCTCGGAGATATTCTGGTCCGATGCCATGAAGGGCTTTAAAGGTCATAACCAACACTTTGAATTGTGACCGGAAATTGATCGGCAACCAATGCAGACTGCAGAGTGTTGGTGTAACATGGGCATACCTAGGGAATAATACTAATAGGGGCCTTGGGTGCAATCCCCAAACAACTGGAGCACCACTTGAATGCCTCCAGCATTGACAAACCAGCCATCAGTCAATTGGGAGAAGTGACTTTACTTAAAACAACTTCCATCTTGAGATGATATCTGTAACACTGTCAAACAACCAGGGATCTGTCTACCTCAGGTCCTTAGAAAGAACTTGATAAGTAAACAAAAATGCCAAACCCAGTCTGTACACCTGGTTGACTGTGCAACCATAATAATAATCCACCTCCCACCAAACTAGAAGAGACATGCAGTGTTCTGGCATACAGCCGCCCCGAGTCTACGTAGAGGGGCGGCATACAAATCTAATTAATAAATAAAAATAAATAAATAAAATTAATAAATACAATCAAAATTCAGATATTCAAAATATGCATTATACTGGCTCATTGCATTTTGAAAATATTCTTCCTCATCGACTATTGGTTGCATAACATTGTCTTCTCAGCCGTACACATATGAACAAAACCTAGCCCAATGTACTGTCATTTTTTCTTCCCTTTTTTTGCACCAGAACTTTACCAATCAGAGCCAATTAAGTGGGTTGGAATAAAGTTCAATAGCTCCTCAATATAATATAGGAGCAGGACAGGAGAGAAGCTGCTGCTTCTTCTGCTCCTTCTAAATATCCTGGTCTGGGAGAAATCCTGTCAGTCAGTCAGTCACGCTATCTTTATTATATTGCTGTCTGACAGCATTCAGAATGAACTGTTTGCCTTTGGGTAGTGCAGGAGACTGGATTTTATCTGTCATGCATAAATGCTACTTATCTGCACTGAACCCTGGGGATAGTGCAAGAAGTAAATCAATAAATATGTAAATGAATTTAATTGGATAGGGAAAGGGAAATAATACTCCTACAGAGAAGGAAATCAACAGGATGAGCTGACGTCTTAACACCAAAACCAGAGCTAATGTAAGAGCTTAGGACTAGATTAAGTTGAAAAATGGAGAAAGGCGTTTTTAAATTCCTTGGCACCTACCAAAAAAAAATTGACTGGCATTTTTGTGCAATCAGAAAATCTGCGTCTTTGCCCACTGATTAATTCTTCATATTCGGAGCACAGCCCCTTGACATCTCTGGAGAAGATGGTTTAACTTGCCATCCTATTTAAGCTTCCACCACACTGTAGCAATTACAAAAAGGCTGCATTAGAAAGCCATGATATTTTTTTACTATAATATTCCTCACCATACAGAATTTTCATATGCATCATCTTAATGTGTTGTTTTTTGATAGCCTGTCAAAGGAGAAAATATTAGAAAACGATTGTGCAGTATAACAGAATGGGCCTTAATTCTTTGGGAGAAGAATGACATTAGAATTTTTTCTCCGTCACAAAGGTCGAGCTCCTAAAAGTAAAATAATAAATTAAATGTTCACATCCTTTCTGATACACATTTTCTTGCTATGCTAGTTTTTCTATTTTAAAAAATACTAAATAAAAAATGGAAATAAGTCCTTTAACTTAAGCATTTATGCTACCTGAATGTCTTTGGCTCTAATACTAACAAAAGTCTAAATACAAGACTTTTATATAATATGCAACATCCTAAGCCATCGGTTATCTCTAAATAATCATGGCCTGATTTCTTAAGCATAAAAACTTAAGAACTGGCTCTATTAAAGACTGTTATTGGAATGGTAGATTGAAGAAAAAAGATTCCAAGAGAAATCAAGGCAAAGACAAATTTGAAATTGGAGACTTCTAAATTCATCATTTCAGCTTTCTCCATTCCACAAATCCAGTTCTTGATCTTATTTAACATCATTTTTAAGTGCCATGCATGGGCCATTTAATAATTCAACTTTTAAGGACACCTACCTATCCATTTTCCCTTCCAGGATGGCCAGATTTTACCATTCTTCATATAGGTTTTATAAACTACATCCATATAATTTTGGGATCTATAAACAAATTCCCTATCTTCCTCCTAATTCTTTGTAATCTCACTTGTTGCATGAAAGTGATGGGTTTGAGGGGTTTTTTTACCACATGGCTGTAAGAGACTTTCTGTATGTGATACGATCCTCATAATTGTTCTGGTGAGACTCGTTCAGAAATTTGCTGTACATTTCCAATAATACAGACTCATCCCTATTTCCAGAAGCATTAATTTGTTAATACTATATTTAGCGGTCAGTGGGTGTGTTTTTTTGCATATCCACAAATTGTCTATCCTAAATAAATAAATTTGTTTGCTTCCATTGACAAATCTACAGACCCACACACACAACCCATCACATATAACCTCTTTTCCTCTAAACTATGCTCCTCCAGCTACTATTCAATTCTGGTCAAACTTCAGCAATTAAAAGCAATGCTTACTTTCACCTTCCCATGTCAAGGCCATAGTAGAGTTATTGCTTAAACTCATTACAAACACTTCAATTACATCTTGAGGAACTGCTTTCCGAAGGCACTTAATTAATAACTTACCTCCTCCTACCTATATGCTGAGGAATTTTAACCTAATACACTCCCAGGAATTAAAATACCGGTAATATATATTTAGGGAGATAAAATACTTTAAATGTTCAATAATAAAGTACGGTACATAAATGTGAGAAATTTCCTGTATGTATTTTTAAACAAAGCTATCTAAACTTGAAATCAAATTAAATACTAGCCTAAAAAGATGTAAGGTAAGCAAGGCCTAGTTGATATAAATTGCAGCTCATTTAAGAAAATTAATTGTCTTTTGCAAAACATCTAATCTAATGGATATGGCTGTGTAAGATCTTCCACTTAGGAATTTCTGAACCTGAAGTCAGTTTTTTTTTAAATAATAATAATAATAATAATAATAAAATGTAATGGTACAGTCCAGATTTTCTCATATACTCAGAATCCAGTTTCCAGAATCCTTTAGCACTTTGATTGATAGAGAGGCTATTACAGAGGAAATTTAAGAAATTCACATTTCCTTCTCCATATCTTTTGGTCCAAAATAAATAGGGAAGATGTCACACTGCCCTAGTATGAAAAGCATGGGTTTTATTCTATAAATTACTATATGCCTTCGTGTCCTCTTAATTAACTAAGTAAAGACTTTATTAATTTTATAGAATTAAGAATGCCAGATATAGAAGCAGCATGGATCTCTTGCCTCACATCAGGAAGTTGTAAATTTGATCCTTGGTATTGGCAGATATTTCTTTGTCAGGGCACAAGGAGAAAATATCTGCTGTGAGCTCTGCATAAGCATCAGTAAGGACATCTGGTCGGCATTCAGCGCCATTCAATCGTTCTTATTCCACCCCAATGCAAGGAATTACATGATCATTAAAAGGGAAGAAAAAGATGCCAGACATATCCCCTATTAATTATTGAAATTTACAAACCACTTTTTAGCTTGATTAATTTATTTTTTATTGAAATGCATTCATTTGTTCAAACCTTATTCTGGATAGAAATTTATTTATTTATTTATTCGATTTTTATGCCGCCCTTCTCCTTAGACTCAGGGCGGCTTACGACATGTTAGCAATAGCACTTTTTAACAGAGCTAGGCTATTGCCCCCAGAATCTGGGTCCTCATTTTACCCACCTCGGAAGGATGGAAGGCTGAGTTAACCTTGAGCCGGTGATGAGATTTGAACCGCTGACCTTCAGATCTATAGTCAGCTTCAGTGGCCTGCAGTACAGCACTCTACCTGCTGCGCCACCCCGGCTCATTACTGCGTGCTTATTCATATTTCTCCATAAGAGTAAAGAGTATATGAATGTGCATTTTATATATGTCCACATGCACATTAAAAAGCTGTATTTTATTCCGATTTCATTTTAAATTGTATTTTATCCAGTTCCATTTTAAATCGTTTTTATCAGATTTTAGTAGTATTTTGTGTGTGGACCTCTGCACTTTGATATGGCCCAAGGACTAATCAATAAAGTAAACTCAACTCAATTGTATTAAAAAGCGGTTAAACAAGCTTTTTCTAAATATTTTATTTTCTTGGTATTCTGAAAACGAAGGGTATGGTAACAGTTTGCAGGTGGGCTCAAATAAATATTACACACACACTCACACACACTTTTTAGGGTATCATCATTTTAAATAATTTATTGAAGTTAGGAAAAAATAGTCTATAGACTTTAATATTACTCTGTTGCCTCTACATTTCAGTTAGAAATTAGTGAAATTAAAATTGTAATTTGTTTTTCATCCAGTTCACAGATCTCTTGAAAATTATTTGCAGACTTCTGCTCTAAAGGAAAGAGATGAGTGCAAAAATAGAAGTCACATTCAGGAAGATATATATGATTGACATACACTCCCCAAAACCTTTATAAACTCAGGGAGCAATGAGGTATTTGGCCAAGTATAATAAAACAAGTATAACATGAGAAGGCTTTAACATTGCAACTCTCTGATTAATTTTGCTTTAATTGATGCCTTATAGACATAATGAAGTTATCTAAAGAACATATTCTGCACAGATCTTTAATATAAAGGTATTTGAATAATCTAGAAAAAGATTTTTTTTAAAGCCTGGCAGCCTTCTGGTTTCCCAAGAAAACCACATCACTATAGTGAATAGAATTTTCCTGATCTTTATCTGAACACAAATAATAAATCAATATATGTATTATAGAATAATGAAAGTTATTCTCTCAACAGTTTCACAAAACAAATTATTTCCTTTGCTTTTTATTTCAGACTTTGTAGCAATAGCTCGGAAATATTTCTGTAGAACAGTGTTTAATAAATGAATCAATCAATCAATCAAATCTCTATTATGTTAATACTTGTATATCTCAGATTTGTCACATCAAAGAGCATCTAACAGAAAGGCTTATTGCCTAATTAAATTAACTGCATCACAAGTAAACTATGTTTTTGATCAAGAGAACAGAATTTACTTCTAAGACTTTGCTAAGACTTTATTTCAAGCTATCCTTTCAGAGATTAAAGAATTTAATCTTACTAGCTTTCTAGATGTGTAGTGTATTGTTTCAGTCAAGAAAATGACTAGGCCTTGACCTCATTTTTCTTATTGAAAAGAAGGTTCGCAATGATGCATTGATGTAACTAGATAGCAACCGTAATAAGAAAGATTTATGATGGCTCAATTTTAATTCATACCCACCACCATGAACTATATCAAACTTACTTTCGGCTGATTGTTAAATAATTGTGTTTTTATCCAACTTTAGGAAGCAATGGCTTTGCAAGTTGTAAACTTTAATACAGTCTTAGCCCATGTAAAAGTACATACGGTTCTCTACAAATCTTTTAAAAAAAACCAATTAGAATACAGTAATACCTCGTCTTACGAACTTAATTGGTTACGGGAGGAGGTTCGTAAAGTGAAAAGTTCATAAGATGAAACAATGTTTCCCATAGGAAACAATGTAAAATCAATTAATGCGTGCAAGCAAAAACCCCCGCAAAAATGGCGCTTCGCTGGGCACCACTGCCCGGCTATCACCTTTCAACACAACCGGGCGCTTCTCAGTGTTCTCCCAAATGCCGAACCCGGAAGTACGGCAAAAGTTTGGGTTCTGGAGGCTGCCGAGAAACCCCACGGCCCGGATGTCACCTTTTGGAACAGCCGGGGGCTTCTTGGCGTCCTCCCAAACCCGTACACCGAACCTGAACATTTGCTGAACCTCCGGGTTCAGTGTTCAGGAGGCAGCCGAGAAGCCCCGCCACCCGGCTGTTGCCTTTTGAAACAGTTGGGGGGCTTCTGGGCGTTCTCCTGAACGCCAAACCCGGAGTTCGGCAAAGTTCAGGTTCGGCATTCGGGTTCAGGAGGACGCCGAGAAGTCCAGGAAGGACATCTTCATGATGTCAAAGCTCCACCCATGGAATTCCCTACTGGGATTCCCCACCTCTGTTTGAGCCTCCCGATCGGCCAACAGCTCCGCGGCTTTTTTGCAAAGCTGACAGTCGGGCAGCGGGGCTTCTCGGCGTCCTCCCGAACCCGAACGCCGAACCTGAACTTTTGCTGAACTTCCGGGTTTGGCATTCAGGAGAATGCCAAGAAGCCCCCCGGCTGTTTCAAAAGGTGACAGCCAGGCAGCGGGGCTTCTCGGTGGCCTCCCAAACCTGAACTCGACCTTTTGCCGAACTTTCAGGTTTGGCATTCGGGCGAGTTCGTAAGGCGAAAAAAGTTCGTAAGAAGAGGCAAAACTTTTCCGAACCCCAGGTTCGTATCTCGGAAAGTTTGTATGACGAGGGGTTCATATCACGAGGTACTACTGTATATGAAAAAAAAAAGAAGGTGTTAAACTAAAATGTTAAAGTTACCAAAGAAATGCAGTTTGATTAGACAATATTTTCTGCCTTATCCTTTACATCAGCAAGGCAACATTTCTCTGCATTATTGGTTGTAGTGGTTTTATGAGGGGGCAATACACTGAATCTGTTAAAAAGTGCTATTGCTAACATGTTGTAAGCCGCCCTGAGTCTAAGGAGAAGGGCGGCATAAAAATTGAATGAATGAATGAATGAATTAAATAATTATAAATAAATAAATAAATAAATAAATAAATAAATAAATAAATAAATAAGTGCACCAGAGTGCCTACCGTCCCCTGTCCTATTGTCTCTCCTATGTCTCATATATCTTCTCTTCTATACCTATATCTTTTTCTGCTATTCTCTCATAGTTATATTTTACTCCTTTATTTTCTCCTCTATTCCCCCTTTAATACATTCTACCTGATTATATCCTCTATAACCCTCATTGTGTATTATTGTGTATTGGACAAAACAAATTAAATAAATAAATAAATAAATAAATAAATAAATAAACAAACAAACAAACAAATAAATGGGAAAATGAATCCCAATCTCACAATTTGGAGTTTAGTATCAGCTTTTCCAACTAATAGCTATTATTAAAAACCTTTCAATAAAAGGTGGTACTAAAATTAATGGAAAAATAATGTTTTCAGGAGAGTGTTTGGAAGAGTTTGGAAAAATTACAACTTTTCCACTTGCTTTCCATCTCAAATATTCCTGATTTGGAATAAATATTACCAGAGTTCCTCTTCCTTTTAAGGGAAGAGAAAATCAAAAAAGGAACATAGAAAAGTGATAATTGTATGGAAAGAAAATAGGACATTTAATTTAAGCATTCTGGAAGTTAGTGACTGTTAAATTTCAAAAAATAAAGAAGTATGATTGCAATAAACATGTATACGTAAAAGTTATTTCCTTTTAAAGATGTACTAACCACCTTTAGTTTCTGAGCAAAGATATACCTCAGGAAAGTCAAAATTGGTTACTAAGTAATTTGTAAAATGACCCTTAGTGAGCCAACAAATTGGGTTATAAATTGCTGTAGGCTTATATGTTTCCATATGTTTGATGCCAGTTATAAAGAAGAGTGTCCCATCATTGGTGTAAAGAAGTTAACCATTGACTGACACTACTAATCTGACATTTAGTTTTGAATCCAAAACATAGAAGACAAGCACATTAAGCTACTAAGACAACAGATTCCTTGGTCCAATTCAATTATGACAATCAACAATTATAAATCAACTCTACTGAAGGATTATTATGAAAGTTGTTGTTTGTGACTGATGCCCAACCCACAGTTACCTAAGTACCGCTTATGGGCAGGAAAGCAGACAACTAGAAGGCTTTAAAAGCATTAACATTATCATCAAAACAGCAGTTGCTAAGTAAGTTACTCAAAGCCTCCATTGTTCATTCTCTCTAATGTATACAATGCATTTGCTGGGTCATTTGAGCTGCATGGGGTATAAAGCTCCCAGTGGAAATAATCAAATTCTCACTGTCTTCTTTTAGAACACACAATAAAGTGCTTTTGAAAAAGAAACTCTTGTTCAATCTAAAACATCATTTTTTACATCATATCACAAGCAAAATTGGGAGACACCAGCTGTGGTTAGGAGACTACACAAGAAGCAGAAACATAAAAAAACTTATAGCATGAATCTTCTATATGGCATAATCATTTATCAATGGTTTTTGTTTTTAATTTTCCGGTGCTCTTTTTTTTTTTGCAGAAAATTCTCCGTCCCACATTGATAATAATGCATATCTTATGTAAACTAAGATAATTAACATATGGTCATGTGCATTAAAATACTTAAAATACTTTACTTTAAAATATTTAAAACTAAAATTAGCCTATGTAAATTATGATATGCAATGTTGCATAGGGAATTTTTCCAGAAAGTTTACCAGTTCAAAAGAGATCACTGGGCTTTAAGGTTGCTATTCAATATGAAGATTCAATTTGAATGTGAATCTCTTTCATTGCTACTGGTTTTTTTGAATTGATTCAGAAATTTCAACAATCGTGCGCACCAGAGGAAAAAGATATTTGAAAGCATGGTGTTCACTAGATCCATGGTATTGAAACGGTGTCTCCCAGAACCTTATTTGTTTGTTTGTTTGTTTGTTTGTTTGTTTGTTTGTTTGTTCGTTCATTCATTCAATTTTTATGCCGCCCTTCTTACACTCAAGGCGGCTTACAACATGTTAGCAATAGCACTTTTTTAAAAAACAGAGCTAGGCTATTGCCCCCACAATCCGGGTCCTCATATTACCCACCTCGGAAGGATGGAAGGTTGAATCAACCTTGAGCCGGTGATGAGATTTGAACCGCTGACCTTCAGATCTACAAGTCAGCTTCAGTGGCCTGCAGTACAGAACTCTACCTGCTGCGCCACCCTGGCTCATATGAGGCTCAATGTGACTGTTTCTGTTTACATTGTGTGAGTTATATCATTACAACATTAAGTATAACATTTTGTTAAAATAAAATAAATTACATAAACCTTATTTATTAAAGGGTTCCATACCAATTTTTCCACATTGGAAAAGGTTCCTTTGGTATCTCAATTTTGAAGACCCCTGTACTGCAATTGGTTCTGAAGTTACACTGACGGGAGCAGGATTGCCATCATTAAGTGACATGCTCATAAAATGTGACATCAGGTGATTGTATCACTTGAATCTTCTTAGTGACACAAAAGCAGGCAATCCTGCTTGTTATCATGAACCCAAGACATGCATTTTGTTAAGCAGGACTCAACTAACATGTAGCAATAGGAACAGCAATAAAAAATTAAATTAACGACCAATGGTCAATTAAATTAAGACCAATGGGACAAACGGTATTATTACACCACTGCTGATTGTTAACATAAATAATTCATTAACCAAACATTGTTAGCTAGATTTTGTTTTGTTTTTCATATTCGATGGCTCACAATTCTGGAAAATGATTTGCAATAGAATGAAAAAAATTCTAAAGATTAAATTCTCTTTCCAACCTGTTATTTTCCTATTCATGATTATTAAATCTCAGATTTCCCCAAGGTATAACAAACTGCCTTTGCATATCATTATAACTACTCGGGTATGCTGTGTTTCCCATTAAGGAATTAAATTATAGGAATATGCCTCAATTCAAAAATAATACTGTATTGGGTTTGAAAAATAAATCTAACACAAAATTGAATTTAACACGAAGCTATGAAAAATTCACTAAGTGATGTGAGACAATTTTGATGGTATAAACTACCTGTGAAATATATGTCAAGTTCTTTGGATGAAATACAGAAAAAGAGACATTAAATAGAATGGGCTGTATATTATTATAAAAATAAGCAAGCAGAAGAAAACATATGCTGGTCATTTCCAAAAACATCTCTACTATTAGTTTACATGGTGAAGAAACAGAATATTTATGTGAAAGGTGGAAATAGAAATGTTTTGGTTAATTTGATCCCAAATTAGGATTATTATTATTAATATTATTATTTATTATTATTATTATTATTATTATTATTTATTAGATTTGTATGGCGCCCCACTCCTAAGACTTGGGGCGGCATACAGTTTCAGAGAAACAGATTGGCATTTATCAAGCAATAAATTTTAAAGTTGCCTTTAAATCTACGGCATCTACTTAAATCTACGTGGATATCCAAGATGGCGCCGATGAAGGCTGCCTCGGTAAAATGCTCTCAAATAGTTTCTTTTTTTCTACTACTTCTACATGAGATATCATTAAACGCTTAAAAGGTATGTATAGAATTGCTTAAATGTTTTTTCTGATGAATAAGTATTTATTATTTTAGTTTCTTTGCAGTGTTAAACAGCTACAGATATTATACAAGTAAAACAGGCCAATATAAATTTTTCTACATGTGACACAACAGAAGTGATAAACCTGAGCTATACAGCTCAGATTTTACCTGAAGTCATTCCACTGAGTCCGAGTTGTTTGTTTGTTTGTTTGTTTGTTTGTTCATTTGTTGCTTAATTAAGATCTTCAGAAACCATAGAAATGTCACACAGAATTGGGGGAGGGGTATTATTTTTGAGTTAGGAATTTTTTTAAAAAAAGATAACTGTACAAAACATCATAGCTTCAATAGGCAGCTCTGAACTGTTTATATTTCTTTGAAAGGATTCTGTGGTACACACCCTCTTGTGCTATTATGTTAAGGGGAGGGAGAGGAATCAAATTCTTGAAGTCAAATTTAATAAACCAGGAAATCTGATCCAAATACCACATAATAAATTAGTTAGAAGCCACTAAGAAAAGAGCCAACATCCCCATCTCCCTTAGTAATACATTTTAGTTTACCAAGGCAATGATAGCAAAATCAGCTACAATTATGTTAAATATTTATTGCTAAATCCATTAATATTTTCCCTAAAGCACTATGGTATGGTACTGTATAACTTTCATAGGGAAGTGAAGTACGCTGAAAATATAGCTTAGAGCGCCCTCTACCTTTCACTGTGAAATTTTTTTAGCCCTATACATTTCATCTCTAAAGTCTTTTTAATCATATTTTAATCAATTTAGAAATTTTGCATGTGCCAGAAACTGCTTCGAATCTTAAATCCCTGCTAGATTACTGATCACTGAATGTCAATCAATCTGTACAATTATTTCTGAATATGTTACGGTTACTCACAGGGCCATTTCAAACTGCTCAAGCCATTTCTTCTTCAAATCTTTGGTTTTGCAGTACAGTTCTAAGCCGTTTTGTCCTTGGGTGTGGATGAGGTAGAAGCCGTAAGACCACTGTTTAAACGGGAAGAAAATTCAGGAATTAATTTTTAAGAACAGAGAAACAACCCAAGTTGGAAAGTGCCTGGAGGACATACATTTCTAATTTCACAAAGTTCCAGGGAGATGTAATAACAACATTCCAGAACAACTTTTGAGCTTCCTGGAATCTTAATACATTTTTTAATCCCATTGCAAATATTAAACAGATAAGCCAAAGCTGTAGAATGCACCACTGCACCATTCTGAATTTTTTAGTGCTTCCCCATATTAAGTAGTTTTTTGGGGGGGAGGGGAAGAATAGCAAAGAATCAAGATAAACTTTTTTTACTTAATTCCCAGTTTCCTATACAGAGACTATAGATAAATAAATTAGAAAAAAGGCTTATAGAAATTTTAAATAGTTCGTGTAATTAGGAATCTTAGTATATTAGAGCACAACATGTCAAGGATCCAGCCCTATTCTATATTTTTACCTTTTTACTCTCCTTGTCAGTGGTAGGGTTATTGCTTATTTTGTATTCCTGGAGATCAATTATATCCTTCATTTCATAATTATCACCTCTCCGTTTGCATACTATTACGGCCAAGTCAAATAAAAAGATATGCCTGGGAGAGAAATGAAAGTATACAAAGTTGTAAAAATTCAAACTTGTGGTTAAAATGTTATATGAAAAATATTTGAGAAGAGTTATCTGGATTAATTTTTAATCAACATTTCAATGTCAAATCTGATTGTTAAGATGAAATTTTCTCTAAAATTGAAATATGTATTTTTAACTGCAATTTAAGATTTGTAATGCACAGTTCCATGCGGCATACATATCTACAACATTTAAATCCCTATCAAGAGATGAAGAAATGGGCTGGATACTGATTTTATTTAATTTCAATTTAATTAATTTGATTTAGATGCCGCACAACTCCAAACACTTCATACAATGCAAATAAAAAAAGATAAAACAAAACAATTGAAAACAAAGCTAGCAAACGAAATAAATAAAAAAAACAGATAATGTGTTTAACTGAAAGCACACCAACATTATCAGTTTCTACTGGCTGGGATAATATCATGTGAAGCAAACAGTTCCTCAAATGACCAGTTTCTGTGCCACATAGGTCTTTATAGGTCATGACCTTGAATATGGAAGCAAAAGGATGCATTCAGAGTAGACTCAGACCTTGTGTTTATGTTATGTCCTCCCAATAAGGATGATTGTACAGTAATACCTCATCTTACGAACTTAATTGGTTCTGGAAGGAGGTTCGTAAGGTGAAAAGTTCATAAGACGAAACAATGTTTCCCATAGGAAACAATGTAAAAGCGATTAATGCGTGCAAGGGGGGGAAATTGCAAAATGGCGCTCCGCTGAGTGAGATATTATATGCCCACCCCTTCTCTGTTGTGGCCTCTTGACTATAATTTTTCTCCTCCTGGTAGCAAAGCTTGCATCTTTGGAGAGCTGCCCCCACCTCCGTTTCAGCCTCCAGATCGGCCGAAAACGCCGCCGCCGATCGCAAAAATGTCGCTCTGTCGGGAGCCGCCGCCCGGCTGTAAGCTTTTAAAACAGCCGGGGGGCTTCTTGGCATTCTCCCGAACCCGAACCTGAACTTTTGCCGAACTTTTTGGGTTCGGGAGGCCGCTGGGAAGTGCTGCCGCCCGCCTGTCACCTTCTGAAACAGCCGGGAGGCTTCTCGGCATTCTCGCGGATGCCGAACCCAGAAGTTCGGCAAAAGTTTGGGTTCGGGTTCCGGAGGCCGCCAAGAAGCGCCCGGCTGTTTCAGAAGGTTACAGCCGGGTGGCGGTGCCATGCAGAGCGACATTTTTGCGATCAGCGGCGGTGTTTTCAGCCGATCTGGAGGCTGAAACGGAAGTGGGGAATCCGAATAGGGAATTCCATGGGCAGAGCTTTGACGCCATGAAGACGTCCTTCCTGGAGGCCCCGTTTCGGCCAACCAGGAAGGACATCTTCGTGACATCAAAGATCCGCCCATGGAATTCCCTATTGGGATTCCCCACCTCCATTT
Organism: Erythrolamprus reginae; assembly: GCF_031021105.1. NCBI lineage: Eukaryota > Metazoa > Chordata > Lepidosauria > Squamata > Dipsadidae > Erythrolamprus > Erythrolamprus reginae. The sequence continues at coordinate 114,195,184 of NC_091952.1, read as the reverse complement.
CAGCCTCCAGATCGGCCGAAAACACTGCTGCTGATCGCAAACACGGCGCTCCACTGGACAGCGCCGCCCGGCTGTAACCTTCTGAAACAGCCGGGTGCTTCTCGGCAGCCTCTGGAACCTGAACCCAAACCCAAACTTTTGCCAAACTTCCGGGTCCAGCGTTCACGAGAACTCTGAGAAGCCCCCCAGCTGTTTCAGAAGATGACAGGCGGGCAGCAGCGCCCAGCGGAGCACCATTTTGCGATCTGCGGTGGGTTCGTAAGGCGAAAAAAGTTCGTAAGAAGAGGCAAAAAAATTCCAAACCCCAGGTTCGTATCTCAAAATGTTTGTATCATGAGGGGCTCGTATCACGAGGTACCACTATATTTCACTGCAACGAAGCTGTGCAAAGGCCTTCTAGGCCAAAGCTGCCATATGCTCACTGAGAAAGAGTTAAGACTCCATGAACACCCCCAGATTGCTTTCTATCCTCCAGTGGGGCAATGAAATGCCACCCAAGATAAAAATGGAAAAGTCTGTAAAGTTTTAGGTGTCCCAATAATTATAGACACTCAGTTTTAGGATTGAGCTGAAGACGGTTCTCCCAAATCCAGGCCTAGGTCTCCAAGCATTTTTATAATCTTTGTCAGTTTTAATATTTCAAATACCACCCATGCCATTGAAGTGCCTCAACCTGGCAGCAACCACTCCAAGTCCCATCACGTTCATGCCATGCCTCTTCCGCCACCTCTACACACCCTCGCTTTCTATCATCATGATTGTGAGCTGCCTGGGAATTTACAACTTCTTGCCAGTTTCCCCAATGACTTTGAAAGCCAGCAGGAAGTTGCAAGGAAATCTTCGAGTCTTCGGAGAGGGGCGGCATACAAATCTAATAAATAATAATAAATAATAAGTGCTCAGTTAACAACCCACAATCTTTACTTAATAATAAAAATGAGATTTGCAAAGGTTGCTATTGCTAACCAAGATGCCGGCTTTTCTGATAGCATTGCTTAGAGATAGTAATTCTAGTCCCCAGTGCCATCATAACACAAGGACTTCCGGGTTCGGCGTTGGGAGGCTGCTGAGAAGCCCCCCGGCTGTTTTAAAAGGTGACAGCCGGGCGGCGGGGCTTCTCAGCGAAAGTTCGGGTTTGGGAGGCTGCTTTGAGGAGGCGGGGAAGCCTCTTGCAGCAGCTGCCACAGCCGCCGGCTTCCCCGCCGCTTGCCCGCCGAGGATGCTGACCTGCTGCCTCGCGGGGAAGCCGGGCAAGAGCGATCTTCTGCCGGCCATGGGTGAGCGGCGGGGAGTCTCCCATGGCCGGCAGAAGATCGCTCTTGCCCGGCTTCCCCGCAAGGCAGCAGGTCAGCAAGAGCGATCTTCTGCCGGCCATGGGCAACTCTCCGCCGCTCGCCCATGGCCGGCAGAAGATCGCTCTTGCCCGGCTTCCCCACGAGGCTTCCCCCCTCCTCGCCCGCCGCCCGCCCGTCCAGAATGCTGACCTGATGCCTCGCGGGGAAGCCGGGCAAGAGCGATCTTCTGCCGGCCATGGGCGAGCGGCGGGGAGTCGCCCATGGCCGGCAGAAGATCGCTCTTGCCCGGCTTCCCCGCAAGGCAGCAGGTCAGCAAGAGCGATCTTCTGCCGGCCATGGGCAACTCTCCGCCGCTCGCCCATGGCCGGCAGAAGATCGCTCTTGCCCGGCTTCCCCACGAGGCTTCCCCCCTCCTCGCCCGCCGCCCGCCCGTCCAGAATGCTGACCTGATGCCTCGCGGGGAAGCCGGGCAAGAGCGATCTTCTGCCGGCCATGGGCGAGCGGCGGGGAGTCGCCCATGGCCGGCAGAAGATCGCTCTTGCCCGGCTTCACCGCGAGGCATCAGGTCAGGAAGAGCGATCTTCTGCCGGCCATGGGTGACTCCCCGCCGCTCGCATTGGGGTGGGGGGGGCTGTCAGGACACCCCCTCACCCCAGCACTTTCCATCCCGCCGGCTAAGAGCAATCGGGCAGCAGCTTCTGCCGGACATGGGCAATGAGCAGGACAGAGAAGCGGGGAGAATCAGGAGGCTCCTTTGGCGGCTGGAGGCTGCCTGGCTTTGTGTTTTTGGCTGGGGGAGGAGGCAGTAGGACCTTCCTAACTCCCTCCCCCCCAGCCAAACCCCCAAAGCCTGTTTGCTGCCACACGATTTAGCCAGGACAGAAGCGAAGTTACGTGGAGGAATGGGGAGCTGAAACTGGGCGGTTTTAGCTTTCCATCCCTTCACGTCACTTCGCCGCTAAATCGTGTGGCAGCAAACATGCTTTGGGGGTTTGGCTGGGGGGGGAGGGAGTTAGGAAGGTCCTACTTCTCCCCCCCAGCCAAAACCCCAAAGCATGTTTGCTGCCACACGATTTAGCGGCGAAGGGACGTGAAGGGATGGAAAGCTGAAACAGCCCGGTTTCAGCTCCCCAATCCTCCACGTCACTTCGCTCCTGTCCTGGCTAAATCGTGTGGCAGCAAACAGGCTTTGGGGTTTTGGCTGGGGGGGAGGGAGTTAGGAAGGTCCTACTTCTCCCCCCCAGCCAAATCCCCAAAGCATGTTTGCTGCCACACGATTTAGCTGCGAAGGGACGTGAAGGGATGGAAAGCTGAAACAGCCCGGTTTCAGCTCCCCAATCCTCCACGTCACTTCGCTCCTGTCCTGGCTAAATCATGTGGCAGCAAACAGGCTTTGGGGTTTTGGCTGGGGGGGAGGGAGTTAGGAAGGTCCTACTTCTCCCCCCCAGCCAAATCCCCAAAGCATGTTTGCTGCCACACGATTTAGCGGCGAAGGGACGTGAAGGGATGGAAAGCTGAAACAGCCCGGTTTCAGCTCCCCAATCCTCCACGTCACTTCGCTCCTGTCCTGGCTAAATCGTGTGGCAGCAAACAGGCTTTGGGGTTTTGGCTGGGGGGGAGGGAGTTAGGAAGGTCCTACTTCTCCCCCCCAGCCAAATCCCCAAAGCATGTTTGCTGCCACACGATTTAGCTGCGAAGGGACGTGAAGGGATGGAAAGCTGAAACAGCCCGGTTTCAGCTCCCCAATCCTCCACGTCACTTCGCTCCTGTCCTGGCTAAATCATGTGGCAGCAAACAGGCTTTGGGGTTTTGGCTGGGGGGGAGGGAGTTAGGAAGGTCCTACTTCTCCCCCCCAGCCAAATCCCCAAAGCATGTTTGCTGCCACACGATTTAGCGGCGAAGGGACGTGAAGGGATGGAAAGCTGAAACCGCCTGCTTTCAGCTCCCCATTCCTCCACGTCACTTCGCTCCTGTCCTGGCTAAATCGTGTGGCAGCAAACAGGCTTTGGGGTTTTGGCTGGGGGGGAGAAGTAGGACTTTCCAGCAGCCTCCGAACGCAGAAGTTCGGGTTTGGTGTTCGGCTTCGGGAGGCTGCTGGAAAGCCGCCCGGCTGTTTTAAAAGGTGACCGCCGGGCTGGGGGGCTTCCCAGCAACCTCCCGAACCCCGAACTTTTGCCAAACTTCCGGGTTGGGGTTCGGGGGGTTGCTGGGAAGCCCCCCAGCCCGGCGGTCACCTTTTAAAACAGCCGGGGGGCTTCCCAGCAACCTCCCGAACGCGGAACCCGGAAGTTCGGGTTTAGCGTTCGTAACTCGAAAAAAGTTCGTAAGAAGAGGCAATTTTTTTCTGAACCTCAGGTTCGTATCACGAGTTGTTCGTAAGACGAGGGGTTCGTATCTTGAGGTACCACTGTACTATAAAATCATTTTTTTAAAAAAGTACTTCATCTTGAATGATCAATAGACACTGACAATAGACCAAAAGGATTGTCTTTATCACCCTATCTATCTACCACTGCATGTTCCAAAATTATTTTTCTTAGCTGAAAAGAAATATAATGCTATGGCACATTTACTTCCTTCTCATAGTCAAATCAATGAATTAATTGGCATTCCAGTTGTGCAACTAGTGAACCACAGGTATTGTGCCATTTCAGAAGCATTGATCTAGGATCATTGCAAAATAATAGAATTTATTTTTTTAAAGTGAAGCTCTTCCCACCTATCTTGTCGTGCTCGTTTGTCCAGGGTCGTTATCTTTATTTCACCATCGCCCTGTGGCCTTCCATAGAGTAAAAGGGATTGGTTCTGAAAAAAGCAAAGATTACATTAATTGCTTAAAAGATTTCCAACAATTTTATTGGAGGAAGATGCTGCATTCAACATTCTGAAATAAAGGGTTGGATGTAAGGCAGATGGCAAATAAAAATGCAAAATTGGCAGTACAGCTCAGAGCATCTCTCACCTACTCTACAAGGGGTATGCAAAACATTTCAATCACAAAGCATTTACTTCAAGTAGTTCCAGTTCAACATTAGCCATCTGAAACATTTTAATTCTCCATCTGCTCAGAACATTGCAATTGGATCTTTGTGGTGAGTGTTGCAATTAGCTTTTTCTTAATTTTTCTAGCCTGCAGGGAGTGATCCTAAACCTACTGCTATTGGTTTAGACAATGTGGGGTGACCTGGATGGGTGGCAATCGTGTGTTGAGAAACAGGCGCATGACTCATAGATCCAAAATGCTTCTGCTATTGCTGAAGTCTTCAGACCAGGGAGTCTGCTATAGCCAGTGCCTTTAACTCTAAATGCTATTGCCACACCTTCAGCTGGAAATCAGGAAACATGCTGAACATGCTGTTTCTGAGGCAAGTTATCCTAGTCTAAAAGGATTCTTCTTCTTGGGTCTTGGTTTTAGCTCTTCAGACTTAATCTGGAGTAATGGGCACAAGTTACAGGGGAGAAAAATGGAAAAATTCTTCCTTCCTTGCCATTTCATTTCTTCTCACTTTATGTACTTATTTTGAAATATTTAGAGCCCGCACATTCTCCAGCCTGTAAAAGCAACATAACACAATAAGAACCAAATAAAATAACAAATGGGATAATGAAAACTATGCAATAAAAATATTACTGTCCTGATAGAGAGGCACTTAAGAGACAAAAGATTTTTGGTCATTGATGCTAAGACACACACACACACCCCATATCATTATTTGGGCAGCTCTCCAAAGATGCAAGCTTTGCTACCAGGAGGAGAAAAATTATAGTCAAGAGGCCACAACAGAGAAGGGCTGGGCATATAATATCTCACTCAGCTATGTTTACTGTGTACTTTATACATTTTAATATGTATATAATGTGCCTGGAAAAATCCTCCTTCAACAATTAGGCCTACACAGCCAGTGACATTTTTCTAACAGCTGCATTTCCCAGTTTACAAGCCAAGCCACCATTCTTGTGCATTAGATATAACTTCTGTGACATCTTCTAGGGCAGTGATGATGTACCTTTTTTTTGTTTAGGTGCCGAAAGGATCCATGCCCCCACCCATAGTCAGTAGAGGATTCCTGCTGGTACAGCTAATTGCATGCAGCTCCATGTCTCTGGTGCGGGAATGTGTGTTCGAGAGCAGTTTTGCTTCCTGCACCTGTGCAGGTTAGCAAAATCTCACACGGGGACACACATGCATGCGTGTTTTGGTGAGATGTTTTTGAAAAGGTCCTACATAACTTTTCCTAACTCATCTCTGCCTGTCTACATGCTTCTGAGCTTTTCAGAATGCATTTAAATGCCATGAAGTCAACTGAAGCAGCACTACATTCTTATAATTACAAGCAAGCTCTTGTAATATTCATGTAAGAGTTCTTAGAAGCAACAGGTGGCAGCATTTAAAAATATGTTTACAAGTGATTTAAGAATAAAACAAGTCTGATTGGAATCGGGACCCAGTCAGTAAATTAAATTGTCTCTGCTGCTTTTAGCAGGCTAATGTCTGATGACTAACTACTAAAACCCGGCCAAGGAAAATTGACGAGGAAGTTTATTTCATTCAGGGTAATGTGTTTGCTAAATATTCCTGAGAGTTTATTTGAAGAAATCGAAGAGACTACTGCTTTTTCTGTTGAGAACCCAGACAGCTTTTCTTGTAAAAGATTCTATGATTATGTTAACTTTTCAACTATTAAGCAACAGATTCTCACCCTCAAAACTATGTTTTCCTAAAAAAAAAAGTTTTTTTAAAAAAAATCCTATGACAGCCTATCAAAATATTACCAAACTTTCTAAGGGTTGTCTAGCAGTAGCTAGAATGGACAGTCACCCCAGCTTTTTGTGACTCCAGAGGGTGTAATAAGACATCAAGAAGCTTGACAGAAGTGACTTCAAAATAACAGCTCTTTATTTGGCAACTACCCTGTTTCCCTGAAAGTAAGTCACCCCTGAAAGTAAGACACGGGAGACATTTCGTAGAATTGCCTAATATAAGGCATCCCCCAAAAGTAGGATGTAGGAGACATTTTATCTCATATATTTGAGGAGAGTACAATTGTTGCACATGGAAATAATTAGATTAGATTAGATTTATTGGATTTATATGCCACCCCTCTCTGCAGACTCGGGGCAGCTCACAACAATGGTAAAAAACAGTACATAGTAACAAATCTAATATTTAAAATATTTAATGGTACGGTAGTAGTAAAAAAATCTTGATAGGATTCACAGTTTGTCTAGTTATGCTGGTTTGTGATGACAACTATTGTACAGTACTGTATATAATAAATGTTCTTTTTTTTTTTTGTTCAGTAATAAATGTAATTCTTCTTCATTGGAAAAAATAAGACATCTCCTGAAAATAAGACGTAGCGCATCTTTGGGAGCAAAAATTAATATAAGACACTGTCTTATTTTCGGGGAAACACGGTATTTACAACCCAGTAAAGGCTCCTTCTGACAGCCAGCAAAGGAAGCTGCCAGACAGTCTAGCCAATCAGCAGTCAACATTTTCCCTCCTGAATAGAGGACTGGCTGAAGCCTGTGTGCTTCAGTCTGAGAATGTAACACTTATAGTCACAACCCTCAATCCATTTCAGGTTTGTCTTGTCAAACACAGCAGACCCCCCCAAATGCTTCATGGCATTATTTTATCCTGAACTGGAAGCAAAATACATGCACATTCTTACATACGTTCCCAAAAGAACTACCACAACATGTTCATGTATGAAGGCATCTCCTCTAGCATCTTTTTTGCCCATTATCGTGTATTGGGTCTGCATTGTTCTGCAGTCCTCCTGTCTCTGTGCTCTTCCACCTTGCTCTTCTGCATGTAATTGAGGTTTGCCCCACCTTCACCTTCATTAGGCCCAATACTAGATCATGGGCAAAAAAAGATGCTAGAGGAGAAAATACAGGTACCTAAGGAAGGGAGGAATAACAACAAGGGGGGGAAAGTGGTGATTATCACATCCCAAGTATTGCCTCATAACCCTACTCTACCCCCTGGGGAGAGAAAGAGGCAATATGCATAAGATAAAGAAGGAACAGTAACCTCATCTTGTTTCCATGACTAAGCTAGCAATAACTAAGCTAATTACAGGAGGAAAGGAAAGGTGTAGGCCTGTGACGTGGGCAATGAGCAAAGGGAGCAGCATCATATAAAATCAACTGTCTTCAATGGGGATTTTAACACTCTGGTGATGTTAGTAGAGGACTAATGAAAGCTTAGTTAATTTTAGTAATTTTTAATAAATTTTAAAACATTTCGGAGATAGATAGATATAGATGGATGGATGGATGGATGGATGGATGGATGGATAGATAGATAGATAGATAGATAGATAGATAGATAGATAGATAGATAGATAGATAGATAGATAGATACAACATGTTTTTGCTGAATTTTTAAAATTAGGGGAGACAATAGCACTATTTCGGCCTTATTTTGGCCTCATCAGCTTACTGGGATTTGATCCTGGGGCAGAGAATTAACCTCGAGGCCACAGGATCTGTTCCCTTCAGCTTTGTACCAGGGAGGGGCGATATGTTTTTTCTGTTGGATCACCCTGGTATATTGAAGGAACGTCACAGTTCCTTTGCATCTAGCTGATGAGGCCAGAATAAGGGCGAAATAGCGCTATCCTAGTCTCCCTTAATTTTAAAAATTCAGCAAAAACATGTGATACATACAGAATATCGTTTGTTGGCTATGAATAAATTAACTGCCTTGAAATGATCCTGGGTTGGGCCTAGAGGCAAAAAGGAACTGTGACGTTCCTTCAATATACCAGGGTGATCCAGCAGGAATATATATACTGTATATAAGCCACTCATGTAGCCTAGAGATTAATTCTCTGCCTTACTAGGCCCAAGGTTGCAGGTTCAAGTCCCAGTGAGGGTATGGCTAGCTGATGAGGCCAAAATAAGGCCGAAATAGATCTATCCTAGTCTCCCTTAATTTTCAAATTCAGCCAAAACATGTGGCATATACACACACACACACACATACACACACACACACTAGAATATGTATATACACACACATTATAATAGATATATATAACCTTTGCCTTGTAATGGTATGGCTAGTTGATGAGGCCAAAATATGGCCGAAATAGATCTATTCTAGTCTCCCTTAACTTTCAAATTCAGCAAAAACATCTCTCTCTCTCTCTCTCTCTCTCACACACACACACACACACACACACACACACATTAATATATCCAATTGACGCAACCTCTGACTATGCTTGCCTTTAATCATAAGCCTACCAGAATTCTCACTGCTTTTAGTTCTATCAATGACAATTATGCAAAAGGGAAAATATACATGAAAAGTTAAAAAAAAAATCTTATAAAGTCCTACCAAATTTTCTATTGATGATTGAAATTGCTTAATTTCACGGAGGGTTTCATTATCTCGCTTCACTTCATTTACATATTGTGCCAAGTCCTAAAACACAGAAAAGGAAAAGAAATTTGATGTGTAATAAAGATTGATTAAATTTTTACAGTTGATTAAGGGCTGAAAGCCACTCATGAACAATTTTCAACATTATAGTTATGATTTTTTTTTTTTTAAAAGGCATTTATTTTTATATGAGCATTCCCCTAATATATAAACTTTGGCATAGACTAAATACAAAGTCACATTTTTTTTATTTAAAAAATGCAATCTAAAGATAAGTATATTCTAATTTTCAGTTTAATTCAGGGAGTGTGACTTAGGTCAGATTGCTCAAACAGTTGGACTAATTCTTTCCGGTCCCCCTACTGTTATTGAAGCAACTATATATTAAATGACAGCATGAGCATATTGGAAAAACTATGCTGCACACAGTAACCCCTATTATCAACTTCACATCCTTGGGAAGAAAAAAAGGCCCAAGTCCTGAAATCTTTTCACACTGTTGTAAAAGATTGAGTTTCTGCTCAATGTTCACAAAGTCTAAACTCATTTTGCACTGAAAAGACTACCTGATAGCATGAAATACAATGTGCAGTGTGGCAAAGTATACCGTATTTTCGGGAGTATAAGACACTCCAGACTCTAAGACCCTCCTATCTTTTTTTAGGAGGAAAACAAGATATACGCTGGTGCAGAGATGTGTGAAATAATATAAAATTTTATCAGTTTGGAATTGTTTTTTTCTTTGCATAGATTGGTACTGTAATCAGAAACAGTAAGTTATTCGGCATGCAATCTGTTAGATGTAAAGCTTTTTTCACCTCTCTTTATTTTTTTCCAGGTAACATTTTAATTAAGTTAGTGAAATGCTTTTTAAATTGCAGCTAATGGTTGATTCTAGACAGAAGTTTTACAACAAAAGAACACAAAGAAGAAAATTAAACTGATAAAAAACTCACAATAATTCTGCCTCTGCCTCCCAGCACAGCAAACAATCTGCTTTAGTTTCATTTTCAGCACAGCTTGATTAGCACAAGGAAAAAATATCTGCCTCCCAGCAGTTTGCCTACTTGCAGGAGGCCCACATGGCAATAGGCAGCAGCCTGAAATATCTGAGGGTCAGGAGGCCCATTCAACAGATAATCAATTGTTTGTGCTAATCAGGCTTTGCTGAAGGTCAAACGGGCAGTTTGCTGCTTGCTGCAAGGAGGTAAATTGCTGGGAGGCAGAGGCCAAAGGATGGGAGATTGGCAGGTGGGCAGAACTACATTTGGAGTATAAGACGCACCCAAATTTTCACCCTCTTTTAGGGGGGAAAAGGTACATCTTATACTCTAAAAAATACAGTAAGTATGCATATGATGTGCAGCAACATTATATAACCTTTTCTATTTGAAAGTCAGATTGAAAATAGCTTGATAAATAATAAATTAAACATGCATCCTTGAATTGTGAAATGAGCGTGTTTGCTATCATTTATACTCTAGGCATGTTATGCCAGTAGGCCATAAGATAGAAACCAAGCAAGTTTCAACATGTTTAATTTTCAATTTCTTTCTAGAAACGACTCGTTTCATTTTATATGAGAGAGAGTGTACTCAATCAATCACACGTACCTTCATTGCGTCAAGGGCCAACTTTAAATTCTCCTTCTCAGTTACGTCACTAGTGTGCTTTACCAGCTCCTACATTACAGAATGCCACAGTTATTTTCAACCCATTATAATGGAGATAAACTCAGAAATATATGGATGTGCTACAATCAATATAGCTCAATCTAAAACACTGATTATATTGCCATTACTCAAAGTTATTCCAAAAGTGTCCCCCGTCCCCCCGCAGCTTACCAATAAATCTAGAGATTTTTAAATACATTTTTAGCCAACATTATATTTCAGATTTTACTTTTCATTTTCAGTTTTTCTGTGTTATCACGGTAAATATTTCAGGACATTACAGTAGTACCTCTAGATACGAGCTGCTCCACATGTGAGTATTCCAAGTTACGAGCTGAGACACGAGCAAAATTTCTGTTCGACACCCGAGCTCAAATTCGAGATATGAGCCAAGCGTCCACTAGGTGGCGCAATAATTCCATTTTTTCCAGTTATCTCAGCGCGAAAAGCCAAATCTAAATGCATTTGTTCGAGATACGAATTGATCGACATACGAGCTCGGCTCTGGCATGAATTAAACTTGTATGTCGAGGTACCACTGTACTTAGATTTCCTGGAAATGTGTCTGTGTCCCCCGAATAAAATGATTACATTATTTCTAATTCATCTTTTATTTAGATGCACATACTCTTTTCTCTCTAAGGAATATAATCTCAATGCTCAACCCCAATTTTTTTAAAATGTAGACATTTTATATTTGCACTAATCTACACTTAAAGCTCAATAGAGATATGTGGATTGTCACTAGGAAATATGAAATATCTTATAATACCATAAGCTTTCAATGATGTACTGGAATATATTGGTCATATATATTAACAGTCAGATTTATTGTTTGTCTGCTCATGTTTGTATCTGGCCCTTATTTTCTTCTTTGTAGTTACTTGTTCTATTTATTGTTTCATAATTCATAAAACAGATTTTTTTTTAAATAGCAATGTTTCTGAAATTTTATCAACTGGGAAAATCAGCAGCATGATACTGACTTTTATTCAAACATTTTGGAACAAAAGTTATGCTCCATTATATTTGTTAAAACTTTCTGAAAAGAGTAATGTGTCACTTACAAATGCAGTTTAAAATGCATAAAATATATGGAATCTTGATATATTACATGTAACAAGGCATTGCAGAAACAAAATACCGCTTCTTGCGTGGACTTCTTTTTAAAATGACACTTTGTAAGTATAAGCAATGCAGACAATCTAAGGCAATAGTGTAGTTCTCTACGGCCGTACTAATGAGTCTCTCGGCAAAGCTATCAAAGGATATTTAGAAGATTCTCTAGCTCCATTACAGTACTAACTGCACAGGAGCTAAACACTCTGGCAGTTGTAATGGAAACATTCTAAATAAAAATGGCATTATTATAATTCAGCACAGAAGTAACCTAGAAGTGACTGTTTCCTGTTCAGCCTTGACTATGTACAGCAAAAAACCAACAACCCACATTTCAACTATTATCTAAGATTAATATATAGCAGTGATGGCAAATATTTTTTTACTTGGGTGCCAAAACAGTGTGGATGCCACACTCATAATGCCCTTCCTCCCCATGCATGCGCACAGGCCTCACTGAAGGGTCTGAATTTTCGGTAGGCCCATTGGACCCGTTTTTCACCATCCACAGGCTCCAGGGGCTTTCTTGAAACCTGGGGAGGTGAAAACAGCCTCCCCCCATCATCCAGAAGGCCATAAATGAGATAGCCAGCATACACATGCATTCTGGAACTGACATAGAGAAACACCTCATGTGCAATGGTGGGCAGCAGCCGATAAGATGGTCAGGTGCTCTGTCCCAGTAGAAAATTCTGGGATGCGCATGCAGCTACACATCCTCTATGCGCCCCCACATGAGATTTGGCTTCTGCAAAAGTTTGGGTTCGGGAGGCCACCGAGAAGCCCCGCCGCCCGGCTGTCACCTTTTGAAACAGCCGGGGGGGCTTCTCAGCGTCCTCCTGAACCCGAACGCCAAACCCGAACTTCTGGGTTCAGCGTTTGGGAGGCCGCTGAGAAGCCCCCCTGCTGTTTCAAAAGATGACAGCCGGGCGGCGGGGCTTCTTGGCGGCCTCCCGAACGCCAAACCTGGAAGTTCGGCAAAAGTTTGGGTTCGGGAGGTTGCTGAGAAGCCCCGCCGCCCGGCTGTCACCTTTTGAAACAGCTTGGGGGCTTCTCGGCAGCTTCCCGAACGCCGAACCCAGAAGTTCGGGTTTGGCGTTCGGGTTCAGGAGGACGCTGAGAAGCCCCCCCGGCTGTTTCAAAAGGTGACAGCCGGGCGGCGGCGGTTTTTTGCGGGGGGGTTTTGTTGCACACATTAATTCATTTTACATTGTTTCCTATGGGAAACAATTTTTCGTCTTATGAACTTTTCACCTTACGAACCTCCCCCGGGAACCAATTAAGTTCGTAAGACGAGGTATTACTGTACTTGTGAAGAAAAATCTATCGCTGTGGTTGCTAAGAGTTGACACACACTTGATGGCATATAAACAATAATCAATCAGTCTGTATCAGGTGACACTCTTACAGCTGAAATTCTTAAATGTATACTCTCAATAGTCCAAATTTCTAGTACAACAGAATGTGTTCTAAACAGTTGCACAGAAATAGAACTAGCAAGATGCAATCTCAAACATTAGAAAAATTAAATACCTGAAGTAGCAGATGATACTTCAGAACCCGTTGCATTGGAACCACAAGGAGATCCCGCAGAGTAAATTTCCCATTATTAGCTCTTTTGGAACATTCCTAATTAAAGAATAACAAAAAAAATGAATAAATAAAATGTCTCGGGGCAACTCTGGCACATTATCAAAATAGCCATGTTATCTTTGATAAGAGACTTGTTTCTCAAACTGTACCAACTATTGAATTATATGGAATTTTGATTCAGTTTGAATACTGGGGTCATTAGATTTGGTCCTCTTTCTCATCCAGCCCACTGCTTTGTAATTCAAAGTTGAAGCACAGTTCGGAAATGATTGAGCAGGTTTGTTATTAGCAGAAATCATTGGGTTATGAATCAGTGATGGAATTCAAAGAATTATACAACCAGTTTGCCCAGGGTCAGGTTGGCTGTCATGGGATGCGTGGCCTATCACCACCCTCTAGCTCCACTGTACTTGTGGGACAAGCCTCCTATGATGGCCAACCTGACCCTGGGTGAACCGGTTGTTAAATCCCCCCACCCCCCACTATCAAAGTGGATCCTGGGCGCTGTGCTGCAATGGAGAAATAGGAAACAGAGCAGTTGACAAAAGGAAAGGAGGAGGAGTGGAGAGAAGAAAAAAGGAAAGCGGCCTTCTCCTTTCCTTGCGCAGGCCACTTCATGGCCTGTTTCTCCATTGCATCACAGCGCCCAGGATCCACTTTGACAGGGGTGTGTGTGGATAATTTAATAACCTTTCCGCCGGAACCAGTGCAGACCGGCAGTTTATGATCTGGTCAGGCCTACCAGACGCAAATGAGGATGTTTAAATTTTTAATTTCAGTCTTTTCCCCTTCAAATCTTGCAACCCATTTATTGGGATTTAAGAAAAAAAATAATTTCCACATCTAACTGTAATTTATACACGCAAAAATTTAATTTCCCACTCCCATCCTATATAGATAGTGGCACTGCCCTACCCACATTTCCTCTATAATAGGAACAGAAAAACCTTTTCAGGCCAAGGGCTGCTCTTGTTTTATTTGTCTTATTGAAACAACAACAATATAGAATGCTGGACTTGATGGGCTTTGGCCTGATTTATTTATTTTATTTATTTATTTATTTATTCATTTGTCCAATACACAAATACATAGGAAGAAAGATAGACATGTGATAATATAAAAGAGGGTGAAAGTGTACTTAGAGGAGAGGATATATGAAAGGAAGAGAATATATAGGATAGTTGACAGAAAGAAAAGACAATTGGACAGGGGACGAAAGGCACACCAGTGCACTTATGTACGCCCCTTACTGGCCTCTTAGGAACCTGGAGAGGTCAATCGTGGAGAGTCTAAGGGAGAAGTGTTGGGGGTTAGTGGTTGACACAATTGAGTCCGGTAATGAGTTCCACGCTTCGATAACTCGATTGTTGAAATCATATTTTTTACAGTCAAGTTTGGCGCGGTTCGTATTAAGTTTGAATTTAGGATGTCTTCTCTTATGTTCTGATGTTCTTATCAACCTCAATAGTATGTAAGTGTTTAAATAAAGTCATAAGGTTTGCAGAGATGGAACTGCAGTATAAACTCTGACGATGCCATAAAAATTTTGGCTGGCAGTTCAGTTCATAACTAGAACAATTCAAGAATATTTGACTAGATTACTCAGGAGTCCTTTTCTGTTTGGTTAGAATATCAAGGGATGACATCCAAAAAAGTAAGCGGAGCCAGGATAAAGTTAATTTAATGTCCATATAAATATAATTAAATTTAAACTTAATTAAGTAGCCAATGTGATTGCTCCCCATGTATTTAATAAGTTTCCTCTACTATGATATTAAGAATTGCAGCTCAGCAACAACTTTCAGAACCACTCTGGAGGGCTCAAGTAGCCCTGGGTGGACACCCTTATAATTGAACCTTACAAGGAGAGCTCTACCATTTATTGCTGTAAATAAATTAACAGTAAATTTTAACTCTTGGTCTGCACTGTCAGAAATAAGTTTATTTCTGGAGGTAATATTACAATGCAAGTAAATGGTTTGCAACCATGGGAAACGCTAATGTAAGCCATAATCAGCATGTAATCATGGGTTTGCTAATTGTGCTGCAACATGATTGGCTGTAACCTATATAAGGAGGAACACTCTTGCATGTGTGTGGTTTGTTACAGAGTGGTTTGTTATAGTGAGTGGTTTGTTATAGTAGAGAGTGGTTTGTTGCAGAATGTTTTATAGTGAGTCGTTTTGTGCTGGGTGGTTTGTAGTTAGTGGTTAGTGGTTAGTGTCTGAAGTGGTGGATAGAATAAGAGTTATATAAAAGCATTGTGGGTAGTTTGTTATAGTGGTTAAATGTAAAAGTGATAGCATTTTGCTAAGAAGAAAAGAAAAATATATTTTTACAAGAAATCCTGCTGCAGTGTTTTTCATTGAAGACTTCAATTAGGTATAGTGGTTAGCTGTGGCTACTTCCGCATGGGCAAAAACTCTCCCAATATGCACATGAGGTGGCATTGTAAGCGTGGTAAAAAAGAATATACTTCTTCAGTACAGAATTGTGGACTATTTTCCCTTAAATCTACCTTGCAAAGTGTTCTTTCCTATGACAAAGAATGAACTGCACTCGGCCCTTCAACCCAATCCCCTTTACTGGTGGGGGAAGGACTTCAGGCTCCATTTGCATTTGGAAATGGTTCCATCCATTCCATCTCAGTTTTAACCATTTCACCACTTCAACCACCAAAGTCTGCATAACATTTACACAGATCATAATTTCCAATTTCACTGTAGAAATAAAATTATCAGACATAGCTTGGAATGCCTAAGTAGTATGCAACACATAAAATGGACTAATAGTAGATCCCATCTTTTCTCCCTGCACATCCTGCTCCCTCTCCTTCCATCTTTTAAACATAATTTTGTATTCTTATTGTTGATAGAGAAGGGGAGGGAGAGGAGGTAGGAGAGGGAGAGAGATTTTCATAGACTTAGATACTGATGTAGATATAGATACTGTATATTGTTTTAAAGCTCTTAACACTGTAAACTATCCAAAGTTACCAGATAGATAGATGATAGGGATGGATGGAGAGAGAGAGAGAGAGAGAGAGAGAGATGATAGATAGATAGATAGATAGATAGATAGATAGATAGATAGATAGATAGATAGATAGATAGATAGATAGATAGATAGATAATAGTTTGGTTATAAGAGTTAATTCAAATCAAAATGTTTTTATTTGTAAATAAACCAATAACATGTTCCACAAACCTCCAATTTCAGCTTAACATCTTCCTTTGTCTTGGAAATACTATCTAAACAGGAAATAGCCGTCTCTACTTGACTGCAATATTGCCCATAAATCACCAATCTAGAACAATACAGAAAAGGAAATAAATCAATTCGTTTGTATATTATTAATATTCATTTCTATATTATTACATTCAATAAATTTATTTTAATTTTTTTTCCCTAACTACAGTTTATAGATAGTTTGCTATAGATTTACAACCACAGATGGAACCAGAATTTCCATTGCTAAGCAAAGTACCGTATTTTGGAGTATAGGACACACCTTTTTATCCCCCAAAGAGGGTGAAAAATTTGGGCACGTCTTATACACCAAATGTAGCCCAGGTCTGAAACTGCACCTCCCACTGGCCCAGGCTTTGAGCAAAATAGGTGGGTGGAAGTTGCTGCAGCATCCATTGATCAGTCATAAGAACAGGAGAATTGCCATGTGAATTTTGTTCACATGAGAGTAGTGGCTGTAACTTTCGGTACAAATCATAAGGTCCCTTCATTCAGTGCTGTGGTAATTCCAAACAGTTTAATAAACAGTTGTAAATCAAAGACTATTTGTAACACACCCCTCAGAAAGCTCAACGCAGTTGAGGAATCACATAACTGCAATTATTAATTGCATCAATTGTTTCCTGGCTGTAGAAATTGTCCCATATTTATTTATTTATTTATTGGATTTGTATGCCGCCCCTCTCCGGAGACTCGGGGCGGCTAACAGCAATAATAAGACACTGTACAATAATAATCCAATACTAAAAACAATTAAAACCCCATTAATATAAAAACCAAACATACATACAGACATACCATGCATAAAATTGTAAATGCCTAGGGGGAAAGAGTATCTCAATTCCCCCATGCCTGGCAGCAGAGGTGGGTTTTAAGTAGCTTACGAAAGGCAAGGAGGGTGGGGGCAATTCTAATTTCTGGGGGGAGTTGGTTCCAGAGGGCCAGGGCCGCCACAGAGAAGGCTCTTCCCCTGGGTCCCGCCAAGCGGCATTGTTTAGTTGACAGGACCCAGAGAAGACCCACTCTGTGGGGCCTAACTGGTCGCTGGGATTTGTGCAGCAGAAGGCGGTCCCTGAGATAATCTGGTCCGGTGCCATGAAGGGCTTTATAGGTCATAACCAACACTTTGAATTGTGACTGGAAACTGATCGGCAACCAATGCAGACTGCGGAGTGTTGGTGTAACATGGGCATATTTGGGAAAGCCCATGATTGCTCTCGCAGCTGCATTCCATATATTCCCCACCCCAAAGCACTAATATAAAGGAATGGAAATGATGAAGCAATCCCAACCTTAACTCTCTTTCAGTACTTCTAGAAATCAGAAAATGTGATATTTATACCAAATAAGGTTAATATCCAAGAAAACCATAACAAAATATACAAAAGGAAAAAGGGGTGGATATAGCGCATTCTACAGAATAACTTTCTATGAAATTTAATTGTCTTTAATGCACTGAAATAATGTATTATAGAGTAGTACTAAATATGAAAACTGTTCATATTTGAACAGAAAGCTTTTATTTAAACTACATTAAATATAGTTGGCAACCTATCATGGATAAATTCATACCAACAGATCAAGTTCACATTTTGAAAACATACATTTTATATATATAAAGGACTATTACCTTTCCTTGTAGCTAATAAAAATTTTATACAAATTCTGGTCACTTTTGCTTACAATGGATTCATGAACATCTTGGGTTAAAGTTCTGTGGATTTTCACCAAATCCTGAAACAAATAAATAAACCTTTTATAAGAATCTTCAGTGGTATCATATCAGCTTTCCATTGTAAAGTTATTATTTTAATACAATGAAATACAGTGACTGACAATTTCGTACTAGAAACTAAAAAGTATTATCATTAAACTTATTGGAATGTATTTGTTATATAACTATATAACTCCAAGAAATTTCCTGCCAGTTAGAACAATTAATCTTTAGAACAACTTGCCTACAGAAGTGGTAAATATTCCAACACTGGAAGTTTTTAAGAAGAGATTGGATAACCATTTGTTTGAAGTGGTGTAGGGTATCCTACCTAAACAGGGAATTGGACTAGAATACCTCCAAGATCCCTTTCAACTCTGTAATTCTATTCCATTCCATTATTAGAAATTATAAATTTAAAAGTATATTGAGTTTAATATCACAAGTTTTAAGTCAACTGGGCACACTAAACCTTATTCATAGTTTACCTATCTTAGATTAAGGATAAGATAACTTCACTCTATGTTCTATTGCTAAGACATTAATTCTCAATCTCTTTCTTCCCAGACCCATGGTCGCATAGGAAGACTTCGCTTGATCAAAATAAACTCAGAAAATATATTAATTCTATTTTAGATTCCTAACTGCAATCAGGTTTAATGTCCATAGGGACATGGAGAAAGTTTCATTTACCTTTGTAAATTTAATACTAACATCTTGCTCCTCAAAAGTTAAATAAACTGTAAATTTCTTACTATTAACTGAAGGTCTAGTCCAAACAACTGAGTCATAAATTCAAAAGCTTGTTTTTTCCTGTTTTTCCACTTTAAACAAAATAAATGTGCATATTGTCAGAACTTTCTTTTTCCACAAGAGACTGAAAAACTGCCTGCAAGGACAGATGTGAATGTGTAAATGCTCAAACCAACACCTATCAGAAGCCTCTTGAGGAAAGTTGTTGAAATTTTCCTGGCAGGAGACACAATTTTGAGACTAAACCTTTTGCCAACAGACAAAGAATCTATTGATTGCTGACTAGCAGTTCTAACACGGAGAATGGAGAAACCTCTACTATTTCCCTTGACATCATCACCCTAGCTGAAAAGAACACTTTCTCAGTGGTGTTTTTGAAGATTTAACTTTGTTTTTATTTGTTAAGGCAGCATAAACTACCCAAGCAGGGTATGAGAGGAGAAATTCTAAACAAAACGGAGAAGAGAATGATAGAACAATGAATCCCTTCGCCCACTTATGTACAAATCCTCTACCTAAAAAGAAGAAAAACTTGGCTGAAAAATGGATTTTAGGTACAATTAATTAACTAAGCCATTCAAATCCATCCGACAGTTAATGTATACAATTAGGAAAAGTTATTAATTTGCTTGGTTATATATTACAGTTATTATGACAAAAATTTGGCTCTCATCTTCTATCTTAGAAAAATGAAACACACAGTTTAGGGGAAAAGATAAATATCATCCCTCCCCTACCCCACCAAGTGTTTTAAGGTGATATTTTAAAGCAGCATTCTAGTAGACAAGTAAATATATCAGTAAACCATATGCTAGCCTTGTCCTTAATTCTGTCCCTTTACCTTGGACAAGGCTACGCCAATAATGGCTCACCAATGGAGTCTCCCCAATCCTGCATTTTCCTGGGCAATGATAACAAAGCACCCTGAGCTGAGTTTTTTTTCCCCTAGGCAAAAGAAAGCTCAACACTTTTGCTACTGTTATTCCTTTTGAAGCATGTTCATTTTTTACCAACCTCTCTGTAGGAAGCCTTAATCTTTTCCTGGTAAAATCTTCCTCCTTAAGGGAGTGAGCTGGACAAAGTAGTAACAGCAGTAAGTAAATGGGTATGTGAGCAGGAAGGAGTAAGACCCATAGCTGAGCTACAATTTCCATTCGCTAAGCTTATCTATCAATTCAACTGTTAAGTCTCAAAGGATCCATTCTGTACATCCTATTTGTCTTCATTCTACCTAAATTCTCCAGTAATGTCTTGTAGATAGTCTTCACACGAATATCACAACTTCTGGAAATATTACTTACGGGAATGTTGATGAATACTGTTTCAAATTCTGATGGCGTCAGAAATCTTTTCAATGGCACCATAAAAAACTATAAAGAGAAAAACACAGACACACAAGTAATATTATACATTTTTCCCAATGGAACTTCTTTTTAGGTGCTTGATGTCCATGCCTTGTTTTAAATATGTACATCTTAGAACACTTTATCATTTGATCAAGTTCCCAACCTTGCACATTAAATGTTAATTGATAAAAAATAGCATTTACCAAACTGCTAATACATGAAGATGATTTTCCTCTGATTGATTCCTATAGACAAAAAAGTATAGCCAATATATTTTTGCAGTAAGAGTAAATGATCCAGTTCCCAAAAGGTTAGTAGCAATAATCTAAATAAAATTACATTGCCTCAGATTTTATAAACAATATTTAAGGTGGTTGGAAGTTATTTCTCCATTGGGTCATTGCTCAGTTATCTAATGTAGCAATAAAAGGGAATATTTGGAGCAAAGTTAATCTTGGTAGCAACCTTTTTTTGTTTTTTGAAAAGTGCTTTATTGTATTTTGTCTTGGATGTTTTCCTCAAAGAAAATGTCACCGTGCATAAAAATTCCCTTTTATCCTAGAGTTTCAAAGTCTCAGAATTTTGAAGAATTCTGCGAGTTGAAGTCCATATAATTTAAAGTTCCTGAGGTTGAGAAACGTTGATCTAAATCATTTAATAACTTGCAACCCATTCCACATCAGAATATTCCTTAAAAATGCTAGAATCAGTACTGTAATTTCCACTGAGAGATTACAAGGGAGTCAGGGAGAAGGTGGATTTTTCAATCTTACAGTAAATTATTTCTCAAGCTATAAAGTTTTGAAATTGCTTATTGAGCAGATATATCTAACTTTTTTAAAAAAAATGAGTGGCCTGCCATGCATTCGTAATAGTGAAATATACTGTGATATAAAATAAACATGTAATGGCATATGCTCTTAAGATGAAAAACCATTCCATTATTTAACATTAATGTATCCAGCAGTCAAATTTAGAACATTGTGGTAGATTAGGGATCTTGAAATGCTTCAACACTGAAACAGTTCCTTCAATTTTAAAAAGTTTAACAAATTTTTTCACATGTGGTTTGATCCTTCCAAATTCAGTTGTCACTGATTGTGGTGAAAAGTTGGCTGAAAGTTTGTTTAAAAATGTTTTTTTTTAATTAACAGATATAACACTGCAGGGATTTTCAGAGTTCTATGTTCTGTAATAGTAATTAAGTGATCCAGTGTTTTATTTAACTAAGAAAACCTCTATACTCTGTTGAAAAGTGGGTGGTTTGTGAGGTTTTTTTGACAAATTATAGATATTTCAATGGAAGACAATAGAACATATTCCCATTGTTTCCCACAACTCTTTATTTTTAAGTTAATAGATAAATAACATACACTGATACATATAGTATATATTCAATTTGATCTGTTTAAGCCACTATGTTAGAAACAAGATGTCAAGATTGAACTGCTTTACTTTTTTCAAACCTTAATGCTTTTCTACTTGCCAATGAACTGTGGGGAGAGACAGGGAAAATATAATGCTGAGAATGTGTGTGTGGACTGTGAAAGCTTGACAACCATCAAGGTCACCACTGCAGATGCTTGAGAAAGAGATGGACTGTTCCCACAACAAAAGAATGTTTCATAATTGGACAATGTGATCACCCAGAAATGAGGAAAAAGAGAAGCTATTGTTTAGCTAAGCAAGCATTTGCATGGGAAAACCAGAACTTGTTTTGATTCTTCAGTACCAAAATGGTGTGCACAATCAAATTTTACTTTTGGAAATTCAAAGCTTCCAAGAGTGTTTCTTTATTTTGGGTTACTAGTTGGACATTTGACACTAGGAGACCAATGTTCCCTCTATTTTTTTTTCAGTGTGGGCGAAAAAGTATAGTGTCTGAGCGACAGTCCCTTTGGGACTGGGCGGCATAGAAAATAAATAAATAAATGAATGAATGAATGAATGAATGAATAATTCCCTTCTTTTTTCATTAAAAGAAATTAATAATAATAAAAAACCAAAATCTATTACTATTATTATCTTCTCTTTTTCCATCCCTGTCTCCTCCCCCCTTATGTGTTTGTGTGTGTGTGTGTGTGTGTGTGTGTGTGTGAACTCTTGAACCATTTCCAATTAGAGGTGAGCTATTGGAAATAGTTCAAGAGTTCACACACACACACACACACACACACACACAAACGGCTGGGGGTTTTTTTCTCTGTTATTATTTGGGTGCTTTTTACCATATGCTTTAAATCAAGTCATTTCTCTCTCTTTCTCTCTCCCTCTCTTGCTCTCTCTCTCTCTCTCTTTCTCTCTCTCTATTGCTTTCTTTCTCTCTCACTTTTTCTTTCTATCTCTCTTGCTTTCTTTCTCTTCTCTCTCTTGCAATCTCTCTCCCCCCCTTTCATCTCTCTCTCTCTTTCTCTCTTGTTTTCTTTCTCTCTCTATTGCTTTCTTTCTCTTCTCTCTCTTGCTATCTCTCTCTCCCCCCCTTTCATCTCTCTCTCTTTCTCTCTTGTTTTCTTTCTCTCTCTCTATTGCTTTCTTTCTCTTCTCTCTCTTGCTATCTCTCTCTCCCCCCTTTCATCTCTCTCTCTTTCTCTCTTGTTTTTTCTCTCTCTCTATTGCTTTCTTTCTCTTCTCTCTCTTGCTATCTCTCTCTCCCCCCTTTCATCTCTCTCTTTCTCTCTTGTTTTCTCTCTCTCTCTCTCTCTCTCTCTCTCTCTCTCTCTATTGCTTTCTTTCTCTTCTCTCTCTTGCTATCTCTCCCCCCCCCTTTCTCTCTTTCTCTTAGCAGCAGCTTTGGGCAGTAACCGTGGGGCGGTGGCAGGGTGATCAGCTGTGAGGCGGAGATCCGGAATGGAGGCACCAATGGCAAGGGGGCTGCGAGAGCACTTTCTCTGAGTGCTTCGGGAATGCCTGCCCTGCCTCTACTGCAGCCCCCTTGCTGGACGTCTGGGACGAAAGCGCTCCCAGCGAAGGGGCTGCAAGAGGGGCGAGGCGGGCAATCCCCAAGCGCGCAGAGAAAGCCCTCTCTCGCAGCCCCCTGGCTGAGAGCGCTTTCATCCTGCAGCCGCCACCGCCACGGCAGAAGTCGTGCCCCAAGGCAGGAGGCGGAGGAGGAGGAGAGGGGGCGGATCGGGCGGGCGGGGGGCAGGGGCGAGAGGCCAGGGGTGTGATGGGGCCGGAGGCACCGTGGGGAGGCAGGGGCGGCAGCGGCTCCCTTTCCTCCTAGTGCCACACCTCCCCGCACCCCCCTGCGGGCTGGCAGGGGGATGGGGAGTGCGCGCCCATGGAAAAGGGTGTGCAGGGGGTATTTTGGGGTGACCGCGCGCGCACGCAGCCTACAGGGAACAGTGAAGGAGACTGTGAGTTATAATTCTGCCTTGGGCATGCAAGCTGACTGGGTGACTTGAGCCAGTCATCTCTCTCAGTCCATAGGATGGTTGTTATGGGGAATATAGGAGGAGGAAGAAGTATTATATATTTTCACCACCTTGAGTTATTTATAAAAATTTAAAAAAACATATTTTTAAAAATCCAGATACACCTAATATTTTCTTACTTTAAAACCACTGAGGATCTTGGATTATGACAGGTACTGAATATAAATAAATTTAGCAAATTTTATGTGCTGCTTATCTTTGTGATCCAGTGGTGAAAAAAGGGAGGGATTCGTAACTGGTCTCAAATTCCCTCTGATCAACAGTGCTGTCTTTTAGAACAAAGCAAACTAAGAGCACTTTGAAGAAATATTTCAAATGAAGCTGTTTTATTTCAAGGTCAAAACCAAACATGTTTTCTATTTTGTGCACACCTCTACTGTGTATACATCCTTGCCTGAAACTTCTCTGCTCTCTTAGCTCCCCTGGCAATAAGTGGGAAATGAGTTCCTGATTGTTTTATCACATCACTTTACCTTTTCGATTGATTCCAGTGTTTCGGTGTATTTCTCTTCGGTCTGTTTTATTTCCGAAAGACAGCAAGTTCTTATGTCATTCTCAGGACATTTCTGCCAAGTCAATAAGAGTTTACGTGAATATGAGTATACGGTACTTCTGGGTATTTTTCAGCCGGACCATATTTCTCTACCAACTGTCAGTGATAGTCAGCATCCTAATCTATCTTGTTATAGATCTGAACTCAGTGACAGGCTGTCTACAGGCACAACTGCCTTGCCCCACATCCTGCCAATGTAAAGAATAATCGGAACAGAATCTCTCCCAGGATTTCTGGAAACACAGAAAATAAGTTTCTGGATCCCACCATATCCTGTGTGGAGTCTTTGAATTGTGAAAAAAGGCTGTGGAAGCAGATCGAAACTCAGGCTTCACTGGTCAGGGTATCAATCAATTAAAGCAATGGTAGAAAGAAGACAGAAAGAGACCACAGTCAGTTTCCCACTGTGGTAGTTTGGGAAAATGTGCTGAGAGAAGCCATGAGAATGGCAAAGCAAATGCAGGCAAAAGAACCAACAGAGATTTATTCTCTGTGTTTCATGTTTTAAAACTTCTTAAATGAGAATGGAACATTTTTTAAGATGCTGTTACATATTATTATGTTCATTCTCAGGCAGTTTAGGTCACTCTCTCTTAATTGATCAAGTAACAGAGCAGAATGACACCAGACCAAAATATTTATGTGGAAAAAAACAAATTTACCAGGTAGATGACAGTAGAAGATTTTTAGGAAGAAAATTAGAGCCAAGTTGCCAATGGCTTTAGTATGATTAATTGGCACTTAATACTCTATCAGAAATCCATGGGACTGAAATGGGTTTAATTTTGGATTATGGCCTAAATATATCACTGCATTATTTCTTTTGTCACCCAGCTGGATCTTTTTATAACTCACAAGCTGATGTGCTGCTTCAGCCTTCATTAGGTCTTCATACACTTCACCTCCTTCATCTTCCCCATAAACACAATCATAAAGGTCTTCATCTTCATTTACTCTCGTTTCACTAGAATACAATGTGAAAGAAGAAAATTCAGAGCACATAATAGGACCTCTTTTATAAAATCTAAATGAGTATCACAAAATAATCTATAGGTTCCCTCTGACCTCCTGTTCATTTTGAGCACTTCTAGGAGGCAGACTTAGAAATAGTTCACTTGGCTTTAGGTTGCTGAGATCACCTGAACCCTAAACTATGGTAAATATTAACTATGGCCAGTGAATAAAGGATGTAATCATAATTACTAGCATTACATTACCCCTAGGGTTTAAAGAGGACAACCAGCTAGGACAGAACAGATTTTTTAAAAATTTCTTCTCTCATCAGTACCACAAATGTAGAAGAGATAACTTATGCTTGATCTGAAGAAACCCAGTGCTATTGTATCTTCTTTTTAAATAGCAGAGAATACTTCCAGAAAGCCACATCAATTTTAAAGGTCTGTAAAAGTATAATCTGAAATGTCCTGAAATGTAACAGTGTCCTATTTTAGTATTAAGATAAGGCAGCTGAGCTAAACCCTGACTTAGTCATGTTTGGAGTAGATCTATTTAAATAATTGGGAGAGTTAGTATGATTACATTTAAGAAAACCTTCTGGGATTAATATACACTGATACCTTGTATTACAAACTTAATTGGTTCCGGGACGAGGTTCTTAAGGTGAAAAGTTTGTAAGATGAAACAATGTTTCCCATAGGAATCAATGGAAAAGCGATAATTGTGTGCAAGCCCAAAATTCAACCCTTTTGCCAGCCGAAGTGCCCATTTTTGCACTGCTGGGATTCCCCTGAGGCTCTCCTCCATGGGAAACCCCACCCCCGGACTTCTGTGTTTTTGCGATGCTGCAGGGGAATCCCAGCAGGGGAATCCCAGCATCGCAAAAATGAGCGCTTCACTGGCAACGGAAGTCCGGAGGTGGGGTTTCCCATGTAGGGGAGCCTCAGGGGAATTCAAGAAGTGCAAAAACAGGTGCTTCGCTGGCAATGGAAGTCCGGAGTGGGGCATCCCAGCAGCGGCAGTGGGTTTGTAAGGTGAAAATAGTTTGTAAGAAGAGGCAAAAAATCTTAAACCCCGGGTTTGTATCTCGAAAAGTTTGTATGACGAGGCATTTGTAAGACTGTACTGCCATAATGTACATTTCTCCAATTCTTTGCTATTTCTATGGGTCAGGCACACATGCACAGAAATACTCAGCAAACAGTGTGCATCATCTGGACTGTTTACTGTTTTGCAAATTGCTGGGAAGCAGAGGCCTTTTTTCCTTGTTTTCGTCCCCCAAATCTAAGGTCAATTTTATAATCCAATGCATTTTATACTCTGAAAAATACAGTAACTTGATTTTGAGGGTATGATGAAAGATTACGCACTTATTTTTGTCCTTTTTAAAAAACAGGATGGTTGCCAAGATCCCTATTAACTATCTGGAATTGCAAATTTGAAAAGTCTTCATCGGGTAAGTTTATCTCCAACTCTGAGCAAAATAAAAATTAATTACAACTAAATAACTTAAAAGAGTTTAAAGTAAACAGAAAAATACTAATTGAAATATAGTTCTCAATAGGATCAGCATAACGTCAAGATCCTACAAATTATAACCCAAAATTAATGCACAATATGACCTACTCTATTAAATCTGGAAGACCTTTGTATATGTCTTCATCATTAACACTCTCTTCGGTAGGAAAGGACCTATGGGAACAAAAAACAAAGAAACAGAAGTTAAAAATTATTATAAAGAACAATCTGATTTAATTGCATTATTGTTGTTTTTTGTGCTTTTTTTCTTTTGCTGCCTTTGTGAATCAGCCAGAGTTATCATAGATAAGATGGGGGGACCAAATAACTCCTTTACTTGAATGAATGAATGAATAAATAAATAAATAAATGCTCATACAAATGACTTTATTTGCATGCCTGAGCAAGTATTTCATTTTTCATTTCATTTGTATATTGTATATTAATGTAACTAATTTCAATCAGATCATTTAGTTCTAAAATTTAACTTTTAAAAAAGTGGATTTACTTTGAAACAAAATGATTTGCCGTTCATTTTCTAAGCAAATATTTGTATTATAGACAAAATCAATGCTTTTTTAAATTCCCAACTGTATTGTACCTTATTCCAGTGCCTAAAGCAGTAGGGGTGCGAGAAAGTTTGGATAAAGTTTCTATAACCTGCAAAAGGAATAGAAAACATTGATTTAGTCACAAGGAAAAAAATATTTCAAGCTTCATTTAAATAGCATCCATTAGTTCAGATACAAAGAAAAGGCATATGCCATTTGTACTTAAAATATTTTTAGATGTAATATTGATTTTAAATGAACCTGGCACAAACGCGTAAAATGAAATTGTACTATACTTTGACTATTGTTAAAATGAAATTGCAATTGAAAGTGTACTCATAAATAATTTGGATTACTTTTATGAACATGAATAAAATGAATTACTTAATTATTTAGTTAATATTTGATAATCTATCATTTAATCTTAGATTTGATAATTAGATTAACTTTGCAATTCAGTTAATGTTGTATCATTTGATAATAATAATAATAATAAAGTAAAATATTTTACTTTCATATTTACCATAATTCTCTTAAAGTGGCCAAAATGCACAGGCGGTTATAATAACTATTTGAGAATTAACTAGACATAATTTAATGGAATATAACAGATATATCCTACACAGGTATTTTTTTACTGACTGTTAAAAATTACAAAGGCACAGGAAAAAGTAAGTTATGGTCTTTTTTTACACTGATGATCATTGCAATGTCCTCATGGCAATGCGATCAAAATTCAGATTATTATTATTATTATTATTATTATTATTATTATTATTATTTATTGGATTTGTATACCGCCCCTCTACGCAGACTCGGGGCAGCTCACAACAATAATACGAACAATATATCACAAATCTAATATTAAAAAGTCTCTAAAAATCCCTTATTTAAAAAACAGACATACACACAAACATACCATGCATAAATTATATAGGCCAGGGGGAGATGTCTCAGATCCCCCATGCCTGACGGCAGAGGTGGGTTTTAAGAAGTTTACGAAAGGCAAGGAGGGTGGGAGCAATCCTAATCTCTGGGGGCAGCTGGTTCCAGAGGGCCGGGGCCGCCACAGAGAAGGCTCTTCCCCTGGGTCCCGCCAGACAACATTGTTTAGTCGACAGGACCCGGAGAATGCCAACTCTGTGGGACCTAACTGGTCGCTGGGATTCGTGCAGCAGAAGGCGGTCCCGGAGATATTCTGGTCCGATGCCATGAAGGGCTTTATAGGTCATAACCAACACTTTGAATTGTGACCGGAAACTGATCGGCAACCAATGCAGACTGCGGAGTGTTGGTGTAAGATGGGCATACCTAGGGAAGCCCATGATTGCTCTCGCAGCTGCATTCTGCACGATCTGAAGTTTCCGAACACTTTTAAAAGGTAGCTCCATGTAGAGAGTGTTACAGTAGTGGAACCTCGAGGTGATGAGGGCATGAGTGACAGTGAGCAGTGACTCCCAGTCCAGATAGGGCCACAACTGGTACACCAGGCAAACCTGGGCAAACGCCCCCCTCGCCACAGCTGAAAGGTGTTTCTCTAATGTAAGCTGTGGATCAAGGAGGATGCCCAAGTTGTGGACCCTGTCTGAGGGGATCAGTAATTACCCGCCCCCCTCAGGGTAATGGATAGACAGGTGGGATTGTCCTTGGGTGGCAAAACCCACAGCCACTGCATCTTATCAGGGTTGAGTTTGAGTCTGTTGACACATATACAGACCCCAACAGCCTCCAGGCACTGGCACATCACTTCCACTGCTTCATTGACTGGACATGGGATGGAGATGTACAACTGGGTATCATCAGCATAATGATGATACCTCAGCCCATGTCCTTGGATGATCTCACCCAGTGGTTTCATGTAGATATTAAATAGTAGGGGGGAGAGGGCCGACCCCTGATGCACCCCACAAGGGAGAGACCTAAAGGTCAACCTCTGACCCCCCACTAACACCGACTGCGACCGACCAGAGAGGTAGGAGGAGAACCACTGCAAGACAGTGCCTCCAACCCCTCCAGCCGGCGCAGAAGGATACCATGGTCGATGGTATCGAAAGCCGCTGAGAGGTCAAGAAGCATCAGGACAGAGGATAAACCCCTGTCCCGGGCCCGCCAGAGATCATCCATCAACGCGACCAAAGCAGTTTCCATGCTGTAGCCGGGCCTGAAACCCAACTGCTGTGGGCCTAGACAATCGGCTTTTTCCAAGGACTGCTGGAGCTGGAGCACCACCACCTTCTCGACAACCTTCCCCATAAAGGGAAGGCTGGAGACTGGACAATAATTATTAATAATGGCTGAGTCCAGGGAAGGCTTCTTGAGGAGGGGGCGCACAAGTGCCTCCTTATAAGGAGCCGGAAAGGACCCCCTCCCCAAGGAGGCATTGACAATCTCCTGGACCCAGCCCCATGTCACCTCCCTGCTGGCCGAGACCAGCGAGGAGGGACACAGGTCCAGTAGACAGGTGGCGGAACTCACAGCTCCAATGGCCTTGTTCACTTCATCAGGTGTCACCAGATCAAACTCTTCCCAGACAGATGGACAAGTACGGGCTCCAGTCACCTCGACTGACTCATTGTCAGTCAACTCTGTTATCCAATAGGAGTCGAGGTCTGCCCAGATCCAAGCGAGTTTATCAGCGAAAAATGTGTTAAAGTCCTCGGCACTGCCCTGCAAGGGCTCCCCAACTCCCCCCTGATTAAGAAGGGAGCAGGTCACCCTAAACAGAGCGGCCAGATGAGATTCTGCTGATGCAATCAAGGCGGCATGGTACGCACATCTTGCCACTTTGAGTGCCACTTTGTAAGTCTTAATATGAGCTCTTACAAGTGTTTGGTCGGATTCAGACTTACTCTTCCTCCATCACTTCTCTAGACGTCTCTTCTGGCGTTTCAACTCCCGGAGCTCCTCGTTGAACCATGGAGCTCTATGGGGTCTAGTGCCACAGAGAGGTTGCAACGGCACAATCCGGTCAAGAGCCTCCGTCGCAGCCTTATTCCAGGCCATGGCAAGAGACTCCACCGAACTGTGGATGCTTGGCAACTATCTCATATTTATGACTGTTGCAAGGTCCCAGGGTCATGTGATCACCTTTTGCGAACTTCGGATAAGCAAAGTCAGTAAGGAAGCCAGCTTCACTAAATAAATGTGTTACTAATTTAAGAACTTAACAAATGTCTCACTTAGCAACAGAAATGTTGGGCTCAATTGTGGTTGTAAATCGAGGATTACCTGTAATTATATCAAAGAAGGAAGACACCCATGGACACTAATGTCTTAAATACCTCCCTTTGATATTCATCCAGTTTCTTTTAATTAAACCCCCTCCTAACAAGACTCTTCTTTATTCATTTATTATTATTGCTTCAAAATAATAAAATAATCCAATGCTACTTAGATAAAAAGTATTAAATAGGAAATAGCATATTGCAAACCAGCTTTCTATTATACAATCATAAGAGAAAATCCTGCCACCCACTCTGGTAGGTCTAATGATCTAATCATTCACCTTAGTGAAAAAATATTAAAGTACTTAAAGTCAGAGCAGCTGTTAATTTGACGCAAATGACTTCTCTTTGAATTATCATTCAAGAGACAGATAGTTCATTCAATATGCAAATTTCTAGTAGAGATGGAATCAGCATCCAATACAGCCTAAATGCTGTTGTATAATTAGCAGATTACTGTATTTTATTAACAAATAACAAAACGGGGATTGTCATTGTAAGTGGGGAGTTGAGAAAGGAAAAATGAGTTGATACTAACCAAATTACCAATTACTGATTAAAATTAATTGCTTCTAAACAAAACTACCCCATTAATAAAATGAATGCTGTAAATGCAGAGGAAGAATTCATGTATTACATTTTTATCCTTCCACGGTCAAATGTGATTCTCATGATGTTTCAAGTATTTTCTCTCAAACACGCAAACCGCCCATCACAGGAATATGCAATATACAAATACACACACACTTTTTTTTTTGGCTTAAATAGGAAAAACAAGAATTGGCTGGTGAAGGGGTAGCCAACCTTCCAACCCTTTGGGCACTGACACTGGGCCATGGCATGCCAGAAACTGGATGAGGCCCCATCTGTGGGATGCAAGCGGCACATAAAAGCAGGCTCTTTCTCCAGTCCACGGAAAGCCTCTCTTCATGGAATGGGTCCCTGGTACCCAAAAAGTTGGGGGCCACTACTGTGCTTGATTAAGAAGGAAATGGAATGAGGGAACAAACTGGATGGAGAGGAATAAAATAAAGATAGCTAAACCAGGATGGGATGAAAAGAGAAAGAATCTTCATGAAGCTTTACAGAAAGGATTACAATTATGATCTGCCTATACACCTTCAACTGGTGCAAAATATGGTGGCAGGACAGATATATGTGCCCCCAGGCATGTTCCATGAGCTATATGAGTTGCCCATTTGTTCCCGGATCCAATTCAAGATACTGTTTTTACCTTCTAAGCTCTTCATGGCACAGGGCCATATTATCTGATATCCTCACTTCCCCTCTCCTCACTTCCTTCTACTTATCCCATTAGATCTGGCAGAAGCGGTATGTTACAGGCAGGAGTGGGCTACCATTCCCGACCCTACCGGAATGGGCCAGGAGTGCGCCCCCGCTTCCCCCAATTGCGCAAGCATGCACACGCATAAGCATGATTTCTGGGGGGGGGTGTTTCTGCATGCGCAGAAGCTGAATCTCACCCAAGTGCGATTTCTGGGTTTCTGCGTGCGCAGAAGCGAAAACCCCCGGAAATAGGCAAACAAGTAAGTGCCCGCTCATCGCTGCCTGCTGCCGTTTGTCCCCTCCACTGCCCGCTTGCCATGCTCGCCTCTCTATTGGGGCGAATGGTGGCAGCACAGGCAGTAGGGGGAGCTGACATGGAAGGCGAGCAAGGGGTGAACAGCGGGGAAGGCAGCGCTCGCAGCAGGGCAGGCGTAGGTCCGGGGAAGCGCCAGTGGCACATGCACATGTATGCACACCCAGCATCAACACCGGTGCTAGCCTACACGCTACATGGCCGCCACCGGATCCGCGTTCCCCACTGTTGAGGCTGGGGCCCACTACTGGTTACAGGTCACATCTACTAAAGAATTCCATCTAACAGGACCGAGGAGAAGAACCTTTTCTGCTGTGGCATCAGTCTTTTGGAATATCATTTCCCCTGGGTGAGATTAGCCCGATCCTATGGATCTTCCAGAATTCTCTCAAACATGTTTTTTTCAGTACGCCTGGAGTTTGCTAAACCTTCTGGTAACACAGAACCCATGAGTATTGTAATATTCTCAGTCTTGCTTCTAGTTATATCATATTTTTAACAGTCATTACTTAAGATTGTTTTAATTGTTTGTTTTATTGTATCCTATACAGCAGCGATGGTGAACCTTTTTTCCGTCGGATGCCAAAAGCGCTTGCATGGGGGCGATTGCATATGTGCAAGGGCCTACACCCATAATTCAATGCCCCCACACACATGATTAGATACTAAAACATAGGAAGAATGGTTGCAAGATTATTATGCTGCCATGCATACATGATCTCCCTGCTCCCCTGCTTCCCAACTTCAGGTGGGTCCGGTAAACCCGTTTTTCAACCACTTCAGGCTCCAGAGGCTTTCTTGGAGCCTGAGGAAGGCAAAAATGGCCTCTCCCACCACAGAGACCCTCCGGAGGTTGGAAATGGCTGTTTCCTGACTTCCAGTGACCTAGGTAGGTCCTTTTTTTCACCCTCCTTAGGTTCCTGAGGCTTCTCTTACATGCCCACAGATACGGTTCCACGTGCCACCTGTGGCAGGCATGCCATAGGTTCGCCATCACTGCTATATAGAGTCACATCTGTGAGTTAGGTAGCTATTAAAATTCCTAAATATATTCGTCTCATATTAAGTCTGAGATCACTAATTTTGGTGAACGGGAGTTGTGGAGGAGAAACATTTTTTTTTCTTATACACACACACACACACACACACACAATCTATCCATGTCCTTTTTTTAATGGTTTCATAATGGCAAAAGATCACAGAGGATCTATTACTAGGGTAGGAAGTCTAAACAAGGACCAAGGAAAGAAGACTATTACTTGGTGGGTGAGGCAGGGGAAGGATACTGCAAAATATCCATTCCCACCCCCCTCTGGGGCCAGCCAGAGGTGGTATTTGCCAGTTCTCTGAACTATTCAAAATTTCTGCTACTGGTTCTCCAAATTACTTAAAATTTCCGCTACCGGTTCTCCAGAACCTGTCAGAACCTGCTGGATTTCACTCCTGAAATAAAGTGCAAATGACAATACTGCAATGATCTAATATACAAGGCTATTCTTGCAATTGCTATCACAATGAATATACATTCCTAAAATTTTCTGATGCATGCTCAAAATGTTTTCTTTCAATGTAGTTGTTGCAAACTACATAAGATTAATGTCAGCACCTAAATACCATTCCCTTACCTTCATATCTATTCCACTGCTTTCGTTTTATTTATTTTTTGGCATGCAAGAGTTTATGCATCAGTTGTCATGTGTTTTTATTATTATTTATTATTATTATTTATTAGATTTGTATGCCGCCCCTTTCCGGAGACTCGGAGCGGCTCACAACAACAAAATACAGTACACATCTAATGATTAAAAAACAGTTTGTCTTATTTGACTCATCATATATTTTTGTAAACATTTAATAAAAGTTTGAAAACTTACAAACAAATTGGAAGAAGCAAAATAGGCAAGAGAAAATTTTATTTTACTTTACCAAATCAAAATGCATGGTTTTCCTTGACTCACCCAGTTTTTTAAAAAAATCTGCTTAATTTCTACCTAATCACCAAAAGAGGGCGCTAAAGTACAAACCATTCTCAAGCTTCACATCAGTATCCCAACAACATATAGCATAGCAACACAATTAACCTCAGTTTATGCTTAGATTTTTAAGATTTACACTCTAATAACAACATGTAAATGATTGTTGAGATAGTGTAGCACTGTATATAACTGAATAAGAAAATGCAAGCAGTTTTAACTTGCTCACGGATTTAAAATACTAAATCACTGCTATATTCTACAATAATCCACTATAAGTGAGGCAGTTTATGCCAATTTGACGAAGCCTAAAGATTTTCCTTTCATTTGCAACTAAACCAGGGTCTGGTGTAAGATAGGAAAATAAGCCATATAATCTTGTTTATTGATTTATAGTCAAAACCCCAAAATAACAACAATAAACAAAAACACAATAAATGCACAATGAGAAGCCATATAACAAAGTGAGGATGCAGAAAATGTTCCAATATAGTTGACCCATGTCAGCCCTCTAAAATAAAAACGAACCCTAAAACTTACAATGGTCTTAGCAATTGAGCTAAGAATTCATCAACGTTTTGTTGTTGTTGTTTCAAAGACTAGATATTTAACTCAAAAATGAAAATATCTATTACATTACATTACATTACATTACATTACATATAACATTAAAAAGAAAAAAGCTTTTCTCTATTCAAAGACCTGCCTAAGAATAGCCTTCCTCAAGGGTCAAAATAAACCCAAAAATATTCTACTAAAATGGAATTCCAGCAGGAAAGGCATAGCATCAAAAGCATCAAAGGTTGATTATTTCTAGTTCTTACAATTTACATTGCTTTCTGTACTAGTAATCCTTATAAGATATCTTAATGACTCTTAATGTCAGTTTAGGGAAAATACCTATATTGGGAAATGCCTGAGAGAGAGGGTGGGAGAAAGAGAGAGAGCAAGTGAGAGGCAGGTACACGCCAAAACAAGACCTGTACTTTAGTAATATTGTTGGGCAAATTTTATAAACACCCTCCGTTGTGATGTTGCACACACACCACGTGACTGGCTCAGTTCCTGTTGTGGTTAGCTCTGGCCCAGCTCCTGCCCCAAGGACTGTGGGTGTGGGGGAGACATCCACATGCTGCAGGCCTGTTTTGCCCCCGGTGGAATCTGCTGATGAAGGCTCCTCTGACCAAGAAGACATGAGTGACAGGGAGGAGGAGAGTGTGGCAGACAGCTCAGAAGGAGATCAATTATCTAGCTCCTCCTCGGATTCAGAACAAGAGTTAATGATAGAGCCACGCATGCGGAGAGCAATGCATAGGCAACAACAACTGAGAGATTATTATCAAAGAAAATGAGGCCACCTGTGGTTGGGTGGGGCTGTGGTCATTAGTGAGGCTGCTATAAATAGCAGCCCGTGGGTTTGGCCATTGTGGAGGATTATCTGATCGTTGTGTTTCATGACTGCATTACTGACTTTGACTTTTTGTGTGCTTAGTTTTCCCTGGTTTGAAACTAAACCAGAGCAAAGTGTGTTTCACTTTGTGAAAGAAGGACTTTGAATTGCCTCACAGCTGCAAGCTAAGTATCACAGGACTGATAAGGGACTTGTATAAATTACCAGTTTGTTTGGAGATGAGTGCTCTTTGCTATACCAAAAGAGGGCTTAGTTTAAGTGAATTTTCATTATAAAGAACATTGTTTTGAATTTTCAAACGTGTGTGTGTCTGAAATTTGTACCTGTGAATTTTTGGGAGGATTCTACCAGAGAGCCCGACAGAACAGTTCCTATGGGCTCTGACTCCGGCGGCATTTTGAAAGGCGCTCCTGCCGGCAAAGAGGAGACGAGGCAGGGATCATGGCTTCAGAGTCGCCATCATGGGAGGGGGATAACTCTTGCCCCCCATCCACCAGCATGACATGGCAAGATGCAAAAGCTACCAGGCTCCAGTCAGATGTATGTCTCATGGCCCACTCCGCCCCATTCCCTGCACCACCTGCTATCCCAAAATTGCACCCCACTGCAAGACATGTATCTTACCTGTGTCTGACATCTCTCAGCCAGTTTGTGCAGGGAAACACTTTGCAAAGTATAGAAAAACGTATCACGAATGTGAGCAACTAACAACCCCTTGCAGTGATAAGTTTTTCTCTACTTTGCAAGGTGTTTCCCTGCATAGACTGGCCGAGAGATGCCACAGAGATGTCAGACTCAGATAAGATATGCATCTCACGGCCCGGCCCGCCTCCTGCATCCCAAAAATAATAAGATACCCCCCCCACTCCGGATAATAATGCCAAGGCCATATTTTGGGGGTCAAAAAATGTAAGAAAGGGTCTTATTTTCGGAAAAACATGGTAGTGAACTCCTTATTTCTACAGATTTCAACCTATACGAGCTTTCTGTTCCCAAAAGGCTTCCATCACTATCAATTTAACAAGCCCATGAAGGAAGCATAACGCTGCACTGTTTTGCTTCATAAAGAATTATTTTAAATTTACACAACAATTAGAAGTAGAAGAGTTTCAGTAGAATGACAGCTTCAAAATTGTTAGAAAAGCCAGTTGTTCTTCCTATCAAATGATTTGATCCCCGAAAATTCTGATCCCTAAATTCTGACCCATAATTTAGCAAGTGACAAGTTCAACATCAGCTACAATGTATCTATTCTATTCAAAAAGTTCCTTAACACTTTTTAATTATTTTTTTTATTGTTTATTTGTTTGTCAAACATGTACCAGATAGCAGTTATGGGTATAAACAAGCAAAGTAAGTACAGATAAATGAGGACAATAGAACAGTAAGACAGGGAGGGTAGGCACAATGGTGCTGTTATGCATGCTCCTTAAAGACCTTACAGAATGGGATGAGGTTGACTGTATACAGTCTAAGGTTAAAGTTTTTGGTGTTTGGGGAAGAAACCAAGTCAGGTAGTGCATTCCAAGCATTGACCACTCTGTTGCTGAAGTTTTATTTTCTACAGTCGAGTTTACAGTGGTTACATTAAGTTTGTATCCATTGTGTTTGTTGGCATGTTATATAACTGTTACCTAAGAGTCTACAATATTTCCAGAAACATTACCAATATGGTGTTTAAATGGAAATTGTACTTGCAGACATCTGCAGATGTATTTGCAGACGCTGCAATTACCATCTTCATGACAGTTCCTCTAATAGTATGTGGGAAGCAGTTAAGTTATAAAAAGCAGTTGTTTTACAAAAGATATTACAATGCATAATTATCAGAGTCCACCATGCTGCATTGTGAAGATCTTCAGAGAAATGTCTTTATACTTCTCAATTACTATGGTAGCTTTTAAGATTATTTTTTTTAAAAAATAATTTACAGCAATTACATCCTGTAACAAGCTTGTTCTCTGGCATGCTGGCTTGTTCCACATAACTTTGTTCATCAAAAGCAGCCCTTAATATCACACAGCATGTCTAACAAGTGCTCGTATTTACAGCTTATTTATTGAAGATATTGACTACTGAGTGGTAATTAATTCCCATGAAACTACACTGGAATAAGCTCTTCTGGAACAGCCAAGTTTTATATGCAAGGATCTAATCTATCAAAAAACATATGTAAATTCATCCCCAGATACCTAAGAAAACACCTATGTAAACTCCACTTCTGAGCAATAGCAGTAGCATTAGTAATACATGAATGGTGATGAAAGCTTTGGAGCAATAACATAGAAATAAATAGTGTCAGAGATTTAAATGTACAATATGCTCACAAACAAAGCCTGGAAAATCAAATCAAGGCTGGCAATCTTTCAGAGGGTGAGAACTGCTGTACTTTTTATGATCACAGGATATAATAAAACCGTACCAGAAGTGCTTATGAAAATAAGATAGGAAGGGCCAGCACTAATCATTACTTTTGCAAAACTTCTGAGAACTATTAAATCAATGAGAAGCAATTAATTAAAGTGTTAAACATAATATGCTGGAAGTATGCAGCCAGTTCAAAATTAGCTGGTTGCAGATTTCTGGGAGTTGACGTCCATGTATCTTGGAGTTGTCAAAGTTGAGAAACACTGTTCTAGAAGCTTTCTTTAAAAGGAATAAAGGCAATGAATGCTACAACTCCCTATTTTAATTATTTCTGCTGAAATAATCTAAAAATGTTTAGAAGCCTGAGTGTTTCCAATAGGAACATTAGTCCCCTGTGCATCACAACACCTATTTCTGCACTAGAAAACAAAATGTCAACATACAAACCAATTGAAGTACTGTATTAGTTAACAGCTTACAAGCAGTGATGGTGAACCTTTTTTGCCAACACCCATAATTCAATGCGGCCCACCCACAATTTGCATGTGACACCCACACTCCTGGCACATAGTGTCACACCCATTTTTCGCTCTACCCAGGCTTCAAAGCCTTTCTGAGAGCCTGCGGAGGATGAAATGGCCTTCCCCCACACCGCAGAGGCCCTCCAGAGGCAGAAAATGGCCCATTTGCCATGTTTTGGTTGAACCGGAAGGCCCATTTTTTGCTCTTCCAAAGCTCCAGAGCCTTTCTAGAAGCCTGGAGGAGGCCAGAAATGGCCCGTTTCCCAACTTGAAGAAGTTTGCCATCTTCAGAAAGGCTCTGGAGCTTAGAGAGAGTAAAAAAACAGGCCTTCCCCACCTCCTCCAGAGGCGGAAAGCAGGCTGTTTCCCAACTCCAAGTGGGCCCAAAAAGCCTGAAAACCCACCATTATGGCTTCGCATGCGATTTGTGTCATGCATGCCATAGGTTCGCCATCACAGGCCTATGGATTTACTTTGTTCTTCACCCAGGTTTAACCTAAAATTCAAGTCAAGTGTAATAATAAATTAAGCAGCCTAAATTCTCTTCAACGAGCACCCAATGAAAATTCAATGCCACCAACATCAAAGCATTACCTATCTACCATATTTTTTTGCACTATAAGATGTACCTGACTATAAGATGCACTTAGGTTTAGAGGAGGGAACAATAAAAAAAATTATGAATACAGAGCGCTGTCTCACTGTGAATATGGGACACAAAATATGGAACAGCATTGTAGTGAGAGAAGGATATGGAGCCACAGATAAGTGTTCTCTCATATGCCAGCTCTGCCTATTGATACCTGCACTGAGGAAAAGAGATAGAAGAGGTGGTCTTACTCCATAAAATGCACAGACATTTCTATTCACTTTTGGGAGGAAAAAGGTGTTTCTAATGGAGAGTAAAATATGGTAATTCTGAAAGCTTTTTCCTGGTGTTATAACTTAACTTCTACATATACTTGTACTCTTCATTTTATTCCTGTCTGAAATTGACTTACTGTCTTTTTCAGAGTGTAAGATGGACCTTTTTCCTCCCTAAAAGAGGCTGAAAATTTGGGTGTGTCTTATACCCTGAATGTAGCTTTTTTCAAAGCTTTTTTTTTCAGCCCTGACTAGATGCTAAAAATCTTCCCAGCTCTTACCAACTTGCAAGCTCTTTCATTGTTACTCTTTGCAAAGAATCTTTTTCCAGACCTAAGTCTTTCCAGGCTTTTTTTCATTGCTCTACTTGTTTCAAATATGTTTCTTTCCAGCCCTAACGATGTTTCCAGGTCCTATTGGCTTGCAAGCTTTTTCATTGTTACTCTCTGCCAATAAGGTTCTTTTAAAGCCACAGCCAGGAGATAAAATAATGTGCTGAAGCTGACCAGACCAAGAATGCCAGCCAGATGAATACCTGGTAGCAATGTTCCCTCTAAGGCACGAGGCCGCGCGGCCAAAAGCTACCCCCTGCGCCACTGGCCGTTGCGGTGGGAGAAGGAAATGGAGCCGCGGCTGTCCCTGTACCCCCCAGGCACCCCTGGCCCCCTCGCACCTCACACCTCTGGCCTCTGGCCTCTTGCCGCTGCCCCCCACCTGCCCGATCCACCCCTCTCTCTGGCTTTCTCCTCCTCCGCCTCCTGCCTTGGGGCGCAGCTCTTCCTGCAGCGGTGGCTGCAGTGGTGGTGGCAGCTGCGGCTTCTCCTCCTCCTCATCCACGCTCCCAGTGAGGGGGCTGCGACAGGGTTTTCTCCGAGTGCTTCTGGAATGCCCCCCCACAGCCCCTTCGCTGGGAGCGCTTTCGTCACGGGCTGTCAGCGAGGGGGCTGCAGGAGAGGCAGGGCAGGCGTTCCCAAAGCACTCAGAGAAAGCGCTCTCACAGCCGCTTCACTGACAGAGAGAGAAAGAGAGAGGGGGGAGAAAGCAACAGACACAGTGAGATAGAAAGAAAGAGGGAGAGAAAGTGAGAAAAAGAGAGGGAGAGAAAGAGAGAGAGAGATAGCAAGAGAGAGAAAGAAAGAAAGAGAGAGAGAGAGAAAGAAAACAAGAGAGAAAGAGTGAGAGAGAGAGAAAGAAAGAGAGAGAAAGAAAACAAGAGAGAGAAAGAGAGAGAGAGCAACAGACAGAGCGAGATAGAAAGAGAGCGGGAGAGAGAAAGTGAGAAAAAGAGAATGAGGGGGGAGAGAAAGAGAGAGAGAGAGAAAGAAAAAGAAAGCAAGAGAGAGAGAAGAGAGGAAGGAAGAGAGAGAGAAATGATAGGAAAAAGGAGAGCAAAAAGAGAAATGAGAAAATGAGGCAGAAAATGAGAGGAAAGAGAGAGAAACAGAGAGAGAAGTGACTCTTGATTTAAAGCATATGGTAAAATGCACCCAAATAATAACAGGAAAAAACAACCCAGCCGTCATCTGTTTTTGTAAATGGTTCAAGAGTACACACACACACACACACACACACACACACACACACAAGGGGGGAGGAGACAGGGTTGGAAAAAGAGGAGGAGTGAGAGGTGGAAGGAATGAGAGAAAAGGGGAGGGAGAAATGAGAAACAAATGAGACAGAAAGAGGTACCCAGAAATGAGAACAGTGGTAGAAATTTGAGGAGGGATAATTGATTATTAAATATGGATTGACTATGGAATATTGGTAAAATATATATTTAGGTGTTGTTTAATATTAGGATGTATTAATTTAAAAAATTGGATTAGAATTTTAGAACTATATAGAATTACATAGGTGAAATTAATGGAAGATACATATGATAAATAAGGGGTTTATGATATGTACTTTATGGTTTTATGAGTTTGCATTATGAATTTAAAATATACTTGGAAATGTAGAAGATTGATGAAAGTTAATAATAATAAATGCTAAGTGCCTGAAAATTAATTGAGCTTGGAAATATTGAATGAAATTATAGAAAAGTATAATTTATGGAAATATATTAATTGATGCATTGGTATTCAGGTAGATTTTCATAGAATTACTAGATTACTATAATTCTATGATAAATATTTAAGAAATGAAGATTTTAAAGCATGGATTTATTAATAGTTGTGTTTTTTGGTTTTGCTGGTTGTTTTAGTTTTAATAGTAATAGATTTTGGTTTTGTTTTATTATTAATTTATTTTAATAAAAAGAAGGGATTTTTTTTCCTATCTATCTATCTATCTATCTATCTATCTATTTATACTTCTATGCCGCCCAGTCCCAAAGGGACTGCCGCTCAGACACTATACTCAGAACATTGCCTGATAGGCAGGGTTTTTTCCCCTATTTTCCTCCTCCAAATCTAAAGCACATCTTATACTCCGGTATGTCTTATATTCCAAAAAGTACGCTATATCTTTAAGTATGTTTGAAATATTAGTACTGTACACCTAATAGTTTATGTCTCCTGAAACTAGCATTACAGTTTTACATTATGGATTCTGGGGGAGAGGGGGTAATGGATCATTGCACTAGAAATAGATTGTATACAGGTAACCCTTGATTTGAGTGCTGAAAAAAGTGAGTTATGACTGTTCCTCACACTTATAACCATCACACATCCTCACAATCATGTAATGAAAATTCAAGCACTTGGCAACTGGCATGTATTTATGATGGTTACAATGGGCCATGTGATCACTATATGCAACTTTCCCAACTGGCTTCCATCAAGCAAAGGCAATAAAATTTTATTTAACAATCATGTGATTCACTTTTAAAAGGGTCGCAAAATCAGGTATAAAAATTGCCTCACAAATTGGAAGTTCTGGTTCTCGTTGTGGTCCTAAGTCAAGGACTACCTGTATGTCAAGAAACCCATATATTTTTAAATGTTCTTCTATTAAACAAAATATATTACACACATCACTTAACAGTGGCTCTTTTTTGTAATAACAAACAACTAGCTATTGGTAGGGGGTCAAGATGAGACCCATATAAACAGAGGCAGCTGTTTACCTCCCACTATAGTTTTAATCTAGGGATCCTTAGGTTATTTTGGAAGCAGGAAATCCAGTTATATCAACATTCAATGTAGTAGGAAGAGACTTAGCTGTGTAAAGTAGCCAAAAATCAGAAGAAGCCTAATATGTTCTGATTGTTGAGCTTGCAATAAAATTTAGCTCTAGAACTGAAAATCACAAAGGTATTCATTCGTTGAAGAAAAAAGCAAGAGAAAAACCTGCTACCCCTAACCAAAATTATGGAGAACCTGCACAAAGTACAATTCACTGCTTAAAGTATCTTCACTCAAGTATGCAATTCTTATCTAGTTGTTCTATGCTAAACACCAGGGAAGATGTTCTGCCAACTTTGTCAGTGAGCCTGACAAGTTCTGAACTTGAGCCAGAGTCCAACAGCTAGCTATCTACAGACTTCCTTGAGTAATTTTATGAGCCTTAAATAATACCATGCAAAAAAAAGCAAGTGCTTTTCCCCTCTTAATTTTCATTCAGTTTGATGAAAGGGAATATGCTTCCAAAATAAATAAATAAATAGCCAATGAAATTTTATGGAAGGAATGTGATATACTGTACATACAATTATTTATTTTCATGACGGCCAAAAGGATGATATAAATGAATTACCCTTTCTTGCTCATCAATTTCTTTTGCCTCCCTGGATTCCTATTATTCAATTACATTCTAATTTCTAAAAATTCAAGAAAGAGTTTGTCCCAGTTAGGATTTTTCAAATTAGGTAGGTGAGACAGCTGGAGATTTCAGAATGATAAGAAATATGTATAGCAGAACATTAATGATAATATCCTTAACTCTGGTAATAATATGACCTCCAAAACAACACCCAAAGAAACTCAAAAGGAATTTTCTAATCCTCAGAAGATAAAATTGAAAAAAGAAACATGTTGAAAACTGCAGATTTTAGTATGGAACTACAGATTTTAGTGTAGAAATAACTATGAGTCAGTTCTATTAAGACAGTACCTAGCTGAGGTCCATATA
Source organism: Erythrolamprus reginae (assembly GCF_031021105.1). Lineage (NCBI taxonomy): Eukaryota > Metazoa > Chordata > Lepidosauria > Squamata > Dipsadidae > Erythrolamprus > Erythrolamprus reginae. The sequence goes on along the minus strand of NC_091952.1, from coordinate 114,151,996 downwards.
CCAATTAAAGGCAAATTTAAAAATGACACAGGAAACTTGATCAAATCCAAGAATGCATCCATGACAGAGCAGAAAATAATTACAACATGACTAATGAAGAAGTCATGCTAGCATGATTCATTTGTCTGAAAATATGACTGACAAATGAAAAGCTTCATGCCAGAATGAACAGAAAAACATTCCACTCCAAGCATTTCTGCTGCATCAAAGAATTACTTGGAGGGCCAAAGAATTATGACTCGGTGATCAAAAGACAAAACACCATTCTGATGAAAGTATTACACAATGTTATCATCAGAAAATAACCTATAAATGTAATCTATAAATGATCAGTCACTGCATAAACAAAAATAAGTATTATAAATAGTGAATGTTAATATTAACAAGGCATAGCCAATGTGCAAATGTTATGATACACTCAAAATAATAATCTGGGTCCAGGGGGAGGAAGGTGCACTTCCAAAAAATTGACAGTCTTCCTCACATAAGTAATGGTTTGCCTGCCTTGGTTTTGCAGTGAAAAGGTTCAACTGCAGAGGAATTCTTATGAACTATTAAGTGGCAAATTACATTCATCCCAGCATCATAGGAATAGGAATACAATGTGAAGTGAGGACACGAAGGAAGATTAGTGACTGACATGAAATAATCTTATTTGTCATTCTGTGATGATTTTCCAATGCAATCCTTCCTTCCCTTTCTCTCTGCCTTTGAACCAATGTTGTCTTCCAGTGACTGTCCCTGCAGCTTTCTTGACATTCTTTTGGAAGAGGTTTGTCTTGGCTTCTTCATAAATCTGAAAATGGCTGGCCCAAGGTCAGCAGCGGGCTTTATACCTAAAGTGGGACGAAAACTCACAGGCCATTGGTTTCTACACTGATGCCTTAATTATTACACTCAACAACTGGCTTTCTTCTCTAATACTGATATGCACTAAACTGAGTGTGCAACCTCTTTAGAATGGAAGGGCAATAGGACATTCCTACTAAAACTCTAAAAGTTTCACATTTTTTATCTTCTTTGATTACTCCCAAATTTTGGTGTCAGGGAATGAACATTTTCACATATACTTTCTTCAAGCAGTATGAATAAATATTAAATAAAGTGAAGGATGTAATACATTTTCCAATATCAGGTTCAGATAGGTTGGTTTTAATGTTTCAATGTAATTAGTAAAATTTTAAGATACAGTGGTACCTCTACTTAAGAACTTAATTCGTTCTGTGACCAGGGTCTTAAACAGAAAAGTTTGTAAGTAGAAACAATTTTTCCCATAGGAATCAATGTAAAAGCAAATAATGCTTGCAAACCCATTAGGAAAGAAATAAAAGCTCGGAATTTGGGTGGGAGGAGGAGGAGGAAGAAGAGGAGGAGGACAAAGGAAGAAGGTGAGGTGAGGAGAATCAAAAAAATCCAAAACTTTAAGACTTAAAAAAAAGATGGACTCTTAGGCGGTGAGGAGGAGCACGCGCCTCCCATACATCTGGTGTGAGGCTGCCTCCCATACACTGCGCCAGAGAGGAATGATAGAAAACTGGGCGGGCCTTCGTGCCGCTCTCAAATTTGCTGGGAAATTTTTCCAGGCTTGGGTTCTTAAGTAGAAAATGGTTCTTAAGAAGAGGCAAAAAAAAATTGAACACCCGGTTCTTATCTAGAAAAGTTCTTTAAGTAGAGGCATTCTTAGGTAGAGATACCACTGTGATACATGCTGTTCTTTAATCAGATCTGCAGACATTTGCCTATGACCTTTCTTGACAAAGCATTGCAAGATTTGCTTTTTTCTTACTGCTCTTAGCATCTTAAATCTGACTGCAGCTTTAACTGTTGTAAATTGTTCTTACAACTTTAAGTAAGGGTAATTTCCATTTTGAAAAGCTTTGAAATACAGTGAACCCTCGATCATCGCGAGGGTTCCGTTCCAGGACCCCAAGCGATGATCGATTTTTCGCAAAGTAGCGGTGCGGAAGTAAAAACACCATCTGCGCATGTGCAGATGGTGTTTTTACTTCCACCGCCGCAGCGCGTTGCTGGGGAGCGCGCGCGCGTTGCTGGGGCCGCTCCCCAGCTGGGGAGCGGATCTGGGGTTTCCCCAAGCGCGCGCGCGTTGCCGGCTCCGCTTCCCAGCTGGGAAGCAAAGCTAGGCTGCCCCAAGCTCGCGCGCGTTGCTGGGGCTGCTCCCCAGCTGGGGAGCGGATCTGGGGTTTCCCCAAGCGCGCGCGCGTTGCCGGCTCCGCTTCCCAGCTGGGAAGCGAAGCTAGGCTGCCCCAAGCGCGCGCGCGTTGCTGGGGCTGCTCCCCAGCTGGGGAGCGGATCTGGGGTTTCCCCAAGCGCGCGCGCGTTGCCGGCTCCGCTTCCCAGCTGGGAAGCAAAGCTAGGCTGCCCCAAGCACGCGCGCGTTGCTGGGGCTGCTCCCCAGCTGGGAAGCGAAGCCAGGCTGCCCCAAGCTCGCGCGCGCCGCCCGCCCGCCCACGCTGTTGCCGGCTCTGCTTCCCAGCTGGGAAGCGAAGCCAGGCTGCCCCAAGCTCGCGCGCGCCGCCCGCCCGCCCACGCTGTTGCCGGCTCCGCTTCCCAGCTGGGAAGCGAAGCCAGGCTGCCCCAAGCTCGCGCGCGCCGCCCGCCCGCCCACGCTGTTGCCGGCTCCGCTTCCCAGCTGGGAAGCGAAGCCAGGCTGCCCCAAGCTCGCGCGCGCCGCCCGCCCGCCCACGCTGTTGCCGGCTCCGCTTCCCAGCTGGGAAGCGAAGCCAGGCTGCCCCAAGCTCGCGCGCGCCGCCCGCCCGCCCACGCTGTTGCCGGCTCCACTTCCCAGCTGGGAAGCGAAGCCAGGCTGCCCCAAGCTCGCGCGCGCCGCCCGCCCACGCTGTTGCCGGCTCCGCTTCCCAGCTGGGAAGTGGAGCTAGGCTGCCCCAAGCTCGCGCTCCAGCCCACCGCCGCTGGGGTCTTACCGGGGCAAGAGGGGGAAGACCCAGGGAAGCCTCTGCCCGGCGGGGAAACTCCACCATCTACGCATGCGTGGAAGGGCACGCATGCGCAGATGGTGGAGTTTACTTCCGGGTTGAAAACTAGCGAAATAGCCCTTTCGCGATCCTTGAGGACGCGAAACTCGAGGGTTCACTGTACAACAAATAAAACGTTCCCTCTGATGACTTGTTCTTCTCCATACAAATCTAATAAATAATATAGAGCAAACAAATTCTCATAACAAAGACAAAAAGTGAAGAAGACATAAGCTTCAGTATAAAACACACTCTACAGAAAGCAAAGAAGCAAAGATCAGGCCTAGCAGAAATGCTATTAAAAGTATCCTCAATGCACGGGAGCAGATATACTATTTTATGTTATCACAGCAAAATCAAACACTCAGATTAATACTGCATTGGTATATAATTGTTTGACAGTTGATTCATTACAGCAATGCAATTTTGGATTATATTTACTAGGAAATTATACTGGAAGTCAGTAGGGTTAAAGTTGCTTAACCTACTGCAATTCTAGATATAAGATATAGTTGTTTCACTGGCATTCAATATACAGCAGGCCATATTCAGGTTAAGTACAGATTATATTACTCTTCCTTAACAAGCAGCTGAAAACTACAGCCAGAAAAATAATTCAATTCACGGAATCCAAATGTCTTTTAAGCTTAATACAATCAATTGGTTCTATTGAAACCAGCATGGAAACCTTCTGAAAAGAAGAAATTTAAAATGGATTGTGATTTAGAAATCTATCAAAGGCCTTTTCATCATAATTTTAAAAAAAACCTTAATTCTCCCTCATTTCCTACATACACACTTTAGGAAGAATAATTTCCTGTCATTGCAGAATATTGTTTTAGATCACGGATGTCAAACTCGCAGCGTTACGTTGCCATCACATGACATTTTGTGGCATTTTTCCCCCTATGCAGAGCTAGGATGGGCATGGCCTGCATGTAACACATCCAGACCACTGGTCGCCAGTTTGACACCCTTGTTTTAGAATAGTTTGTATTCAGCTATTACAGAAGCCTAATGTTGAATTACATGGGGGGGGGGAAGAAATATGTCATTTGAGGGGAATCACCTTCTGGATTTTATTAACATAAATACAGTGATCCCTCGATTATCACGAGGGTTCCGTTCCAAGACCCCTCGCGATAATCGATTTTTCGCGATGTAGGGTTGCTGAAGTAAAAACACCATCTGCGCATGCGCGCCCTTTTTCCATGGCCGCGCATGCGCAGATGGTGGAGTTTGCGTGGGCGGCGGGGAAACCCGGATCTTTGTCTGCTCGCTGCTGCTGCGGCCGCCCAACAGCTGATCTGCTCGGTGGCAGCAGCGAGGAGCCGAATCGGGCTTTCCCCTTTGCGTGGGCGGCGGGGAAACCCCGATCTTCGTCTGCTCGCTGCTGCTGCGGCCGTCCAGCAGCTGATCTGCTCGGCGGCATCAGCGAGGAGCCGGGGTTTCCCCTTTGCGTGGGTGGCGGGGAAACCCCGATCTTCGTCTGCTCGCTGCTGCTGCAGCAGCAACGAGCAGACGAAGATCAGGGTTTCCCCGCCGCCCACGCAAAGGGGAAACCCCGGCTCCTCGCTGATGCCCCCGCTCGCCCGCCCGCCGCCCGCCGCCCACCGCCCGCCAGCAAGAGGGGGAGAGATAGAGAAAGAGAGAGAAGGAAAGAAAGAGATGAGAGAGGGAGGAAGAGAGTGTGAGAGAGGAAGAAGCAAGATAGAGAAAGAGAGAGAGAAAGAAAGATGAGAAAGGAAGGAAGAGAGTGACGTCATCGGGTGGAAAAATTGCGATATAGCGTTTCACGAAGATCGAGATCGCAAAACTTGAGGGATCACTGTACAGTGGTACCTCAAGATACGAACCCCTCGTCTTACGAACAACTCGTGATATGAACCCGGGGTTCAGAAAAATTTTGCCTCTTCTTACGAACTTTTTTTGAGTTACGAACCGGCGTTCGGAGACTGCTGGGAAGCCGCACAGCTGTTTTAAAAGGTGACAGCCGGGCGGCGGGGCTTCCCAGAAGCCTCCCGAACGCCGGTTCGTAACTCGAACAAAGTTCGTAAGAAGAGGCAAAATTTTGCTGAACCCCGGGTTCGGTTCGGGAGGTTGCTGGGAAACCCCCCAGGCCGGCTGCGACCTTTTAAAACACCCGCGCCGCTTCCCAGCTGTCTCCCGAAGACGAACGCGGAAGTTCGGCTTTAGCGTTCGGCTTCAGGAGACAGCTGGGAAGCGGCGTGGGTGCTTTAAAAGGTCGCAGCCGGCCTGGGGGGCTTGCCAGCACCCCCCCGAACCCCGGGTTCGGGGGGGTGCTGGCAAGCCCCCCAGGCTGGCTGTCACCTTTTAAAACAGCAGTCGCCGAAAGCCGTTTTTTTGCGGGGGGGGTTTTTGGTTGCACGGATTAATTGACTTTACATTGTTTCCTATGGGAAACAATGTTTCATCTTACGAACCTTTCGTCTTACGAACCTCCTCCTTGCACCAATTAAGTTCGTATCATGAGGTATTACTGTAAATACAATTTATTACTAGGAATTCTACATTTTAGGCTCAGGTTTGTCAGGACTTTAAATAAATTAATAGCAATACTTAAGCTAAAAACATATCTATAAATTGATAATAATGGTAAATGGTAAATTTATTTTCAAAACATCAAATCCTCCTTGATAACTTTGCAAGGAACTACCCCAGAAAGACTCAGTCTGCTATTTGGGGGTTTCTTCTAGACTTGCAACTCCTGTTCAAGAAGCAGATGGCAGTTGCAGCTAGGAGTTCATGTTGTGCACCAGTTGTAGCCTTTTCTATGCTCGGTTGTTCAATCCCTAGTCATCCTATGGGTAGACTATTGTAATAGTCTACATGGGGCTACCCTTGAAGGGCATTTGGAAGGTATAACTAGTGCAGAGTGCAGTAATGCCAGCAGGGGTTTTTTTGGGGGGGGAAGCAAGGATGGCCCATGTAACATCACTGACCCATGAGCTGCACTGGTTACCAGTCTGCTTCCAGGTGTAATTCAAAATGTGGATGATCACCTTTAAAGTCCTTCATGGCCTGAGTCCAGGTTACTTGAGGGACTGTCTCACCCCACTGGGATTGGCAGAGGAGTCATGCTGCATGTCCCGCCAGCTCAAATATTCTCGCTGGTGGAGTCCAGGAGGAGGACCTTTGGTTTTATTGTTTGTTTTATTAGATTTGTATGCAGCCCCTCTCCGCAGACTTGCAGACCTGCCCTTTGGAACATTTTGAACTCCCCCGCCCCCCCGGATATGAAGGTGGTGTCCCCAACTCTATCTTGTTGTAAGGGCTTAAAGATGTAGCTGTGCTAGTTGGCTTTGGGTCCCAGTGGGGGAACAGGGAAATGGAGATAGTTGATTGAGTAATAACAGATCCCACTTCCCTCTGCACTCCACCCCCACCCTCCCCATGTGCCCTTGGTTTTATGGCAAATATTTTTTTTATTCTTCACTCCAATCACATATACAAAATAAAATACCATCAATCTTGAATTACATTACAATGAATCATTTTTAAAATTTCAGTATACATAATCTATCCAATGCTGCCTCCTTTACATTTGACATCTGGACAAAAATAATTACTCAAATTTATTATATGACTTTGAAAAGCTGTTAGCTAATACACTTTTTAGGCTGTTCCTAATCTTAATCACATCTAATTGATTAGGCTATAGTGCTTCAATTTTTTCCATATATCCCTAATATCAATTTTCATGTATGTTTCTTAACCGTCTTTTATAATAATTGCCCTTTAAAAGAAAAGAAAACAAGAAAAAAGAACAAACATTTCTAATCACATCCAGCAGTTCTTAATTTAGTCTAAATCTTACAAAGAAAAATATATATCAATTTTGAGGGGAAATGTGTCCTTTGGTTTTAATGTTTGGTAAGCTGCTATGAATTACCGTATGGTAAGATGGGAGGCCAATGCATGGATGTAGGTAGGTGATGATAGATAATAGATGATAGATGATAGATAAATGACAGATGATAGACAGACAGATAAATTTAATTTTTCATACAGTTTTTTTTAAGTACTATTAGATGAGGGAAGAATAAACACTAATGGGTGAAAACTTTACAGAGAGAGATAAAACTCTAAAGTGTTATCAGGCTCTTTAAAAAAAATCCTGACTGTCGAACTATCAAGCAGTTTAGCTTTCAAAAGATCTCATCTTCTTGGAGTGCACCTAAAAGTTCCAAAAGCCGGCTTGGATTCAAGGTCTAAATGAGCAGCTTCATCCAAGAATCTCTCAGAAATGTCTGTAGTGACCCTCAGTCATCCAAGTCACAATTTTTTTCTTCAAAAAGGCAACTGGACTGTTTTACTTTCCTTGAGGAAGAAGAAGAAAATGTTTCACTTCTCATCCAAGAAGCACCATCCTTTCTGACTGCGTGTGTGTGTGTGTGTGTGTGTGTGTGTGTGTGTAAGAATAGATGAATTCTCAGAAACTGTTCTAACAAGCATCCTACCCAGACAAAATAGGCGTTGATTGCTTACCTGAACGCCTCTTCTCGTACGGTGAGCGGGTACAGCAATCACGTGGATTGCTCCTGTCCAATCCGATGGGACTGAGCCTAGTATTAAAAAAAAAGCCTGCTGGATCCGCCCCTTCCCCAGAATTCGCGAATCCGTAGACTTAGGCTCAGATGTGAAGGCTCAATAATGTTCAACTCTCATGTGTTAGAAGAAAGGTAGGTTATATAAGTCATAGAAGACCACATAAAAGGGAGGGAAGTGACTGCTGTACCCGCTCACAGTATGAGAAGAGGCGTTCAGGTAAGCAATCAACGCCTATTCTCCGTACTGAAGGAGCGGGTCCAGCAGTCACGTGGGACATACCCAATAGATAAGTCCCTAGGGTGGGATTAGTTCGCTATCGTGAGAGATAACGGATTGGAGTACCCTTCTGCCGAAGGCAGCGTCCGCTGAGGCGTAAGAATCGATCTTGTAGTGCCCTATGAAGGAGTTTGGCGAGGCCCAAGTGGCTGCTTTGCAGACTTCTTCCAACGAGGTTTGAGTCGCCCAAGCGGCAGATGTGGCAGCACTTCTGGTGGAGTGCGCTGTAATATTCTTTGGAATGGAGAGGGAAGCTGACTCATAGGCCTTAGAGATGGTCCCTCTGATCCAACGGCCTATTACTGTTGAAGACACTTTGGATCCCATGGATCTGGGATGATAGGCCACGAATAGTGCTTCAGACCTCCGAATGGGTCCTGTGCGTTGAATATAAATTTTCAGCGCTCTAGTAAGGTCCAGAGTGTGCCATCTAATTGCCAGGGGATGATCTCGTTGGAGACAGAAGGAAGGTAAGACAATATCCTGGGATCTGTGGAACATGGAACTGACCTTGGGTAGAAAGGTGGGGTCCAGGCGCAGAACCACCTTGTCCTGATGGAACTGGCAGAGGTCCTGTCTGATTGAGAGAGCTGCCAACTCAGATATGCGTCGGGCGGATGTAATCGCCACCAGGAATGCTACCTTAAAAGATAGGTACCTGAGGGACGCTGATTTCAGGGGTTCATAGGGTGCCTGAGTAAGGGAATGGAGAACCCGTGGCAAGTCCCAGGAAGGATATCTGTGGACCTTAGAAGGCCTGAGGTTGGCAATACCTCTGAGAAATTCTTGGATTTCTGGGAAGGAACGGAGAGGCTGCCTGCGAGGCCCTGCCAAGACAGAAGAAATGGCTGCCAGGTGGCGACGGATGGTGCTGGTTGAAAGGCCTTGATGGAAACCTTTCATGAGGAAGGAGATTATCCTGTGAATGGGAAGACACAGGGGAGATAAACCTTCCTGCGAGCACCACTGATGGAATTTGGACCAAGTATGGTCGTAGATCCGATTGGTAGACCCTCTTCTGTCCTTCAGGATGATTTCCACTGTGTCCGGGTCGTACCCTCGCAGGTCTAGGTCTCTCCGGATAATAGCCAGGCGGTGAGGTGGAACCACTCCGGGTCTGGATGGAATGAGGCCCCCTGCTGCAACATATCCTCTGAAACGGGGAGTCGCCAGGGGTCCTGGACGGACAGATGTTGGAGGTCCGCGAACCAGGGCCGGCGAGGCCAGTGAGGGGCGATCAGGATTATTCGAGCCCTCTCTAGGATGATCTTGTGGATCACGTCTGGGAGAATTGGAATTGGAGGGAAGGCATACAGTAGACCTGGAGGCCAAGAAATCCTGAGAGCATTGATTGCCTCTGCTCCTGGGGATGGAAACCTCAAGATGAAGCGAGGGAGCTGGGCATTGGCTTCGGTTGCAAACAGGTCTAGAACTGGTTGACCGAACCTGAGGCAGATCTGGTGGAACAATGCCTGATGGAGATTCCACTCTCCTGGATCTAGAGTAGCTCGCGAGAGCCAATCCGCTTGGACATTGAGGCTCCCCGAGATGTGATCAGCTAGTAGCGACTGGAGATGTCTCTCCGCCCAAAGGCCTAATTTTAGGGCCTCCCTCATGAGGACCTTGGATCTGGTGCCTCCCTGTCTGCAAATGTGGCTTTTTGTGGCTATGTTGTCCGTAAGGATCAGAACGTGCTGGTTGATGATGTGAGGTTTGAACTGTTTGAGGGCCAGAGAAACAGCTCTCAATTCTAGCCAATTGATGGGCCTGGAGGCTTCCTCCGGTGACCACGTGCCCTGGGCTATTAGGCCCTGGGCATGGGCTCCCCAGCCCGATAGGCTGGCGTCTGTGGTGACAACAAACTGGTCTGGGCACCTGAAGGGAGATCCCTTGTCCAGGGCTGGAGAAGTCCACCACTTGAGGGATCTGCGAACTGCCGGTGGAATGGCGATGCGACGAGTCGAGTTGCTGTGCCCCGATCTCTGGAATGGTAACAGAAACCACTGTAGCTCCCTGGCATGAAGGCGAGCCCAGGGAATAATGCCAATGCACGACACCATCTTTCCCAGTAGGGAGGATAGGGTGACTATGGAAGCTGATTGTTGAGATAGAATATGTGAAATAAGCTCCACTATGCTGTGTTTTCTCTCAGAAGAGAGGAAAACCTGGGAAATCTCTGAATTAATGATGGTTCCCAGATGTAGAATGGAAGTAGATGGCCGAAGATGGCTCTTACTGAAATTTATGGAAAACCCATGGTCCTGTAGAACCGACATGGTGGAAGAAAGATCTGCAGCCATTCCTTCTTTAGAATTTCCATGAATTAAAATGTCATCTAAATAACATAAAATATGGATGGGCGTGGGCCGGATATGTGCCGCCAGGGATCCCAAGAGCTTGGTAAAGACTCTAGGGGCCGAGGAAAACCCAAAAGGCATAGCCCTATACTGAAAGTGTCTGCCCTGGTAGGCAAAACGTAAAAATTTCCTATGGCATTTGGCAATGGGAATATGGAGGTAGGCTTCCGTAAGATCCAATGAGACCATAAAGTCCCCAGGATGTAGGGCAGCTAAGATGGATGATAAGGAATGCATTTTAAATTTCCTGTATTTAATAAATTGGTTCAAATTTTTTAGGTCTAAGATGGCTCTCCAGCCTCCAGAGGTCTTAGGGACCATGAAGAGGATGGAGTAGAAGCCCAAGCCTCTCTGGAGAGAGGGGACCGGTTGGATAGCTTTAATAGCCAACAAGTGGGAAATAGCTTCCTCCATTCAGATACAAGATGGAGAAGAGCTGGGAGAAGGACAAGAAATAAAACGTTTAGGGGGGGGAGAAATAAACTCTAAACGGAGACCCCTTTCCACAGTGTCAATGACCCAGGGGTCCTTACAGGAACGGTACCAACTGGTGGAGAACCAAGCTAGGCGACCGCCTATGGGAAAGGTAGAAAACTCACCATCTGGGTTTTTTGGAAGCCCTGGTCGAGGAGGATCCTCTCTGGTAGCGGGAACCTCTGCCCCTGGTGTTCCTAGATTGGGATCGAAACCGAGGGGAATACTGACCTGGATTTCTTTGAAAGGTGAACCCCTGATCTTGTTGACGACCTGGGTGCCGAAAGGACTGCGGCTTAGTGACCTTCTTGGTGGTGGGTCCTAAGACCTTTTTCTTGTCTGTGGTCTCTGTGAGGAGAGGGTCCAGAAGGTCCCCGAAGAGGAGATTGCGTTTCAGTGGACCCATGGCTAACTGCCACTTTTGTCTTACTCCCGCCTGCCAAGGGCGGAGCCATAATAGTCTTCTGGCCGTTGTGGAGGCCGCTACTGACCTGGCTGCAAACCTGGAAGATTGTAGAGTAGCATCCGCTACATACTGGGCAGCTGCGAAGATTTTGTTGAAGTCTTGTTGGCCTCGTAGGTCATCTGGAGGTAAATGTTGTTGAAGCTGACGAAGCCACAAGAGCATAGCTCTGGAGAAGAAAGAGGCTGCTGCAGCACTTTTAATGGCCCATGAATCTGCGAAGAAGCCTCTCTTGAGCACTTGTCTTCTGGACGGAGGACCTCCTCTGCTTCGCCAGGCATGGCTGCTGCAGAGTGGAGGGTCTTAACTGGTTCATCTGGCTTGGGGCAGGCTAGGAGCTCCTCATAAGAAGGAGAGAGCTTGTACAACTTTTTATCCTTGGAAGTGGGGTTAAAGCCAGAGGCTGGATGGTCCCACTGTTTAAGCAAGGAGTCCTTGAACAATTTTGGCATAGGAATTACCTCATTATCTTCCTGTTCTTCCATGAAATAAGGTAGATTTTCCTCCGGAGGGTCTGTGGAAGGAGTAGCCTGCTTTTCTTGCCCGGCTAGCCCCGTGGACGCTCTTGCCTTGAGGAGGAGAGATTTGAAGAGTTGAGATGGAAAAATGGCCGCCGGGGCTGGAATCTTAATTTGAGATTCCTCATCTTCCGACAGACGCTGAAAGGGGTCATCATCCTCTTCTGCATCCACGTCCTCATTCTCTTCCTGAGAAGAATCTGAGTCCTCAATGACTGGGGCTCTATAGGAAGGAGGAGAGCTCACGGGACGGGAGGAGCGTGGAGGGGGATGAGACAGAGAAGGCACATTGATAGCTGAGAGCTTAGCATCAATGGCTTTAGACAATACAGACAATATAGATTGAAACTCCGGAGGTAAGGAAGAAATATCAGCTGGAAGGTTAGAAGAATCCCTGAAGGCCTGAGAAGTTTCTGGCTGGGAGGAATCTTCTGTAATATCTGGCTCTTCTGGACCTAAGCCCCATAGGTTAGGTTGGGGTGGATTTAGGTTTGGCTCATCCAGAGAAAGCACAGTAGCCCCAGAGAGAGGCAGGTTAGAGGCCTCTGGGGGGGCTGGATTTATGTGCACTTGGGCCTGCACCTTTAAACATTTGGCTGATTTATCATGTATTTTTTGCAGGGCTAGGTCCCTTCTCTTCTCAGCCCTGGTGGACTTGGCCAAAGAATGGGCTCCTGAAGAAGAGGAGGAAGAGGCCTGGGGGATATTAGTGGATTCATCACCAGTAGGTCTAACCTCTCTGGGACCTTTGGTAGTGCCTCTCTTGGGAAAAGAAGCCATAGTCTGAACAAATTACAGAAGACAAGGCTTGAGCCAAAGGAAGATATTGGGGGGAGAAGGTTTAATGAGCTTTCCCAAGAGGAGAGGTGCCCCTGCTCCTAGGCCCAGGAGCGACTGCGACTTAGGGGCAATCTGGACGGAACCAGAGTTCATGTCCCTAAATGCAGCGTGGCAGGCCTCGCTAAACTTAACTTAAGTAAACCAAGGCACACTGGTTGGAGGCCACGCCGGTGGAGAATGGACCTGAGGAAACTCACAGCTACTCCAGGGTCAAGCGGTGGACTGGAAGCACTGAACGGATGACCAAGAAGGGCAAACCGAAAGTGCGCAATTACTGGGCGCGAGGGCCTTCGCACCAAAAAAACCGCTCCGTTGCAATCGGAGGGAACTAAGTCCGGGAGACAAAACAAGTCCCACACCGCAGGAGGTAAATAGCCCTTTAGTCTTTCAATAATAATAATAATAGCTTGCCCGGCAGGACCTCCAGGCCGAGAGGAATAAGGGACAATTCCAATCCGGCAGCAGCCGCAGCAACGGAGGGAAAAAAAGCCGTGAATGGCTGCGCTGCCAAACTTCTCCCCCAACTCCAAGCCCGGTACGGCTGAGTTCTTTGCAATGCGGGCAAGCTTTAATAGTATAAAAATCTTACTTTTATTGAAGAGAAATGATCGAAGGGAAGGTGTTTTGAGAGGAACGAGCCTTCACGAGACCTGCTGGATGCGGGGACTGAGCGAATTCTGGGGAAGGGGCGGATCCAGCAGGCTTTTTTTTAATACTAGGCTCAGTCCCATCGGATTGGACAGGAGCAACCCACGTGACTGCTGGACCCGCTCCTTCAGTACGGAGAAAGGGGTTGCAACTGGTCTATAATTTTTCCCCTCCTTTTTAGCTAGGTTACAACTTCTGCTTTAACTTAAATGTTACGTATTCGTGGTCTCTGTCAAAGACTAATAATAAACATTTTTAAAACTTCAATATTTTTGTACAGGTTACCATAGCAGGCAGTTGAAAATGCAGGGTGGAGAAAACAATCTCTCTCCAAATAGGGAACAGAAACAATGACAGAATAAAAGATGATACACTAACTAACGTCAGATTCAATCAATTGGCTATGGATACTAATAAAACTTCACTCTCTAGATGACAGAGAGAAAGAAAGGGCCCATGGGAAAAATAACCTCAAGTAGAACAATGGTGGGAAAGAATTAGTAGAAGAATGACCCACAGAACAGGAACACCAGGTTGATATGTGATAAGGTTTGGTGAAAATGGAATTAATATGCCCAATGGAAGAGCCCAAAATTTGTAGTAGTTGATGAGAAAAGAAAGGCTTTTGAGAAGGGATACTCCTAAATTCGGGGGAGGAGAGGGAGGAGGAGAGATGCAGGATATTACAGAGAAATTTCCACTTTCAGTTACAGAGGGAGATACTATGGAAGATCATGATGTCATCCATTCGTCATGTAGGAAAATTGGTAATTTAGCTCCAGGCTCATCTTCCACCTCAGCTGCCTCTTTCCTAGCTGCTAGAGGTCTTATTCCTGTACACCTTGACCACAGGCTGTTGCTAGTGAATGCCACATCTGTGTCAGTGTTCCATTTAACATCCAAGAAATAAATCAGAGTCCAAACCTTGGCCTTCTTCCAAGTTCCAATTTATTAACAGAGTACCTCTAGATATGTAGTACCTCTAGATATTGTTGTGGTTCAGCCTGGGACCCCTCCGGGAATGGCTGATTTGCTGTCGGTGTCCAGCTCAGAGGCTGAGGACCAGGAGGGGCAGACTGACGACGAAGCTGAATCCCAGGCTGAAGATGAAGGACAGCCAGAGTTCCACCAGGGGGAGCTCTCCCCAGCAAGCAGCCTGGATTCCCTGGGGGAAGATGCTAGTGACTTCATAGATATGCGACAGAGGAGAGCTAACGAGAGAAGAACGCAATTGGCTAGATATTTCCAGCATTAGAGGTCACAGCTGGGTTTGGGTGTGGTGCTCTTGGGAAAGGATAAAAGGCGGCCCCACCCTTCCTGGCTTGTGGAGTTTTATCTTGGAGATTCGTGAGACCTGTCTGTGAACTTTGGTGGCTACAATCCTGGTTTGTGCCTTGGACTCTTGAAACCTTGGGGGGGTGTGCCAGCAAGAAGCTTTTGGAATTGACTGGACATCAGGACCCTGTTGTAAAGTATTGTAACCTGTCTGCTGTGAAGACAGGTTTTCCTTTGTGCTTATTTTTTTCCTGCTATAAATTACTTTTGGATTTTACCAGAGTGTCTGGCTGTTTTTTCAGTGGGTGTGGAGGTCTGGGAAAACCCAGACAGAACAGAATAAAACTCCACCAACCACCAGACATCTGGTGCTCATTTTGGAGGGGTGGTTTGGTTGTTTTGTTCCTTGCTCTTTGCTGCTGGTTCCTGGTTGGACATCTTTTGTTTTTCGGCTTCCTGTTCTTGCCTGTCACCATGGATGTTGCTGCAGCTGACATGCAGGCTGTCTTTGCAGAGTTGCGAGGGGACATTGCTCACTTGACCCAGACAGTCTTGTTATTACAACGTCAAGTGGAGATTTTGTCCCATGCGGCCCCACCCCAGGCGGCACCTGTGGTACCACCTCCAGCACCTGTGCCCAGAAGAAAATGTTTTGTGGCGATGCCGGAAAAGTTCTGGGGGGACCGGCGGCTGTTTTCTGCGTTCCAGAGCCAGGTGCAGCTTTTTATCAACGCGCAGATGGTGCACTTCCCAGGGGATGACCACAAGGTGGCGTTTCTGTGCAGTTTATTGGCTGGCCCTGCAGCGTCGTGGGTGGCACCGTACCTGGCCCGGGATGATCCGCTACTCCAGGACTACAATGCTTTTTGTGACTTGCTGCGTCACCAATTTGCGGACCCGGTGCAGGAACAAACGGCCACGCGGGCGCTGAAGCAATTACGCCAGGGTTCGCGCCCCCTGGTGGACTATATGGCTGACTTTAGGTCTCTGGCCGGGCAAGTCCAGTGGAATGAGGCTGCCCTGATCGAGGCCTTTCAGGATGGACTATCCGACACGATGTTGGACGCCTTAGTGCATGAGGTGATGCCCGGCACGTTGGACGGTTTGGAGCGGCATTGCTTGGCAATAGAGGCCAGGCTGTTGGCCAGGGAAGTCCGTCGAGCGGGATGGTCCAACCCCCGTGCGTCAGGCGTCCCGCCGACACCTGTTTCGCGGCGGGGGTTGCCAACCGTAAGCACCCCGGCTCCGGTCCCTGCGCCCCGACGTTTTTCACCAGCGCTGCCTCCACGCTTGATGGATCGTGTTGCTGCCGGGGAGCCGATGGACGTAAGTTACGCCCGACCCCGACAGACCCCGGAGGAACGAGGGCGTCGGCGGGCAGCTGGGTTGTGCTTCTATTGTGGGGCCCCGGGACATTTTGCTGTTGTTTGTCCCCACAAGAGGCGGAGCACCGTGGCTGCCGTCGTTCCTGTACCCTACAGCCCTCCCGTGCTTCCCATGGCGTCCCCTGTGCAGTTACAGGAGACAACCCCTGGTGTCCCCGTTCCTGCCCTGAACTCTCCGATGGCGGGGCCTTCGTCTGGATGTCCCCCGTCGCCGGAACGATCGGGAAACGAGGGGGGCCCGGCTTGGTGGCAACACTAGGTCGGGCGGGGATCCCATTTTCGTCTGACTCCACGACTCCCGAATTCGGACCGTCTCGACACCTGACGCTTGCGGTGACTTTGCATATCGCGCAACGGACTCGGACTTACCCCGCGTTGGCCCTTGTGGATTCGGGGGCGACGACAAACTTCTTAGACGAAGCCTTTGCCCAACGTCATTCCTTGCCCCTTTGTCCTGTTACCCCGCCATTAACTGTGGAGACTATCGATGGGCGGGTTTTGTTGGCTGGTCCCATCCGTTTCCAGACCCTGCCGGTGCGGATGTGCATCGGAACTCATGAGGAGGCCCTACAGTTTTATGTTACCAAGGGGCTTCATTTTCCCCTCGTGTTGGGGTTGTCATGGCTGCGTGCACATGACCCACAGGTGGTGTGGTCTCAGAACTTGGTCACCTTCTCCAGTTTGCAGTGCGTGGACCATCACCGACATGTGTGCGCAGCCCAAGGCCCAGTAGTTCCCGCGATTCAATTACCCCGTTGCCTCGAGGAATTCGCCGATGTGTTCAACGAAAAGGAGGCGGATCGGCTACCACCACATCGGACATATGACTGTGCCATTGACCTGCTCCCTGACGCCAAGCTCCCGGCTGGTCGTTTGTATTCCATGTCCGAGCCGGAGCTTGTGGCGCTCAAGGAGTTTGTGGAAAAGAATCTGGCCAAGGGATTTATTCGGCCATCCAAGTCCCCTTTGTCTGCCCCTGTTTTGTTCGTGAAAAAGAAAACAGGCGATCTTCGCCTCTGCTGTGACTATCGCCGCCTTAACGCCATCACAGTGCGGAATAGGTACCCCTTGCCCTTGATCCCTGAACTCATGGACCGGTTGCGGACGGCAACGGTATTCACCAAAATCGATTTGCGCAGTGCGTATAATTTGGTCCGGATGCGGGCCGGGGATGAGTGGAAGACAGCGTTTGGCACGCGTTACGGCCACTTTGAATATACAGTGATGCCATTTGGCCTCACCAACGCCCCGGCCGTGTTCCAACATCTGATGAACGACGTGTTCCGGGACATGTTGGACCATTTTGTGGTGATTTACCTTGATGACATTTTAGTGTATTCCCCGAACCATGCCTTGCATTTGACCCATTTGCGCCGGGTCCTGCTCCGGTTGCGGGAGCAGCAGTTGTATGCCAAGCTGGAGAAGTGCCAATTCTTCCAGACTACCGTCGAATTCCTGGGGCACATTTTATCTCCAGGTGGCATTTCCATGGACCCGAACAAAGTGGCCGCACTTCAGTCTTGGCAACCTCCACGACGGGTGAAAGACGTACAACGTCTTTTGGGGTTTGCAAACTACTATCGGGCTTTTGTTCCGGGGTATGCCACGTTAACCACGCCCTTGACTCGGTTGTTACAAAAACAAGTCCCATTTGGTTGGGGGGAGGCGGAACAGCAGGCTTTTGATGCCCTGAAAGCGGCGTTCATGGTGGAACCGCTTCTGCGCCATCCTGATCCCGCTCAGCCGTTTGTGTTAGAAACCGACGCTTCAGATGTAGCGGTTGGCGCAGTGCTTCTCCAAGCCCAGCGGCCCGGTGACATGTTGTTTCCGTGTGCCTACTTCTCCCGGAAGCTGTCTCCCTCGGAAAGGAACTATACTATTTGGGAGAAGGAACTTTTAGCGGTGAAGGCCGCCTTTGAGCATTGGCGGCATTACCTGGAGGGGGCCCGTCATCAAATCGAGGTACGGATGGATCACCGGAACCTTGAGTATTTGCAGACGGCCCGGAAATTAAACCAGAGACAGATCCGCTGGTCTTTCTTTTTCGCGCGGTTCAATTTCCGCATCAGGTACACTCCCAGTGCCCAGAACCCCCGAGCGGATGCCTTGTCGCGCAAGCCAGAATACACGCACCCGAAGGAGCTGGCCCCTCTGCAGACAGTGTTACCCCCTGCAGCTTTGGCTGCCACTCAGGACCCAGTAGACTTGCGTCACCGTTTACGGGAGGCGCAGCGTGAGGATGGGTTTGTAGCGCAGAGAGTGCGGGAGTTAACACCCAATTCCCCATGGACGTTTCAAGACGGTCTGCTTCGGTACCGGGGGCAGCTGTATGTTCCCGCCGGCCCAGTGAGAGGGTTGATTATGACCCAGTGTCATGACTGTCCAGTGGCGGGGCATTTTGGTCTGTTTAAAACATTGGAGCTAGTCTCTCGGACATTCTGGTGGCCACGCCTCCAAGATGATGTGCGTTCCTATGTGGCCACCTGTGTCCAGTGTCGTACGGCCAAGGGGGTGACTGGAGCCCCACCGGGATTACTGCGACCTTTGCCCACGCCTGAGAGACCCTGGGGTGCCGTGTCCATTGACTTTGTCACTCATTTGCCTGCCTCTGCTCGCTTCACGGTAGTCATGGTGGTGATGGACATGCTCACCAAGATGGTGCATTTTGTCCCTTGCACTAGGGTGCCCACTGCCCAACTCACGGCTCAAATGTTTATTAGTCACGTGTTTCGGTTACATGGGCTTCCGGATCGAGTGGTCTCTGATAGGGGCACACAGTTCACAGCCCGGTTTTGGCGGGAATTGATGTCGGCCCTGAATGTGTCCGTGTGCCTCGCCTCGACGCAGCACCCCCAGACCGATGGCGGTACAGAAAAAGTGATTGGGATATTGGAACAATACCTGCGGTGTGTCGTGGCGGATCGCCAGACGGATTGGTCCCGGTTTATCCCTGTCGCGGAGTTCGCGTTCAACAATTCCCGTCACTCATCGACCCGGCTCACGCCCTTTTTCGCAAACTATGGATTTCACCCTCGCTTCTTTCCCTTGACCCTCCTAGATTCCCCGGTGCCTGCTGCTGAGGACTTTCTCTCAGAGCTGCAGGCGGTTCACGAGATGGTGAAGAGATACCTGAATAAAGCCAAGGAGGACTACAAGAGGGTGGCTGATCGCTCCAGGCGGGATGTGCCCCCCTTGGTGGTGGGGGATCAGGTGTGGTTGTCCACAAAATATGTAGCCTCTGAACTACCCCGGCACAAACTAGATCCCCGGTTCCTGGGTCCTTTTCCCGTTGAGCGGGTGATTAATCCGGTGGCTTACCGGCTCACCCTGCCGGACAATTTGCGGGTTCACCCTGTGTTTCACCGTTCGCTGCTAGTCCCTGTCCCTCCCGATTGTCCGCTCCGTCCCAATGTTCCCGTGTTTCCTGCCCCGTGTGTTCGTGATCACCTCCCTGAAGCTATGGTACATGACATTGTGGATTCCCGTTGGGTGGATGGGTGTTTCCAGTACAAGGTGCAATGGGTAGAGGGGGATCCGGATGATTGCTCCTGGGTGGAAGCGGCGTTGTTGGACGCTCCCGATCTTCTTCGGGCTTTTCACGCCCAGTTCCCTCAGAAACCGCGTCCTCTCCGCTGGCAGGTGGGGAGGGGCCTTCCGCGGGGGGATGGTGTTGTGGTTCAGCCTGGGACCCCTCCGGGAATGGCTGATTTGCTGTCGGTGTCCAGCTCAGAGGCTGAGGACCAGGAGGGGCAGACTGACGACGAAGCTGAATCCCAGGCTGAAGATGAAGGACAGCCAGAGTTCCACCAGGGGGAGCTCTCCCCAGCAAGCAGCCTGGATTCCCTGGGGGAAGATGCTAGTGACTTCATAGATATGCGACAGAGGAGAGCTAACGAGAGAAGAACGCAATTGGCTAGATATTTCCAGCATTAGAAGTCACAGCTGGGTTTGGGTGTGGTGCTCTTGGGAAAGGATAAAAGGCGGCCCCACCCTTCCTGGCTTGTGGAGTTTTATCTTGGAGATTCGTGAGACCTGTCTGTGAACTTTGGTGGCTACAATCCTGGTTTGTGCCTTGGACTCTTGAAACCTTGGGGGGGGGGGGGGTGCCAGCAAGAAGCTTTTGGAATTGACTGGAC
Source organism: Erythrolamprus reginae (assembly GCF_031021105.1). Classification (NCBI taxonomy): domain Eukaryota; kingdom Metazoa; phylum Chordata; class Lepidosauria; order Squamata; family Dipsadidae; genus Erythrolamprus; species Erythrolamprus reginae. The sequence goes on along the minus strand of NC_091952.1, from coordinate 114,132,059 downwards.
ATCAGGACCCTGTTGTAAAGTATTGTAACCTGTCTGCTGTGAAGACAGGTTTTCCTTTGTGCTTATTTTTTTCCTGCTATAAATTACTTTTGGATTTTACCAGAGTGTCTGGCTGTTTTTTCAGTGGGTGTGGAGGTCTGGGAAAACCCAGACAGAACAGATATGAGTTTAATTCGTTCCAGAAGGGAGCTTGTATGTCGAACAACTCGTATCTGGAACAAATGGCTTTAGACTTTGTTTTTCACCTCCGAGATAAACAGAAGCAAGGATTCTTGCACCACCTAGTGGACACTCGGCTCGTATCCCGAATTTGAGCTTGGGTCTCGAAAATAAATTTCTCTCCCCTCGTGGCTTGTATCTTGGAACACTTGCATGTGGAGCAGCTTGTATCTAGAGGTACTACTGTATAACCAAGACAAGTTGGATAAAGAGGGAAAAATAGTCCCAGTTAAATTTTTCCAAAAGTGTTGTGGCTTGTTCACTTATGACTGTATAACTGTAATTTGTTGCTTGTATCCTTATGATTTATATTAATATTGTTTCCTGATTGTTTATTTGTACTCTATGACAATCATTTAAGTGTTGTACCTCATGATTCCTGACAAATGTATCTTTTCTTTTATGTATACTGAGAGCATATGCACCAAAGACAAATTCCTTGTTTGTTCAATCACAATTGGCCAATAAAGAATTCTATTCTATTGTTTAACAGTCACAACTCAAAGTTAGGAAAGAGGGACTATGACTGGGATTCCTTAGACATTGTGAAAATTGAGTAAGTAGAATCTGGTGGGATATAAAAACCTATAATTAATTCCTCAGATCATAAAAAAGCCATGTCTTTTTATGAGTCAGTGCAATCTATTGGATGTTCTCATTGAAGATGGAAGGGGATTTTTTGACATTGTTGTTTTCTTTTTTTCATGTTTTTTATTTTTTAATTTTTTATAAAAATGTCAAATCAATGCATAAACAGTATGGCACCTGGGCACCATGCATTCCAATACAAATAAAACTAATCAGGTTAAACATTATTATTACATTCAACCAACAATACACATCCATTTTAAATTACAGTCCATCATTATTCAAGTATTCCACCTATTTCTCATTGTTATTTTCATTTTATCAAATAAAAATGTATACATTAATATTCCTTTTATTTCTATCACTGACTCTAGCTATTAATTATTTAAAATACAGTAGTACCCCTAGATACGAGCATAATTCGTTCCATAAGGGAGCTTGTATCTCGAGACAACTCGTATCTGGAACAAGTTGTTTTTCCCCTCCGAGATAACCAAAAGCAAGGATTCTTGTGCCACCTAGTGGATGCTCAGCTCGTATCCCGAATTTGAGCTCGGAACTAGAACAGAAATGTCTCTCCCCTCGTGGCTCATATCTTGAAATACTCGCATGTAGAGCAGCTCGTATCTAGAGGTACTACTGTATTGTTATTTTCTACACAAACAAAATTCACTATAATTTGTTTGCAGATAAAGAATATTATGCAGACATTCATATAAAGTAAAATATATATACCACAATGAAAATGTATGGTAACTTGAATGAAGAAAAAGGAACATCAAAAAATGATGGGTTATTGCAACTTGGTTATCCTATCATGGGATACTATGCTATTAGTACAATAAAATGACTCATTTTAACCAATAACTCAATCAAATTATCTAGTACAATAAACTTTGCTACTATCAGTTTAAAAAGCAAGTTTCCAATTCAATGGTGAGCTACATGTCATATTTTTAAATAAAAAATCATCTTGCAATTGCAATGACAGAAGCAACCAACATTTCTTCAGTCATTTAAAGTGTGAAAAGATGGATGTCACTCCTCCTCCACTCGTAACAGAATACTCCACGAAACTAGACTTACAATCCTAGGTCTAGAAAGCTTAGAACTACGGCGTCACAAATATGATTTAAGTATTGCCCAGAAGATCATATGCTGCGATATCCTGCCTATCAACGACTACTTCAGCTTCTACCAAAGCAACACAAGAGCTCACAACAGATTCAAGCTAAATATTAACCGCTTCAAACTTGACTGTAAAAAATACGACTTTAGTAATCAAGTTGCCAAAGCATGGAATTCATTACCAGACTCTGTGGTGTCATCACCTAACCCCCAACATGGTTGACCTCTCCAGATTCCTAAGAGGTCAGTAAGGAGCATACACAAGCGCACTAGCATGCCTTCCGTCCCCTGCCCTACTGTCCCTCCTATATCTCATGTATCTTCTCTTCTATCCCTCAAACTTTTCTTCTATTCCCTCATTGATATATCCTATTCCTATATTTTCTCTTCTATTCTTTCCTTGATATATTTTACTTTGAGTATATCCTCTGTAACCTTCATTATGTATTATTATGTTTTTGGACAAAATTAAATAAATAAATAAATAAATAAATAAATAAATAAATAAATAAATAAATAAATAAATAAATAAATAAATAAATAAATAAGAATACTTTATATTGAGAGTAGAGTCAATAATTCAACACTAATTCGTAACAATGTTGAGCTCTCAGGTGATTAAAGCATTAAGAACAAAAAATAAACTTGAATTCTTCATGCAACTATTATTTTCCTAAACAACTAATTTGGAGATATAATTTAGCATAAATACATCCCAGAGGACTGCAATCAAATTGGGGAAAGGCTGATTGTTGGTGAGGCTGATGCAAACTGTAGGAAGTTGTCATGAGATTTTGGATCTCAAGGTTGTTCATCTTGAGCCGGGGTGGCGCAACAGGTAGAGTGCTGTACTGCAGGCCACTGAAGCTGACTGTAGACCTGTAGGTCAGCGGTTCAAATCTCATCACTGGCTCAAGATTGACTCAGCCTTCCATCCTTCCGAGGTGGGTAAAATGAGGACCCGGATTGTGGGGGCAATATGCTGGCTCTGTTAAAAAGTGCTATTGCTAACATGTTGTAAGCCGCTCTGAGTCTAAGGAGAACGGCAGCATAAAAATTGAATCAAATAAATAAATAAACAAATAAATAAACAAACAAACAAACAAACCAATCAATCAATCAATCTTCAGGGTGTAATAAGGAGGAACAGGGAGAAATAAGGTCATTGGGTCAAAGGATGAGATAACAGATGGGGGTATCAAAAGACTGGCCAGAAAATAGGAGTAAGAAAACAGGGAGGTCACCTTGAATGAGATAAACAAAACTTGAAAGAGTTTGAAAATGGAAAAAAAATAGTATGGCAAAGGCGTACAAAAGCACAGATGTAACAAAACAGATTTAATTCAGGAAGCCAGGCCTGAGGGTGGGGGGAGAAGGAAAAATCAATTCTTACTTTAAGAACACAACGTGAAGAACTGAAAAGGAATTGGAGATTTCAAGGGAAGCTAGGTTGGAGGTTTTAGCGGGGAATGCAGCAGAATACACTCCTATAATCCTCTTCCACCAAATGTACAGTTTTGGGACTGATGCACATGGAGTGAAGGAAGGGGACATCTGCCCAAATCATCCAGATCAGCCAAATCAACCCTGGCGATCAATGGGGTGAAAGATATTGAGCCAGACCACTTGAAGAGAAGCAAAAGGAGAAATTCAGAATCAGAAAGGAAATGATGCTTTAAACCAAAAACTAAGGAGGGGAACCTTTAAACCAAGAACCAGCATTACTCATGAGCCAGGCAGCTTAAGAAAACAAACAAGAAGGTAAGAGGCCAAGTACAGAGTTCCAGCTGGGAGGATGAGTGATTGAATGACTTTTCATGAACAAGAGGGAAGGGGGAGATGCCCAACGTGACCTGCCTGCTCTATGCCAGGCCTGCCTGCATTCCCTGCAGGTGAATCAGGACCAGGGAGGACAGGTTCCACATATGGAAAGAATCGACCCAATGTAGAGAGGAAAGAGAGCAGAAGCCATCAGAGGGGCAGGAAGTTAGTATGTTTAAAATAGACTGAGTTTTGAAAACAGTCTGTCTGGTGGGTGGGTGGGTGAGAAAGAGGGACTTCTTCTCCAAAGCAGAACTGGGGAGAAGGGGGAATTTCATTGCTACTGGGTTCAGCATCTATTATTTTATATATAAAGTCATTTTTGTGCGTCTACATATTCATGCAATAGATCTCCACCAATCTCTGCTTCAAATCAATAGTGTTGTTCTCAACCTTTGATTCTGAAAGGAAGAAAGTAAAAGGAGATACAGTGTTCCCTCAATTTTCACGGGTTCAAACTTTGCGAATAGCCTATACCACGGTTTTTCAAAAAATATTAATTGAAAAATACTTCGTGAGTTTTTTTCTATACCATGGTTTTTCCTGCCCGATGACATCATATGTCATCACCAAACTAATAATTTTTGCAAATAAATAACAAAAAAAATAATTATTGTTAATAAATAATTATGTTTATAAATATCAGGATCACTAAGTGTCTTATTCAATGGTGAGTACCAGTAATAATGGTGAGTAAATGGTTGTTAAGAGGATGGGAAATGGTAATTTAGGGGTTTAAAGTGTTAAGGGATGGTTTGTGATACTGTCCATAGCCAAAAATGGTGTATTTACTTCCGCATCTCTACTTCGCAGAAATTTGACTTTCGCAGGCGGTCTCGGAACGCATCCCCCGCAAAAATAGAGGGAACACTGTATACCTGTATTTTTCAGAGTATAAGATGCACCTTTCCCCGCCCCCCATAAAAGAAGCTGAAAATTTGGGTGCGTTTTATCATCCTTTTCCCCCTCAAAGCTTTTTTCCCCCAGCTCTAATGAGGTGCTAACAATCTTCCTGGCTTGCAAGCTTGTTTTCATTGCTACTCCCTCTGGAAAAGATTTTTTTTAGCCCTAACCAGGGGATAAAATAATGTGCTGAAGCTGACCAGACTAAGGACACTAACCAGATGAATACCTGGTAGGTAGATTTTTTTTCCCCTATTTTCCTCCCCCAAAACTATGGTGCGTCTTATACTCTGGTGCATCTTATACTCCAAAACTACAGTATTTAAAGAAATCTTGGGCTGCTCCATCTAAATGGTGGGCATTTAAAACTTCCTGGTGGTGGTGGTGGAGCTAGCATCAGGCTTGCTTTTAGACATTTTCAGGAAATTAGAAAAGAAATCGGTGAGACGTGATGGCTGATAATTTCATTTTGGGGTATAGATTTCTCAATCTCAAGGTTGAGATTACTATGATTAAAAGAAAAACCCCAACACGTGGGAGGTATCTAAAAAGAGCTACATATCTTGCATCTTTTCTCACAGATATTTACAAATTTACATAAAACCACTGAAGTGGAAAAAAAATGATATTAACCTGTTTTAGTTAAATTAACTAAATGCATTAATGTCATTACATTGCATCAGAAATAGGTTAAGGGAAAATGACAATTCAGTCCTGTCTTGATTCTATTAAACTATTAGACAAAAATCTGGTAGATTTTGTGGAGTCTGTTATTATACCCAACAACATCAAATAGTACAGGTATTTCTTGACTTTCAACTGTTCATTTAGTGAGCATTCAAATTTACAACACCACTGAAAAAAATGTGACTTATGACTGTTTTTCATAATTAGGGCCTTTCCAGTATCCCCATGATTATGTGATCCAAATTCAGATGCTTGGTAACTACCTATGTCCTAAGATCTTGTCATCGCTTTTTGCAATCTTCTGACAAGCAAAGTCAGTGGAGAAGCCAGATTCAATTAACAACTTATCAACTGCAGCAATTCATTTATCAATTGAGACAAGAAAGGTCATAAGAGGGAGCAAAATTCACTTAACAAATCTCATTTAACAATAGAAATTTTGGACTCAACTGAAGTTGTAAATTGAGGGCTCTTATAATCCTAGTGCCTTCTTGACCAGGCCTATTTTAAAGGGCTGATAATCACAATTGATTTGTTTTTGCTTAAATGCATCACACCAACAAGCATGTCAGCATGCCAGGATGTGTCACATCCTGTCCATATCCTTCAAGGTACTATAGTTAAAATCTGACCAAAGAAAAATAACGATAGAATTGATATCCTGAATATCTTGTTGCTTTGAAAATTAGGGCATTTCCTCTCTACTCTTGCCCCTGTTCAGAAATTATGTATCTGTGAGAAATACATTTTATCAGGTTTTAATATTCTGGAAACAATGTTCTTGTAATTTGCAACTCTCAAAGCTGTGTGTGTGCGAGCATGCATACACACATGGTGGGGGGGGAGAAAGGAAGGAGGGGAAAAGGAGGGAAGGAGGGAGGGGGAGGGGGAAGGAGGGAGGGGGAGGGGGAGGGGGAAGGAGGGAGGGAGGGAGGGAGGGAGGACGGAAGGAAGGAAGGAAGGAAGGAAGGTCTGGATGGATGGATGGATGGATGGATGGATTTCATTGCCACAATCAGCAGCTATTTAAATAACACTTGCATAATGTCAATCCAATGTCATAATCTGCTACCTCAGGTGGTTCATCTTGTTTCACTGCATCATATCCAGGATTTCCGGAGCATCAACAGTGTGACTAAAACGACTGCATACAGTATGACCTATTATTCCATTATTTTTCTGAACTCTGTTGTGTGAGAAAGAAACATCTATTTGAAAAGTATTCAACCCGGTTTCCAGCTGTCAGATGACAATCCAGCCCTCCTGAGGAGCAGCAATATTTCAAAAATGAACTTGTAACAGTTTTGACGTCATGTCATAAATAACCCAGGCAACTACTGTAGCATGTACTCCAATAAAATATGAAGCTTATGTATTTGCTTTCGTGGCTTTGAAAAATCAGTACAGTATGAAATCACCCCAAAATGATCACACCCAGAGCAGTAAGGCAAAAAACAATGACATGTTCTGAATTAACTTTTTGCACTTTCAAGATGTCTGCCTTGATTTCAAAAAGTAGCAGACCAAACATTTTAGAGACAAAATTTTTTTATGAATAATATGCTTTTCCTACACCAGAAATCTTCGTTTTAAAGCAAGCTTTTTTGTTTTTTGCTTATTTTAAAATAGTCTTTATTACACATTTAAAATAAGACAATAAAACAATCAACATTCAATTAACAAACATACTAAACATAAGTTGCAGTTCAAAAGCATACATTTCGCCAATTTACCATTTCTCTTCTATATATGATTTATATCAGCTGAGTGTATTTACAATGGTTTATTCTTATTTAGTTACATAGTTGTCCTCTTCTGTATGCTTAAACTAGTTCATTGTGTAAATAAAAGAGAAGAAAGAAAAACTACTAGTCAACCGTTCTGTTAACTTTGCGTATTTGAACAATCTACCATTTGACCATGTTTATCTGATTTGCGGATTATTAAATTATATGGATTAATTTTGTACACCGCATGTTAAAGTGTATCCATTGTCTTCAAAGTATATAATTGCTACAGTGGTACATATTGTTTAGTATTCTGCTGGTAGGTAGTATGATATTCATTATCTTCTAAGGTAGCTATATACATGGAAGATAATGAATATCATACTACCTACCAACAGAATTTGAAGCAAGCTCTTGATGCATCACTTTTTAACCTTCTTTAGGGAAAAAATTAAATTGAAAAAAATGGTTGCTTTCCCAATAAATACTTTTTTTCAATATCTTTACATAATTATAGACAAACAGAAATGTGTAAGTAGGAACTTAACGAAAAGCTGCTGCATGGCACTTTCCCAAATTCTGCATTTTAGTGCCTGCAGGGTCAACAAAAATATCTGTAAAAGGGTGGTTCCAATATGAACCTCTTGTTTATTCAGATTCTTTGATTCAGCATTTTCTAATCCATAAAACCTTAGCTCATCACATTTTTAAGGCAACACAGAACTATTTCACTATAAAATAACTGTACTAAAATAGCTCAAACATAGATTCAAAGCCAAATTTACGCTGTGGAGGGGGTGGGTGTATGGAATTGATGCATAAGACAATTCCAAGCAAAGGACTGCTCTGGAGCAGAAAATGATTCTACAACATTGCATAAGCTATGGAAAGTTTTTTTTACCATTAATGCAATTATTCCACATCAGTTAAAATAAATCTGTAGGTGATGTTTCTGCCAAGCAGAACCAAGAGATCATGATGAAATGCTTTCATAAAACCATAAAAAGGTAAAGACTAGCAAAATAATAGCTGCTAAGTTTCTTATTTTTAAAATGGAGAATCAGTCCACCTTTAAGCAGAAACAAGTTATGTTTTAAAGATTACATTAAAAGGAGCTAAAGAATTTCAAGGTTCAATACTGAAGACAGTGCATATAGTCCCAGCTATTGTTACACCTGCTGTTAAAAGAGTTTTTTGTTGCACAGGGAATGGAAGATAAAGCTACAGCTTCAATTCATCATCTGTGAACTTTGGCAACAAGCTGTTAACAGTTCTCTTGAAACAGGGAGGGAAAAGCAAACCCAAGTTAAATGTTTCTTTTTATGTATGCTTTGAATATAAAATGTGTATCTCTGCTGTTTCTACAAGCAGTTTCTTAACTAAAAATAACACCCTTTTCATCATTTTCATTCTTTGGCAAGAGAGACCGTTGTACTGTATCAAGTAGCAAGAACCTTGATTAAGAAATAGAAACTGTAATAATTGCATGCTCATACAATGTATTCCTGAAAACTCTTTAGTTATAATAAGTGTTCCAGGTTATAGAAAACCATGCAGCTATATCATTATCAGAGAAAATCTTTCTTTTTCTGGTCCTTGTTTCCAGAAAATTACAGTCTCTGCATCACCTCCTTTAACAGTTTGTCAGTATGTCACAAGTGTTAGAAAACACTAGTTTCCCTTCATCGTCACACAAAAGAATATAGTAGAGTGCACTGCAGTTGCACAATTTTGTTCTTCCTAGTGGCAAAGTCAGATACGGAGTGTTGAAAACGTGTTAGTTAAACTGAAAACCAAGAAACAAGAATCAGCTTGCTCAAGGGAATCACAATGTCTTTCAGGTCCAGTTCTTCCCCATAAAAAAGAAAAATATAGGGCACAGTTCAAGGGAAGGGCATAACCTTGAACACAAGAACTCTTTTATTATGGGGAGGGATTTTTTTTATAACAGGGGTCTCAAACTCACATCACCACGGTAGCGTCATCGGGACTTTTTTCCACTGCGCATGAGCTTGACGCATGTGGCCCATGGGCCGGGAGTTTGGCAGCCCTGTTCTATAACAAGTACAACCAGTCGCTGTTCATAAATTGAACTTATAAGGAAACAATTTGTTAACACTGTAAACCAATAGGACAAGGGAACCCAATATAACAGATGCAAGACAAGTTTTAATCCATACCTAGCAGTAGAATATGGCTTTATTTAGGTGATCAGAGGATCTTGATATGCAATGAATTAGGATTGGTCCTACTCCTTTCAAATTTATACTATGACATCATCTACATTTACAACATGTCTGTCTGCAATACGAAGGCCATTGCGTGATTTTTACATAAGCTGAGAATTTCCAACTCTCATATCAAGGGAACCACAACTTAACTTGTGGTTAAGGTACAAAACTGAAAACCAGGAGACCAATGAGTTTAAGGACAAAGCAGCATTAGCATTTATCATTTAGACCAGGGGTAGGCAAAGTTGGCTCTTCTGTGACTTGTGGACTTCAACTCCCAGAATTCCTGAGCCAATCATGCTAGCTCAGGAATTCTGGGAGTTGAAGTCCACATGTCATAGAAGAGCCAACTTTGCCTACCCCTGATTTAGACTTATATACTGCTTCACAGTGCTTTAAAGCTTCTCTAAGCGGTTTACAGAGAGTAAGCATATTGCCCTCAACAATCCAGGTCTTCATTTTACCGAACTTGGAAGGCTGGAAAGCTGAGTAAACCTTGAGCCTACTGAGATTTGATCTGCAGCCAGTGATCAGCAGAAGTAGCTTGCAATACTGCACTCTAACAACTGCACCACCGAAGCCCTTATCAGCTGGTTTACTCTCTGTCAGCCAGCTGGTTCACCCTCTTTCAGCCTAGGAAACAGGCAATGGCAAACCACTTCTGAAAACTCTGCAAGAAAACTGCAGGGACTAGTTCACACACTGACTTAAAAAACAAAAATACCTCCCCCTTAGTGGTGTCCCCACAAGTTAAGGCTGTCTATTGAAGCCATTCACCCCCATAGGCTAACAGCTGTTCCCTGATATCGCAACCTGACTTTGCAGAAGGGAGGGACTATTCACATGTCTAATTCTAATTCATGAATGTTTTCTTCAAAAGGTTTAATGTACTTCCTACATTTAAATTTTATAGTCCTGAGTTTATAGACAGTGAATGTAGAGATTTCCTAGAGAAAATGAATGACTTGCATAATAATCCAGCAATCTGGGTGTAGAAGTACTCATACAAGACTGGTTGAGAGTGGGAAGAGATGGCAGCAGTCAAAGTCAACCAATACAGCTCATATTCTGAGAATAAGCTTAGGCAGTAACCCTCCTCCACTGTAGTGCCTGCAAAGGAACAGATTCAATCTAGTCTCTTACTCACTGTCTACGGCTGACTCCAAGACTTGAAGATACCCCAAACTAGACACAACAACCAAACAAGTACCAACTCATCATTTCACGAGGTTCCCATTTCAAGAACCAACTTCCTAAACAGCAGACCTAGACAGGAATTTTATGCCAAGATGGCAAAAAAGGGTGCAGGCAGAAATGTGCAGCCAATAATTGTACATTACTTATAATACAAAACCAGGAGGCTTCAAGTCACTTAATGGCTCTATTCACACTGTTAACTCAATGAGCCCCTTTCCAACCAGTGGTTCTGAAAACACCCAATTAAATTAACTGGATCAAAAGGGGATATTTTGGGTTCCCACCTACATCCTCCAGGAAGTGCATGACTTCCTTGAACTAGGATAGTACTAGTAAGGCACCTCGAGCTTCCCCTTGATGTACTTCCTACATTTAGAATAAGACAGAAAGTAGAAGGTAGCTTGGCCATTTCAGCCAATTGACATTTGGAGATATTTTTTTCTGCATTTCTAGGCCCTGGAAATAAGTTTGTAACATTAGAGGCTTTCTTTTCAGCAATCTTCTATCACACTTTTCCTTTGAAGAATAATGAGCAGAATTTGTACTTGTTCAGGATAGGTTATGCCACATAGTTTATTAGGTGATAAATTCTGGTCTGATTTGGGTTAAGATAACATTCTCCTAACCAAATCATATTGTTGACAACATGCACACTTTGTTTCAATTATGGGCCAGTGAGATATTTAGGTCTTATTCGACCAAAATTTTTAGTAGTGAAGTATGTTGAATTTTAAATTCCAGGAATATGTTTTACTTTTCAAGTGAGAAATTCAAGCATGTGTTTCATGGAGTAATGTCAGGTTGACTGATTAAACTGTGACATCTCATCTGACTGAAGATCAACTCCTGTTGACTCCATGGGCATGTCCAGGTTTTTCATTGACATCAGTTAGACACCTGGTCATTGCTTTCTTCCAATATGCAGCTCCATAATCTATGCCATTAATGGCAAACCTGTGGCACGCAAAGCCATACCTGAGGGTAAGTGAGGCATTGCCCTATGTCAGCTCCAGTGCATATGGGCATGCTGGTCAGCTGATTTTTGGCCTTCTTTTTGGCCATTTTTGCTCTCCCCAGGCTTCAGCAAAGCCTCTTGAAGCCTGGGGATGGTGAAAAATGGCCCAACTAGAAGTTCACTTGTATGCTCACCCCTACCCTCCTTTTCAAAGTCAGAGGTCTTCAGGAATTTCTTCGGCTTTGGACAGTTGTAGCCAGGCCTTGCACACCTCAGCCCATTTCTTCTGCAGCCAGCAAGGCTTTTCTGAAGGCCTCTATAGCCGATAAAAGAGCTCCAGATCAATCCAGAGCTCTGTTACTAATTTTAAATTGTAATTAGATTGGTGGGCATTGGATTTGTTATTGTGTACTGTTTTTTATTATTGTTGTGAGCCGCCCCGAGTTTTCGGAGAGGGGCGGCATATAAATCCAATAAATCTAATCTAATCTAATCTAATCTAGAGAGGTCTTCAGGAAAGTCTGGCAGGCTGCAGAAGAAATGAGCCGAGGTGTGGGAGACCTGTTGCAACTATCTGAAGGTAAGTACAGTAGTAGGGCAGTTCCACTGAAGGTAAGTAGTAGGGCAGCTCCACAGCTTCAGTGAGGACTGAAGTGAGGATGGGGGAGGGCAACGCAGGGGTTGTGCACATATGTGGGGGACAGCATTGCATTATGGGTGTGGGCAGTGAAGGGCTACCAAAATGTTTATGACCACACTGTGGGCGTGGCTTATGCATTTTCTTTCAACATCTTTCAGTGCAAATTGGATGCTCTGGGGTGGAGCCCCATTTTCGCTACCTCACTGCGTTCCCCCCATCTGGGCAGTAACCCACCCCTGGGTGTGGGCCAGTGAAGGCCTGCCATTTTCGGCGCTACCAGTGCACCCTCCGTGACCGTCGCAGGTGCACGCGCCCAGTAGTATGAGATTTGGATTTTTGCGCATGTGCAGCAAGTGAATTTTTTTGTGAAGATGCTCGCACGAGCAAGATTTCACTGATTTTCGCCAATATTTTTGCTTTTGTGCATTCACAGAAGCAAAAAAATGGCAAAACGGGTCCCGTCGACTAACAAATCTCGTTTGGCGGGCCCCAGGGGAAGAGCCTTCTTTGTGGCAGCCCCGACCCTCTGGAGCCAGCTCCCCCCGGAGATTAGAACTGCCCCCACCCTTTCTGCCTTTCGTAAACTCCTTAAAACCCACCTTTGCCGTCAGGCATGGGGGAATTGAATCATCTCCTCCAGGCCTATACATTTTAAGTATGGTATGTCTGTGTGTATGTATGCTTTTATAACGGGGATTTTAATGTTTTATAAATAAGTAAGTAAGTAAGTAAGTAAGTAAGTAAGTAAGTAAGTAAGTAAATAAATAAATAAATATTTATAAATAAATATTTATAAATAAATAAATAAATATCTATAAATAAATAAATAAATATCTATAAATAAATAAATAAATAAATAAATAAATAAATAAATAAATAAATATCACCAAAATCTCACTCGTGCAAGTATCTTCACACAAGATTTTGCTTGCTGCGCATGCACAGAAGCCAAATACCGTGCAGGGGCATGCATGCATCAGGGAATGTAGCACATTACCATTCCTGTAGCAGGCCATCACTGGTGTGGGTACCCATGTGCATGCTATTGAGCGCGCACATGCTTTTTTGGCACCGGAGCCCCAAAAAAAGGTTCACCATCACTGATCTAGACTATGTCCGTGGAATTTCCTAAAGTTTGCCTACCCAATCAATATCAGTCAAGATCAAATTTGCATGCTGTGTAAGAAACACAAATGCGTGACAATAAGCTACCGAGTTTTGCAGAACTGATTCCAAAAAATGAGAAGTAAAGAATGCAGAGTATTCTTATATAGCATATTTTTAGCACAACTCAAGGGCCTGAGCACAATCATGATCATGCAACTTTATTTACTGAGTGGATTCTGGCTCAGTATATATAGTGAAGGGAGAGAGGGATGGGAAAAAAGAAGCAGCAAAGTTTATAGAAACAGAAGCCTACGATCACATAAAACTGGAATCAGAACAATATGGAGTAAAAGCAAAATGGGCAGAAGATGATTAAAAAAAATAATGCCCACATCACAAAAATATCCTTCCGGTATTTGGAGTTGTTAACAACAGAGCTATGTAGCAGTCCAGAAAAGAAATCATGTTTATATCTCCATAGCAATGAAAAAAGAAGAAGGGAGAGGGGGGCTGACAAGCAAGAAATACAGCAACTCTTCCACACTCTTCTCGACATTACAAATAGAAAAGTTCGGTTTAAAACCAAATTATGCTTCTTAAAAATAGCTAGAAGGTAGAGAGAATAAAACAACACGTCAACAACACGTCTATACAAATGGCAAATGTGTAATGAAGAATTTAAGTCACAAGAAAAATTGTAACAAATGATGCTTTTGTCTGCCCCTCAATTGAAGCCAGGGCCTGCAGTTGTAAATTCATAATCTTGAGTTATCTTCCATTTCTCATAAACCGTTAGATAGAAATCAGCAATTACGCTGCTTTTTAAAAATTTGAATGCTACAGCATTTGTTCAGGACAAATACATTGAACTCAAATTGTATTTTGCCATTAACAAACTTCAAAGGAAAAGACTAGAGACAAAAGGCACAGCAAAAACAATAGTCCACTTGAAAACCTTGTCCTGATGAGCACTGTGCTTACACTGAATATAAAATCAACTCATACTAAACCTACTGAAATTATTTATCCCCAATAATAGTGGTTAACGCAGCCCCACATTTGCTAAATTTAGACAAATGATACAAAAGTGATAGGGTGGGAAGGAGGTAAAGGCACATAGTTGTTTAGGAAGTCCTTGATTTACAACCAGAGTTAGGTTTTCCATTGCTAAGCGAAACAGTTGTTAAGTGAAACCCATCCAATTTTACAACTTTGTCACGATAGCTGACCAAATCACTGCAGTTGCTAAATGAATAATATCATCATTAAGCGGAACCGGCTTCCCACACTGACTTCACCTATTGGAAGCTAGCTGGGAAGGATTGCAAAGGGTGATCACATGCCACCATCATAAATACATGCTGGTTGCCAGGTGCCTGAATTTTGATTACGTGAATATGGGAGAATGCTGCTACAATTGTAATTGTGAGGACCCACTGCAAGTGCTGTTCTAACTTCAAATGGATGCCAAATGAGTGGTTGTAAGTCAAGGACTAGATGTAAGTAACACAAGTAAGGAGATGGAATAGAGGCAGAAAGTTAACAAGTTGTCTCTAGAATTATATCACTCTTAGGAGACGCCTTGGCCAAAAGAAGCCAGAGCAGTCCTAGGCTGAATTAACCAAGGTACAGCACCAAGATCACACACAGTGTTGCTACCACTTTATAATGCCTTGGTGAGGCCACATTTGGAATAGTGCAGGCAGTTTGGGTCACTACGATATAAAAAAAAAAGTTGAGAATCTTTGCAGAAAAGAGCAACAATGTTGATTAGAGGTCTGGAAGGTAAAACATACAAAGAATTGTTGCAGGAATTGGGTATGTCTAGTTTAATGAAAAGAAGGACTGGGGTGATATGATAATAGTGTTATAATATTTTAGAGGCTGCCGCAAAGAATAGGGGGTCAACTTATTCTCCAAAGGACCTGAGGGCTGGACATGAAGCAATAGATGGAAACTAAGGAAGGAGAGAATCTAGAACTAAGGAGAAATTTCTTGACATTCAACTATCTATCTATTTATTTATTTATTTATTTATTTATTTATTTATTAAATTTATATGAGTGGGGGGCTGGACTAGAAGACCTCCAATGCCTTTTCCAACTCTGTTATTCTGTTAAATTCAGGGTGAAGCATCTTCACCTCTATATATGAATAGCATCAAAAGGGTAGTAGGCCATTGCAACACTTCAGAGGGTCTGGACAGAACAAAAAACCCTAACTTTACCTGAGGACACTCCTAAGCTAGAAGATGTCGACAGTTTTAATCCAACTCTGAATTGAATTCAATGGAATTTATCACAAATAGTCTTCCTCATCCCTTCCCAAGTATCCTTTATCTTGCCTCATTTCCCTCCTGGTTAATCTTTCTCCCCTTCCTGTACATTCCCTCTACAGTACCTGTCCTTTTACCCCATCTTCATCCTGTTGATTTCTATTTGTGTGAGAGTGTGTGTGTGTATGTATGTGAAAGAGAGAGAGAAAGTGTGTGTATTTCTGCTGGGAAATAGGAAAAGAATATGTGTGTTTGGGTGCAAATACAGTTTCTTTCCATACAGATGTGGATATTTTAATTAAAATTATTAAATTAAATTAAATTAATGTTAATTTAGCTCTTTTTAGCATAATTCCTAGTCAGTACATATGTGCATCCATACATTTGTAATTTTTCTTTAGCACTTTGTTTGGAATTTTTTTTCTGTCCTTCCTCTTCTTTCTCTTTTCTTTTTAAAGAATTGTCTTAAATTCTTGGAGAGGAAGGTAAGATCGTCTTAAATTTGAGGGTTTCTTCCTTTCACATAAATGTGAGCATTCTAATTCAAAGCCTATTCAAAGCATTTATCTCTAGTTGTCCTGGAAAACTGGATCAGTATTAAGGGAGGGGGGGAAACCCTGTACAGTTTCCAATGACTCCAAATGCATGCCCACACTGCAGGCTTCCAATGATGTAATTGTTTTTAAATTTAAAAACCTGGAAGTTCTGTGGGAAAGGTCAGATAAGGAATTATCAGTAACTTTCCAAGATTCCTCCCAAGTATCCATGACATTCAGAAAAAAAATCCAACTTCATAATAGAATTGAACTAAAACTTTGTAAAACGGCTAAATTCCTTCAGACTAGAACTCATTACTCCCACTTTGAAACAGACATAAAATATAGAATAATAGATTTGGAAAGAACCTTGGAAGGTTTCTAGTCTAATTCTAATTCTAGATTAATTTTAAAATAATACAGGATGATGGATACTTAACTATGGCTTTCTTAAAATTTGTTTTCATTTTTTTAAAAGTTTATAAAATACCAGACAAAGGAGTAAAACTATTTGTCACCCTTCCTATCCAAATTACTTTAGAAATGATACATATCCATGCTAGTGTAATTCCTAAAGCTCATAGAGGAAACATGCCATGCATCAGCAACCAGAGCTGTCAAAAAAAGCATAAACATTTTTAAAGGTATCATACCCTTGATGAAACCATGTTCACTATTACATTAAGCATTCCTTCCTTTAAAATATTACAGTCACAATTTATCTTCAGTTAATGCAGTGTCAAGTTGGGAGGGCTATTTCCAATTGGGTCAAACTAATAAATTATTTCAAGATTTAGTAATCTTTTTATTTCCACCCAAATGGATGTAACACCACCTTTAATTTGTCTGTGACTATACGTCTTTATAAACATTTCCCTGCGTGAAGAAAACAAACTACAATCGCAGGAATTGCAAAGACAATTTTGAATAAGTGCCAATGCATTGTAATCAAGATGAAATTCGCATGTTAAAAAACTGATGTACCGTATTTTTCAGAGTATAAGTCGAATATTTTTACCTCCCAAAAGAGGGTGAAAACTTCGGTGCGTCTGATTCACTGAATGTAACCCCACCCAGCCACCCTCAACAAATAATTTACCTCCTTGCAGCAAACAGCAGCAGAGCCTAATTAGCAGAAGCCACTCATTATCTGCCGCCAGAGCCGGGCTAAAATGAAAGTGAAACTTTCACGGAGATATTGCTGTAGGGAAACATTGCTGCAGGCAGAGGCAAAGTCTGAAACTGGCTGTTTGTTTTTTGCTGCAAGGAGATAATCAATAACTATAAATGCCTATAGAATTTTCAAATTATTAGATTTATTTTTTAAAGACTGCTTTATTATTGGTCTACCCAGGGGTAGGCAAAGTTGGCTCTTCTATGACATGTGGACTTCAACTCCCAGAATTCCTGAGCTAGCATGATTGGCTCAGGAATTCTGGGAGTTGAAGTCCACAAGTCATAGAAGGGCCAACATTGCTTACCCCTGGTCTAGACAACTTAACTTTAAAATAAATGCTTGCTCTGAAGAGACTCAATTATACTGTATCTTCTTTTAAATAGCAGAGAATACATCCAGAAAACCACATCAATTTTAAAGGTCTGTAAAAGTATAATCTGAAATGTCCTGTTTTAGTATTAAGTATTAGTGTTAAGTATTAGTATTAAGATAAGGCAGCTGAGTTAAACCCTGACTTAGTCATGTTTGGAGTACGGTAATTCTATTTAAATAATTGGGAGGCGTAAGTGTGATTACATTTAAGAAAACTTTCTGGGATTAATATATTGTCATAATGTATACTGCTCAAAAAAATAAAGGGAACACTCAAATAACACATCCTAGATTTGAATGAATGAAATATTATCATTGAATACTTCGTTCTGTACAAAGTTGAATGTGCACAACAGCATGTGAAATTGATTGTCAATCAGCGTTGCTTCCTAGGTGGACAGTTTGATTTCACAGAAATTTGATTTACTTAGAGTTATATTGTGTTCTTTAAGGGTTCCCTTTATTTTTTTGAGCAGTGTACATTTCTCCAATTCTTTGCTATTTCTATGGGTCAGGCACACATGCACAGAAATACACAGCAAACAGTACATATCATCTATGCTGCTTGATGTTTGGCAAATCGCTAGGAGGCAGAGGCCTTTTTTCCTTGTTTTCTTCCCCCAAAATTAAAGTGTATTTTATACTCCGGTGAGTCTTATACTCTGAAAAATACAGTACCTTCTAATCAGTCATCAGTTGCATCAATAAAAAGAGTAAATCATTCTGCCATAATTGTAACATACATAAACACAGTCATATAAAGGTAAGGAATGTCTTGTAAATACCTTTCCAAAATCACGAACATCAAACAAGTCAAATGCTTCAAAGAGTTCGCTCTTCTTCATTCCAAATATTTCACAGCAGGCAGAAAGGAATGTTCGTATATTCTTCAAGCATAGAAACTAAAGAGGAAAAAATGGTAATACTTTTAGTAAATTAACTAATTATCAGCAATGATATTCAATTTCATTCGAAGGCATGTGCCTCTCGGGGACTTTCCCCAATTATTATAATTTCCTAGAACCTTTATAAAAGCTACCCCATGACACTTTTGCACAGGAAGGTCAGAGGAGATAACAAAATGCTTGATTTTTCTTGACTAATTGATCCTCCAATGTGTGGAAAACTGCTTTTGCTTTTCCATTTCAAACAGAACTGGTTTGCTGGAAGTCTATTGCTCAAGAAAAAAGAAATTCCAATTTCTCTGGGTTTATGGGTTTCATGATTCTTGAAATGCTCACCTTGATGGTGAGGACCTAGTAAAACTACTGTACTTTTTCTGCCTTTAAAAGTTGCCATTAAAAGCATCCAACTCCTGAGCTATAGAAATGCACAATAATTAGTTAATTACCTAAATTTTAATTGCAGTTATAGTTGTCTTTTTAAATTACATGTACTCTAAATATTAACTACATAACTAATTAACACTAGGGAGCAAATGTAACCAAGATGCTTATTGGAAGAAAACCAGATTCTACAGTACTGACAGTATACTTTTACGGTTCTTAAAAATTTAAAAACCCACAAGTGTTTATGGCAAGAACAGAATGAAAAGCAGCAGCACCCCAGAACAGAATGCAAATACTGGTAAAAATTAAAACTGGTGAGCAACCCAGAATGGAAATAACTAGCATTTAAAAAATATTCCCTGTTCTACACCTCAAAAAATGAGATGTAAGAAAATTGATTTGATTCAAGAAAATCTGCTTATCCTAATATTTCCATTTCAACTGCTAATAAGGAACTTAAATGTAAGTTGTTTTTTAGACAGTAATAGCACAATTGAGTCATCTTTTTCAGTTAGCTCCTCCTCCGTTTTTTCCCCTCTGCCTTGGACTAGAATGGAGTGTAAGCCATTTGCCTTCTAGACTAAAGAAGATATTGCTCCTGCAGAAAAATCTGCTTCTATATGCAAGTTAGGGCATCAATTACCAAGGTAAGGCAGAGGCAGAAACAGTATTTTTATTTCTTTCTACCCAGCACATCAAAAGTACCACTGACTTAATCTAAGGGCCAAACTCTCTAGAATGATACTGCTTTGGTCCGCTTTCAAAGTAGATGCTTGTGAAATACTCTCTGGATGGAGAAAGTTCCCTAAAATAGGGGCCACCATGAAGAAGGCCTGGCACTTGGCTTTCAACCCATGAACATCACAAGAAGGACATCTGCAGAAGGCCCCATTATGGGCAAGCAGGTTGAGGAAGGGTGGTTCAGTTTTAGCCAAGCATTGCCTGATACATATATTTGGAATTGTAAAATGCCCAGAGTTCATTGATTTAAATGTGTTGGCATAGAGAATGAATGGAATGGAATGATCCAATGCTGAACTGTAAATGGCTTTAAATGTGATAACTGTGAGTTTGAACTGGGCCCAGAAATCTACCAGGAATCAATTCAGTAAATAGATGTTATTGCCATCAGGAATCAAGTTGTCCTAATTCGTTATCAATTAAGTTTTAGGTTGTCTTCAAAGGCAGTTTGATGTAAAGAGCATTATAATACAGTGATCCCTTGATTTTCGCGGTCTCGATTTTCGCGAAACGCTATACCACGGTTTTTCAAAAAATAATAATTAAAAAATACTCCACGGTTTTTTTTCTATACCACGGTTTTTCCCACCCGATGACGTCACTTCTCTCTCCCTTTCTCTTCCTTTTTCTCTATCCTTTCTACCTCTTACTCTTTCTTTCTCTCCCTCCTTCATTCAATTTTCTCTCCCTCCCTTTCCTTTCTCTCCCTCCTTCCCTGTGCCTGCCCTGCACCACCCAACAGGGACGGACAGCCCCCGATCGTCGGTTCGTCACCCCCCCCACACAGAGGGAGATCGGGCTGCGAGGGCAGTGGATCCGCGTCCCCAGCCACCGGCTTGGATTCCCCTCCCAGCGGCATTGGGCTGCCCTGCATCGCTCACGCGCTCGACTGCGGTGGCTGCTTTGGCGGGGAAGGAGGAGTTTGGGGAGAAGATGAAGGCAGCGGGCAGCAGCTGAGGCGAAGCGAGGCGAAGGCAGCGAGGAGCGGCGAATAACAGAGCAGCTCGCGCCCGGTGGGGTCTCTTCTCCCCAGCCAAAGGAGGAATGGCTTGCGTGTGTAACATATTTTTGCTGATAAGGAAAAGGATCGGGCTGGTGGGGGCAGCGAATCCACCTCCCCGCGCATGCGCAAATGGTGTTTTTACTTCCGCACCACTATACCGCGGAAAATCGATTATCGCGGGAGGTCTTGGAACGTAACCCCCGCAATAATCGAGGGATCACTGTAGTCTGCTTCTAGCCAGATGGTAGGGTAGGCATGGTTTACCTAGTCAAAAGAATCTAGGACTTTTAGCCTCCTCTGCTTGGCCGAGCCTGTTCCGGCCCCAGCCTTCCGGCCCCCGAGTCATTGGTTGCTGCCTTTTCTCCCTGGCCCTTTTCCCAAAAGGGCTCAAAAGCACTTCTGCCCTGGCCATTTGGACGCAGGGGACGGAGAGAGGTGGCATATAAGTCCAATCAATCAATCAATAAATAAATAAACAAACAAACAAACTGGAGAAGGCTAAAAGTCCCATTCCATGGTCAAAAGCAGGTTCATCCAAGTAAAATCACTCCAGAATTGAGTAAAGACTTTCCCGGCCACATCCTCCTGTTATATAAACAGCAGCAGCAAGTTGAAAAGTACTTCCAAATCATGATTTTTTTGGAGAGATATCCTCATCCATTCTAAAAGCCAATCTTTTTTTGGAAGAGAGAATGGTTCCCATCTGCTTATTGTTTTGATAACAGACGGACTGATTTGATATCAAGCTGTTTCTTGCCACCTTGTGAGAGAACCTGTTCTCACACAATTTTGTTCTAAATCTCACATATTTTGTGCTGATACATGTTTTCAAACAGTCTACCTTAAAGGAAATATCTTCCACATCAGTATCTGCATGATATACTATGAAAACACTCAGAGAATTCCATAACATTGTCCAAGAAATGCATTCACTTTACAAGACCCTTGCAGGCCCTCAATAAAATATTCAAAATATTATGCATTGTAGAGAAAAGAAAAACAGGGGGGAAAGGAAGTATATTTATACTGTATTTTTTAGGGGGGCGGGATTTATACTTAATTTCTAATCTCATAACGCACATAGAGTTTTTAAAAATCAAGCTATTGATTACATCACCTGGGGGGGATGAAAACTATAGGCAGAGGATTTCCTTATCAGTACCCTTGATTGAGAAAGCTTTACATTTATGTTTACAAATCAGTTACTCCCTTATGATGAGTAAGTGGTGTTTAAGATAGTCAGGATTGGAAAGGTTTATAAACTGAGAAAGTTTTGTTTGTTTCTTTTCTATTTTACTTATCTTTTCAGGCTGCTTACCGAGGAGAAATTACTATTTTTCAACAGCATAAAAATATCCACAGTGTTAATATATATATGTTTTTGGGTGATGTTATCCAAAATTAGTAATCTATGTATACTCTATGTTTTATATTATGATAATACCCTGTTTCCCCCAAAGTAAGACATTCCCTGATAATAAGTCCAATCAGGCTTTTGAAGGAATGGCAATAAAGCCAAGCGCTTATTTCAGGGTTCAAAAAAATGTAAGACAGGATAAATCAATGTGTAATATAATACATTAGTGGGTGAAATGGGACTATGACATTGACTGAAGTTAGTCAGTATATTTAAGAGCATTAAAACAACTATTTATCAGCATTTGCCAATCCTGTCTCCAATAGAAAATGAGACACATCTTTGGTTACAACACTCAAAAGTAATTCCTTTAAGTAACAAGGCCCTTGACAATAGGATGAAATCACTCCTATTGCTTGAAAGTGCACTTTGAGTGTTTGGTTTCAGATTTAATGACCCCCATAGCCAACTCCTTTGTCTTTCAAACAGATTAAAAGATTATTTCTTAACCATTAACCTAAGACAATTAATTGTACAATTGTGGTATTAATGCTTCTATAGGAAAACAGACTTTATAGTTTCCATTTTTCATCATTTGTAGGGGGCCACAAAAACAATTTTACAGCACAAAACAATATAATGCTAAACATTTTGAACTAATTACTTTTTACAAAAGGAAAACTGATAGAATGAGTACAGTTCACTATCTTGACTATATTGCTTTAAAAATTAAAAAAATGTTTAAAGAAGAATAGGCTATATAATAGGCTGTTTAAAAGGGCATGAAAACTTGCCTGAAGCAGATGATTTTGTAAAAATGTCAAAGCAAATCTTAAAATGTGTGCTACTTTATTATAATAAGTGAATCTACTTCACAATTCTAGAGGGACATCTAGTCCTGAGTAGAAAGCCATTTTTTAAATGAAATACAGTACTCCATTTCAGAATAAAAGCATCAAATCTGACTTGACAACTCCTGTTGCTCATTTTGGTACACAAATAGCTTACATATAGACAATTTCAAAATGTATTTTGTTTATATAACTTTCCCAAATTACATTTGGATCCTGAAATGAGATTGGAACTGTAAAAAATATACAATGCAAACTATGAAAATCTTTTTATGTGCACCATTGGCTGAACGTTAGCAATTAATTATTCCAAAACATTTTACTCGCAATTTGTTGCCTCAGAATTGTTTTTAAAATATTTTCCTTATATGCATAAATTGTACAATAGGCTACCTGCAATGCCTTTAATGTATACCTGACAAAACTAAAATCATAGAGATTGTCAGATGTCTATCTGCTTGGAGGCTCTATTAATGCAATTTTGTAAAAGAAATTTACAAAAGAGTTAAACATAGTGTAATTTAAAAATTATAAACCTAATGCTGCTTTGAAATAGCCAACATTGATTTCCCTATCTGCATTTTGACCCAGGCCAAATTACGGCTACTGGTTTGCAAACCATTAGAAACCCACCGCTGAATGCCATCTTATTCATTACCTCATACAAAAATGATTTTAAAAAGTACTGCTTTAAATTTAACATGAATATCCAGTGGTATGATAAAGGTTTTAGGATAAAAAACAAGAATCATGGGTAATGGAAATCATCTTTGCAAGAACTGAGGATTAACCTTCTACCATCAGTGTAGAAGAGCATATATTTGATGGTTATTCAGTCTGGCATTCCACTACGCAACACCAATGTGGGAAATGTAAGGAGCCCATTATAGGAAGTAGAGTGTGAAAACTGCTAATTAGACACCAAAGAAGGAAAAGGTTTTAGCTGCTGATCGGCAGCTGGATTTCTTTGAATCTCTTTTACACCGAAATTCAATGCAAGATGATGGAAAATATAAGGGAAGCATGAAGCAAGAGCAGTGGTCATTTGCTCTGTTTAAAACATGCAGCTTTGAAAACCAAAGAGGCAATTAAACAGGGTTACATTGACACAATTTGTATGCTATCATACTCAGGAGGAAAACTGTCCTTGTAATAGGATTTAATCTAGATAATCCATTCTGAATCGCTATATACCGTAGGTTCACTATTGAAAATATTTTAGAACTTTGCAGGAGTACTTCCTGATTATCCATCAATGCTAGAAGCATGGACATATGGATACAGCCAAGGGTGAAATGCTCCCAGTTCGCCTGTGCCTGTTGATCGTTGAAGCTTCTCCCACCCACCTGGATGCCACCATTTGAATTATTTTACCCTCTGCGCATGCACAGAATGCTTTGTGCATGCACAGAGGGTAAAAAACCTCAAATGGCGGCGTTCAGGCAGGTGGGCGGGGCCTCACACTCCCTTCGCGACTGGCTCTCCGACGACTGACAGACATGAGTGAACCGAAAGCATTTCACCCCTGGATACTGCTTAAGGATCTTGGAATGCATACTTAAAAACAGACTAGAAGCAGGTTAGGGATCTCACTACTGTAAGATTCAAAGTGTTGGTAATGACCTATAAAGCCTTACATGGCATCGGGCCAGAATGCCTGCGGTACCGCCTTCTGCCGCATGAATCCCAGTGACTGATCCAGTCCCACAGAGTTATCCTTCTCCAGGTTCCGTCAACTAGACAATATCGTTTGGCGGGACCTAGGGGAAGAGCCTTCTCTGTGGGGTGCCTGGCCCTCTGGAATCAGCTCCCCCCGGAGATTCATACTGCCCCCACCCTCCTCACCTTCCATAAGAGTCTTAAGACTCACTTATGTCACTAGGCTTGGGGCTATTAGATTCTTGCTCCCCTGGTCAATGAATGTGTTGAGAGAAAGTTGAGCAAATGTAAAGACTGCTTTTTATGTGGGTTCTTCAGACTTTTAATTAATTAATTAATTGGATTTAGGATACTGTTATATTGTTCATCATATGTTGTGAGCCACCCTGAGATGGGAAGCATAGAAGTCCAATAAAGAAATAAAGAAATAAACAGCCCACTACCTCAGTTGAATTCAGAGGTGGTGTTGAAAACTCCAATGCTGTTGGTTTTCAAGGACTTCAGTATTAATAATGAAACCAATCACTCCAGGATGGACACATTCAGTTCATAGTTACCCCCCCCCCAAACAAACAAATAAAACAAACGTTGGATTATCATATTCTTGTACCAATATTACAAAAGGAATCTTGATTCTAAATCTTGACTGATTCTCTTGAAACTCAATTTTGGCCTGGACATGAAAGTGAATGTTTTTGGGTTTGTTTGTTTTTTAAATAATAGCAATAGTAATAACAATAACAACAACAACAACAACATTATTATTATTATTATTATTATTATTATTATTATTATTATTATTATCATTATTATTATTATTATTATTATTTATTAGATTTGTATGCCGCCCCTCTCCGAAGACATTGAAGGTTTGGTGCCTGGGTGTCTGCAGGACCACAACTCCCTATTAGATTCAACCTAACTATTTTGATCATGTGGAGAAATGGCTGTTTGTCCCCATTCTGGAGGT
Source organism: Erythrolamprus reginae (assembly GCF_031021105.1). Lineage (NCBI taxonomy): Eukaryota > Metazoa > Chordata > Lepidosauria > Squamata > Dipsadidae > Erythrolamprus > Erythrolamprus reginae. The sequence continues at coordinate 114,106,626 of NC_091952.1, read as the reverse complement.
CAAGTGTGCTGTGACCAGAAGCACTAGTTGTTGTTTTTTTTAAATGACGATGATGGTGATGGAGCTAGCCCTCTAGAATGACTTTCCACTGGAGATTCATCTTTTGCCAACAAGAAAAAGCTAAAGACTGAGTTTTTCCAGGGAGCTTTCAAGGCCCAATACTATATTTTGTGGTGGGGCTTTATTTTTATGCTGCTTCGTATTGTTGTAATTCTGCTTTATGAGCCACCGAGAGTTCTATGAGACTGTGGCAGCATACAAGATAGGTAGGTAGATAAAAAAGATAGGTAGGGTAATAGATGGATAGACAGATACAGCCAATGTATTGGTTTGGTTTGCTCTGTGGTTTCAGGTTACTTAAAATGAAAGTAAGTGTCTTAAGTTCAGCAGAGGTTTTAATATGTCAGTTTCGATTATCACCTCTTTTAATGAAATTATTCCTGCAAGCATTACCACAATGTTCATAAATTTCAGAAGTCAAAACAAAAAGTAGATTGAGCTTATCAGGTAGCCCATTTCAAAACTAAACCATATTTATATATATTTATTAAATTTACCGTATTTTGGAGTATAAGGTGTACCTTTTTCCTCCCTAAAAGAAGCTGAAAATTTGGGTGCATCTTATACTCTGAATCTTATACTCTTCCTCTTTTTTTTTTTTTGGAAGCTTTTTTTCCCCAGCCCTAACTAGATGCTAACAATCTTCCCAGCTCTTATCTTTCAGGCTTTTTGATTGTTATTCTCTGCAAAGTATGCTTTCCAAGCCCTAAGTCTTTGCAGGGTTTTTTTTCATTGCTCTACTTGCTCCATATGTTTCTTTCCAGGCCTAAAAAGCTGCTAACGATCTTCCCAGCTCTTACCAACTTGCAGGCTCTTTCATTGTTACTCTCTGTGAATAAGGTTTTTTTTAAGCCCTAACCAAGGAATAAAATAATGTGCTGAAGCTGATCAGGCTAAGAACACTAGCTAGATGAGTATCTGGTAGGCAGATTTTTTTCTCCTATTTTCCTCCCCAAAAACTAAGGTGTGTCTTATACTCCGGAGCATCTTATACTCCAAAAGGTACAGTATATGCCATCCATCTTGCCATCAAGCAACTCTAGGCATCTTACAAACAAAATAAGAATCCATTTGGTCATAATGCACCAGGCTAGAAGCCATGAGATGGTCAGTTCCAATCCTGCCCTTAGCCATGAAAATCAGCTGGGTAACCTTGGGCCAGTCACTCCCTCTTAGCCCATCTCATCCCAGAGTGTTGTGGTCATATGCAAAATATGAGGAGGAAGAAGTATTAGGTATGTTCATCATCTTGAGTTATTTGTAAAAATACTAAAAGTGGGATACAACAAACAAATAAAAACAAAACATTACAATGATAAATGTTGACATTAAAATGAACAAAGATATATCTAAGGAAGGAACCAATGTGTAACAGGAGAAGGTGGAGTCTTCTTTTATTACCTCCAGTATGGAATGCCCCCAATAAGCCCCCAGGCCAATCAACAGAACCAGGTTTTAAAGTTCTTCCAAAAGGCCAAGAGGGTAGGAGAAGGTTCCATCTAGACAGGCTTGAAGTTCTAAAACAGTAGTCACAGCACAAAAGGTTGTTCTCCTGGACCCCTCCAGCCAGATTTCCTTGACCAATAAAGTTCACATCATGCCCCTTCTGCAGGCATGAGTGGGACAGACCAATTCCATAAGAGTAATATGGCTTTGGGCACCTGAGCTAACACATTTAAAAAAAGATGTAAGTGATAACAACAATAGAATATAAGATACACTATTCCTTGGCAGATAATCTAATCAAGAAAGCACTTTGCAGGCTTCTGGGTATGATTACAATTGATCTTATTCCACAATGCACTGGACTTATTGGTGACATGTAACTCTGCCTTACTCAGGTCCTTCAAAGAAGTGATCTCTTTACACACATGCACTCACCAGTTAGAAGTAAGAAACCATAGTTCTTTAGAGAAATGCTTTGAAGGGGTGATTCATTCAAATCTTAATCCAGGCTAAGTATCCTTTCAAAAATCTCTACCATCTTGTTGTAGCCTACGTACTGTACTAAAGAAGTAAGAGCTGAAGGATCTCACTAATTCAAATCCGGATTTGGATCATCCTGCTTGTGAAAACTTTAATAAATTATGTAACAAACATGCAGTGTTACAGAAGAAAGTCAAAAGTAGGATAGCAGGCTAATAAAAAAAAAATACTGACAAAAGCTAACCATTTTCCTCCACAGAAATCATTCCTTGCCCTTTTACAGTTTTCAACAACCAAATAAATTAAATTAGTTCCGCTCCACCACCACAAGTAATTGTCATCATATACAATACAAATAGCTGAAAGCATTTTAATTGAACACCATAAAAATGCTAATTCACAATATCCTTAATTCTTCCTCATGAGGCCCCAAAGGAGAGAGGAGAAGCAAATTTTAAAGATTTCTAGAAGAATTGAATTATTGGTTTTCTAATCAACCCCCTTAAATTATACGCCAGTAAAAAAAGAATAAAGCTAGACTAATAATTTTTTAGACCATTACATTAAAAGCCTGGAGGTATATGGATATTTTAAACTGATGCCAAAAGCTCATAAAATTTGCTGTCAGCTGTACCTAGACTGGGCGGGAGGGGAGGAACCACCATGAGGGCACTAGTATCAAAACTGCACTATTTTGGATTACCAGATAGGGAAATCTCTGAAAAATGCAGCATCTCAAGAACGGTAACTTATTTTTGTGCCGCAAACCCCAATCACAAAAAAGCAGTGGGAAAACAAACTGGTAGTTTCAGAGCTTATAAACAAAATCTGAAAATTCTTATTCAATTAAGATAGAATTAGAATCAGCAACCATGCTTAAAAAAAGATGAAACCAAAATAAAAGATAACTGCATTAATAAATGATACTGAAGCTACTCCTCATCTCCGGTGCTAACAGTTTGCTCCTGGAGACCAGCGCAGGTGCACACATGTCTAGCGGGCAAGTGCATGTGCATCGGCGTGAGATTTGGCTTCTGCGCATGTGCTGAAATCTCATACATGCAAGATTTCACAGATTTTTGGTGATTTATTTGCTTCTGCGCATGCAAAAATTGGCAAAATCTTGCACGTGAGAGCATCCTTGTGCTTGATTTTGCTTCCAGTACATGCACAGAAGGCAAATCTCATGCGGATGTGCATGTGTCATGGATGCGGAGATATGGGTGCATCTCCATTTCTGCTACCACACTATAGTGTGGCCCGTACCAGGTGCAAACCACTACTGTGAAGCTATTTGATCAATGACCAAACTTAGAGACATGGAAATTCAACTTATTTCTGTTGAATCAATATGTGATTCTATCAAATACATGTGGTTGTATATGGGTCATTCTTTGTCAAGTGGACCAGGTGAAATTGAAACCTTGTTTGAAAAGAAAGCATCACAAAAAGAACATATATGATAGGAAAAAATGTGCTCTTTCTAATGAAATAAAAGTGAAGATGATTGAAGGTGAGAAAACAGAGAGCAATAGAAAAAAAAACTTGCTCTTTCTAGTAAAGATGTTTGAAGGTGATGAAATAGAGCTCTCTGTTTTCTCACCTTCAATCATTTTCATTTTTTTTCATTAGAAAGAGCATGTTTTTTCCTATCATATATGTTGTTTTTGTGATGGTTTCTTTTAAAATAAGATTGCAAAAATCAATCAAGTGAGCACCTGGTCCACTTGACAAAGAATGACCCATATTTAAATTTAAAAAAAAAAACCAATCTGGTATCACTGAAGAAATACCAATGATTTCCATCTAGGTCTTAGGAGGGGAAAACATAAAAACTCATTCATCATTCTAAATATTTGATCAACAACAAAGCTGACTCATATAGAAAGGTTTGGGTTGGAAGGATGTGACAAAATGGACAAAGCAAAATTGGTACCGGTACATGGTGGACCACATTCAATTTGAGATTATGGATAAAAGGATGAATTTGGTTAATGAAACTGACTTGCGACAACTGATGGGATGATGGGACAAGGTAAGACGATACATGGTGAGTAGAATCCAAGAACAAGCTACAAGAAACAAATTGGAATCACTTTATAATATGTAAATAGATATTTTGCTCTTGGGTTAAAATGTTTTATACAAGAAACACCCCCGATTGGTGGTGGGGTATGAATGTTTGTCTGGTGGTGGGCACAACACACAAACACTTGTTTTATGTTGTGTGAGTCTTATATTGTAATCAAAACTAATTAAAAATTAATAAAAAAAACCTCATATAGAAAGGCAAGCCACTGAAAGCAAAATACATGAAGAGGCCTCCATGCATAGTTCCCTCTAAGCTGAGCAGTGAGCAATCGCTCACTTAAAAATCATCATCAACTCAGAGTTTTCCAAACCTGCCCAGAAGCCGAGAGGGAAAGAGTGAGAGGGAAGGAGAGAGAGAGGAAGAGAGAGAAACAGATAGAAAAAAGAGAGGAAGGAAAAGAGAAAGAAAAAGAATGGGAGTAAGGAAGAGAGAAAGAAAATCAAAATCTAGTTTGAAACTAGCTCAACTGTTTAAGTGGCATTTTGATATTGATAGAGTTGCCCTATTAGGAGCTCACTGTTATAGACACACAGTACAGTATTTTATTTTGAAATTCTCTGAGGCAAAACAGGGTGGGTTTTTTAATTTGTTTGTTTGTTTATTTATTTATTTATTTTTCTGTGCCGCCCAGTCCCGAAGGGACTGCCGCTCAGACACTATACTTTTCAGCCCACCCCCCCAAAAAATTAGAGGGAACACTGCCTCCATGCTTACTTTGTTTTCCTCTATGAAATTAAAACAAATACAGGGAATTCTAAATTTGACTGGAGTTCTGTGCTGAAAAAATGTTTTAATTCCCATTTTTTTCAAAAAAATGTTGCTTCTCACATGTATGTTCCAGAGGTGGGTTCCTGTTGGTTTGGACCAGTTCTATAGAACTGGTAGTAACCTGGCAGCCTGGGTCACTAGAACCAGCAATGATCCAGGCCTCCCATGCCCCCGAACCCACTCTCTCAGCAGTTCCATCTTGTTTTTTGCTTCTGCACATGGGTAAAAGATGGTTTTTTTATCACTGCGTATGCACATCCACAAAGCCCTCAAAGAGCAAACCGGCAGCGAAGAAAAGAAGAACCCATCCCTGTTATGTTCCACCCTCCACGCCTTGAGGTTATCAAATTTGAGGTTATCAAATTTGAACACAACCACCACCACATTGCAAAAAATATGGCAGTTTTCATTTCATTTCATTCATTTCATTTATTCGATTTGTATGCCACCCCTCTCCGAAGACTCGGAGTGAAAGTTTTCTATTTGTTATCAACTTAGGATCCCAAAGTTTCTTTCAATTTTTGCATTTTAGTTAATATAGCCTCTGGCAAGGAGAAATATAATAGAAATGTGAGCACCCTCCCATTCACAGCACCTGTGACAGGGTAGAATAGATTACCAGGCAATGAGATTATAGACTGAGCCATTCTTTTCAAATGTGCATACTTCTAGCAGTGTTGCTCCTGGCCAAATCTGTTGTCTTAAGCCTTTTAACTGGAAATGCAAGAATTGAAAGGGAACATCTACAAAATAAACAATAAATAGAAAAGGTGCAAGAAGAATATTTGAGGAGAAAGAATGAAAAGAAGAAAATTATCATCACCTTATTTAGATGCTCGGTATTATGGATGGTTCTCAGTTTAGTGAGATTTTCTTGGACTGGTAACTTAATTCATAGTGAATTAACTTTAATTCATTGAATAAATTATAACTGGCTGAGATCATATATTAGGGTTATTCTGTATGAGCTACAAAAACCATATGAACATTTAATGGCAGCAAAGAATTACAAATGGCATTGAAACCCTAGAGAAAGTTCAGAAGAGAGCAACCAGAATGATAGGGGGACTGGAAACCAAGACATATGAAGAGAGATTGCAGGAACAAAGCATGGATAGTCTAGCGAAAAGGAGGGCCAGTGGGGACGTGATAGCAGTATACAGATACTTGAGGGGATGCCACATAGAGGAGGGGATCACACTGTTTTCCAGGGCACCAGAGGGTCAGACCAGAAGCAACAGATGGAAGCTGACCAAGGAGAGATTCAACCTGGAAATAAGGAAGAACTATCTGACGGTGCAAGTGATCGATCAACCAGTGGAACAGCTTGCTAACAGAAGTCCTGAATGCCCCAACACTCAACACATTTAAAAAAAAGAGATTGAACTGCCATCTGGCTAGGATGGTGTAAGGGTCTTCTGCTTGAGCATTGGGTTGGACTAGACTACCTGCAAGGTTCCTTTCAACTCTAATAATAAAATAAAATAAATTAAGAGAATGTGTACTTTATCTCTTTGTTGCCATCTAGTGATCGTTCAGAATTTTGCAATATATAATGATTTTAGTGCATTCTGTGAAACAATGCATTAAAACTTATTGGACTGCTTTTTATTTAAAAAGTAACATTAGAAACTCCCAACTCCTTAAAGGAAGGGCAGGGTACAAACTTAAATGAAAATAAATATTAATATGGAATTACCATTAAAGAAATTCAAAGTGAGCCTGAAATAAATAAATTCAAAATTAACCTAGAACCTCCAATCTGGAGCAGTTGGATTCTTATCATGTTGGCAGAGCTTTAATCAGTTTAAATAAGAGAGAAACAGCAAGAAAAAGAGAGAGAAAAGCAAACAAAAAGCAGAGACATCAGAATTGATTGATAGAATCTCCATTTGTTTGGCCTCCATGTATCTTCTATAAAACATTTACCAAGTCACAGCTGATTAGAATTCTCTGATGGTGTTGCTTTATAATTCAAATGTTCAGCACATTTTCCCAAAAAATCTATGACAGTGATGGCGAACCTATCGCACGGATGCCACAGGTGACACGCGGAGCCATATCTGCTGCCACGGGAACCATTGCCCTAGCAATGGATGGAGATTTGGAGGAAAATTTGGGAGATTTTTATTTTTCTGAGGTTGAGGGCACTTCCCCAGGTAGACCTGCATATTCAGGATTACTGCACAGTGCACTCAAGTCAGAGTGTGGCCACTAACAGAGGCGTAGGCAACACAGCCCTCTATCCTTGAGATTTGCAGAGCAGCCATGTGGTCTTTGCCACATTGCCATTTGTGAGGAATTATAAACTGGACATATTTGCCACGGCATTTGGGAGACGAGTTTTTCAACACTGTGTCCCAGGCAAGGGATCCCTGGACCGATCTATTTCCCTCCCAACATTGATTTAGCTAGGTTATATTCCATGTTTGGACTCTCCAAGTCATGCACAGGAGAATGAATGTTGGCTTACGTGAATATTCATTCTATGTGCACTGTAGGAGAGCCCAACTCCACCCAGGTTCTGGTATGGTCCGGGGTCCAGGAATGGTCAGTGTATCGGATAAACTATGTCTTTTCAAGATCTGGGTCTTTGTTGAAAAAACTGAAGCTCAGTTGGAGGAAGAAGCATGGCCAAAGAATTTGTAACTCAGTCCCTTGTCAATCAGATGAGAAGATAACCCATGCTTGGACTTTCCCGCATCGCACATAGAATGAACATTTAAGTAAGCCATCATTCATTTCCAAAATTAAAAACTAAACTCATTTCCAAAATTAAAAACTAAGAACCTTGCATATTTTACTTTGAAAGTCAGAAACATCTGTTAAGATATGTTGGGGTTGGAATAGGAGTTCTTAATAAAACCAAGTGCTAGACAGATTTCGTCTGTAAATTGTTGACAGAATCGGAAGTTAAGCTTCAATTGCTAAAGGATACAGAAGGTATTAAATATCTATATTTTAATACTTCACGACATTCTTTAAGGATTAGAGCTGGCCATCCTACACGTCGTTGATCCTCTTCCTCTACCCTTATACCAGCTGCCAATCCTTGCATCAAATGTACTAACAGAGGAACAGCTGACATTGTGTCTTGTATCAGTGAAAGATAAAGGAAGCAAAGAGAAATTGCTTCTCTTCTGATTGCTTGTGGTTATTTATGCAGCTCTAGCCTAAAAGCATCTGATTATTTTCATATCTCAAAAAAAATATTTATTTTGTGACAAGTTAGATGACTCTCCCTATCGCTCTGTGCTCAAAGATGCAAAGCCTAGCCCTTGAGGTTTATGTCAATATTTCTATTACAATGCCTTCTAAACCTGCAGCTTGTTTCAATAGTCATCTAAGTTGCATCCTCTATTTTATCTGTTTGTTTGTTTCAAATTCACCTTTTGACAGAATGGCAAGTAGTTTGTGGGATTTGCATCCATAAAGATAGCCTCATATAACCTAGTGCTGTCCATCCCGAGTAGGAATATATTCCTATAGTAGTAATTCCCAGAATTAGTAAAATTATTATTCTAATATATTTGGAAGATTCCAGATAGTGATCAGGTGAGGAAAATAGAATACTGGAAATTCAATATTGTAAAAGGCAGAAAAACGTAAGGCAGAAATATATAGACATATAGTTGAGAATTAAGAGTAATAAAAATAAGTGTTTTTACTTATGTGCTTACATGTTTGCAAGGAACTTTTGCTGATTTGTTTTCACACATAAACTGTTTTTTCATGTAAGGGGACAGTTACAAAGCAATGTGGCAAAACAACTGTTGCCAATTAACTTGTAGAAACTAGCATTCATCATGCCAATGTCTATTGCCTCCAGAGCAAAACAAAAGCCGACCATGTTTCTCCAAGTTTTCATGCAGAAGTAATGTAGGAAGTTAGCACCTCCCTCCCTCCTAGAGGAATAAAATATTTTAGGAAATATTTTAAAAGGCAACAATTCATTCATTCATTCATTCATTCATTTAGACTTCTATGCCACCCAATCCCGAAGGATTCACAGTGGCTTACAATAATAATATAAATACAAAAACAATAAAAAGAAGTTGAATATGCTATCAAAAAAATATAAAACCCTCATTAAAAAACCCATAGATGAACAATCAAGGCAACATGCATGCATACCATTCATACGATTTGGCCATAAAAGTTGTTAGTTCATTGCCCCTGGGACTGCCAGCAAAGCCAGGTCTTTTTGGCCTTATGGAAGGCCAGTAGGGTGGGAGCAGTACGGACATTAGGGGAGGGGAGTTGATTCCATAGAGCCGGGGCAGCAACAGGCCTCTACTGCCGCCCCGCCAACCTGCATTGTTTAGTCGATGGGACCTGAAAGAGACCAACTCTGTGTGCTCTACATGGTCTCTGAGAGGTATGCGGCAAGAGACAGGCCGATGAATAATCTGGCCCTGAGCCATGTAGGGATTTATAGGTAATAACCAACACCTTGAATTGTGCCGAAGACTAATAGGAAGCCAGTGCAGCTCATACAACGTAGGTGTTATATGGGTGTACCGAGGTAAATGGGTGTACCGATATAGAATATCCCTAGAGAAATGGAGAAACATACTTTTAGGCAGGAAACAGACTCACTCCTAATAGCCCCCACCTTTGTTAATAGTCTGGAGCAGAGGTAAGCAAAGTTGGCTCTTCTATTCCCAGAATTTCTGAGCCAATCATGCTAGCTCAGGAATTCTGGGAGTTGAAGTCCACATATCATAGAAGAGCCAACTTTGCCTACCCCTGGTCTGGATTAATCTATTCTGCATAACGAAGATCTGCCCCCTTCAACTACAGGGTGATGAGATTAAGACCTTCACCCTAAGGCATGATAAGATTAGCCCTCTACCCATCTCAACAATGGTACCCAGGAAAATTACACCAGCAGAGCCTGGGACACAGACAAAAGCCTACAGTGTTGTCCCAGCAAGCCCCTGAGAGTCTGATAGCCAATGGGATACATTTCTGTACCAGAACAGGAAACTCTTAAGTGGGCCCAATAGAGGGTATAAAACAGGCCCTCTCAGCATCTCAGGTCCTTTTCACTTCACCCAATATCTGGAAGCATATGATCCATCTTTTCCATTCATGAGCTCATGCCATATGCTCCTGTCCACCATTAAACCATTAAACCTTCTTTCCAAGCAACTTCCATGAATCTAGTGTCTTTTTCCCCACTTGGAATGGAACCCAGAAAGATATTGCTTACAACAGTAAGAAACATCAACTGTAAACATTAAGGCATAGGACTTAAATAACTATTAGTAATGAATAATACTATTTTACATTATTGCTATTTAAAAGCATCATCAAAATCTTCATCCAGAAAGAACATGATTGTTCCTTTACATAGTAAGTCAACAATCATATATTTTTTATTTTCATTTAGCCTCCTCAAGCAAATAGCCATATGCGTCCCCCATGCACCTTTTCCTGTGCTTTGGCGCTCACTTGAGGGTCTCCCTGTACATGGGAATGCTCCTGGCTCAGTCACAGCTGAGCAGGGGGTCACAAATAGGGAGAGGAGGAGGATCGCCCAAAGGAAAGCCTTCATGCAGCTGGCTATCATTCCTCAGCCCGGATTTCCAAAAATATCCAAAAAAGAAATAAAAGGGGCGAGGGGCGGGACCAAACAGAAATGGAACAGAGAGTCACAGCAGAGGGCCCAAAGAGTGACATGTAGCTCTGGAGCCGTGGGTTGCCAACCCCTGCAATACATTATGTTGCTAATTACTATACACTTCTATGAACAAGATTCATTTTAGGCTAAATACATGCTGTTTTCACTGTGTTCATAGCTTCCTTGATAAACTGTGAGGTTTAAATACTTAGCAACTAAAAATTACCATTACTCTGAAGCCCAGCAAGAACGCATAACAGCATTTCCAAAAGTGAGCTTTATTTATGTTATGCATCTATTCCACCATCTGCTAGGCTAGGCAATGTGTCATTATTGATTCTTTTGAAAGTGGTAAATATATGAGTGGACATGATTATTTCCTGGCATACCATAACTATAAATATGAAACGGGCAGAAATAATAATACGTATATGGATTATTGGAAATAAATATTGGTAATAGATGCAACAAGCAGTCAGGATGTTTCGTACAGGATACTACATATGCTTCAAGCATGAGAAACTTGGCTTCCGCTATCTGCATAGCACTTCTATTTAGGATTACAGTAGTACCTTGGTACTCATTGTTAATTGGTTGCGGGATGAGTACCAAACACAATGAGTACCAAACAATTTTTTCCCTTAGAAATAATGTGGTGAGTCACAAGGCAGGTGACACCAACAAGTTTTTGCTTGTGCATTGAGTACCAAACAAATGATGAGTACCAAGACAAAATTTTCACATAAAAACGAGTTCACCAAATTCGATGAGTTTCAAAGCAGTTGAGTACCAAGGTACTACTGAATTTCTTACCATAGAAAATAAGTCTAGGAAACTTTTTTTTAGTCTTAACTACACTTAGTTCAAACAAGTCAACTTCATTCCACAACACTGAATATTTTAACCTGAACCCTAGTACTGAAGAACAGAAGTGAAAGCTATTGAATTGTTCTTCATCAAGCCCTCTAAATAAGAGCAATGGCAAATGTGCATTTTCCAAAATTCCCTGCAAAATTCCCCCCCAGTTTGAGCATGTAAGTTCAACATGAATGTTGTGCTCATATAACACTGCTAGTGCGTTACAAAATCAAAATAAATTATTTTCAATGTTCAATGTGCATGTTTAGCAAATGCACAGGGCTGGGAATTCAGGGATGAGGAATGATGGTCCCTTTATGACTTGTGGACTTCAACATGGCTTGCTCAGGAATTCTGGGAGTTAAAATCCACAAGCCATAAAGGAGCCATCATTCCCCACCTCAGATTTAAATGATGAATACAGGAAGTAGAGCTAGATCACATCTCAAGTGCTAGCCACGATTGCTGCTCTATCACCACATTCTCAAATAGAAACATTTTGTCAACGTGTAATATTTTGCAGCAGTTAACATTGAAGGACAACTCAGAATGCTTTGCAATATTCAAGAGGTACTCTAACCAATAAATCCAGTGACATCTGAGGGTCATGCAGCACTCTCAAATTGCAAACCTGTCTTTTCTGAGTGCAGCCCCTCCCTGAACAAGCTTCATATAAATACCAAAAGCCACGGGGGAGGGGGGATCCTTACAAGCAGCACCTCCTTATTTACATTTAGTTTCAGTCTGGTCTTCCTTATGCAGCCCATTATCCAATAGAGGCTATAGCCAAGGGTACCAATTTTTCCCTTGGAGTTAAATAGTAAGGAATAGTAGTGCTAAGAGTATTATCAGCACATTGCTGGCATCCTACTTCAAACTCCCCCAGTGGTTTTTTTATAGCTGTCAAACAGAATAGCATTTAAGACTGAACCCTCTGGATCATTAAAGTATCGAGTAGTTGTCTCCCAGCAGTGTTTCCAAGATGTGTCCCAACAGGAAGGAATGGATTCACTGCAAATCAGGGCAACCAGGTTCCAACTTCTGTCAGAGGGCCCAGAGGTCCTCACCATGGTCAGATGACCAAAACAGTTTTAGTACCATATCCTGGATAAAATCTAAGCAAAATATATACAAAAAAACCAGTTTCATCCAAATATAATTGGAGGTTCAAGGTTACAGCTTCCTCGGTCACCTTATAGTACAGTGATGGTGAACTTTTTTTTTGCTTGGGTGGTGATAGCGCAAGCTTATGTGCCCACACCCACAATGCAATGCTCTCCCCCCACTCACACATGTACATACAAACCCCCCCCTGCCACTACCCACTGCGCATGAATGCAGGCCTCATTGAAGCCTCTGAACTTCCAATAGGCCCGTTGGGCCTTTTTTTTGCCCTCCCCAGGCTTCAGGAAAGCCTCCAGAGCCTGTGGATGGTGAAAAATGGCCCAATAGGGCAACTAGAAGTTTGTTCCAAACCCCTGGTTGGGTCATTTTTCACCCTCTCCAAGCTTTATGAGGCTTTCCTGAAGCCCGGGAAGGACAAAAACAGCCTCCACTCACTCTCCAGAAGGCCAAAAATCAGCTGGCATGCATGAGTGCTGGAGCAGACTGGGCAAACCCTTGCATGCCCTCAGATATGGTTCTGCGTGCCACCTGTGGCACATGTGCCATAAGTTCACCATTACGGTTATAGTATATTTGAGACTGGCCTATAATTAGAAAAGTTTCCCGGTATGGGCTTTTTCATCTTTCAAGCATAAATTGGGCATATCATTTGCTCAGGAAGTATTGATCACCTCCACTGGGAAATCAATCCTAATCTGGCTGATTTAATCAACCAGGAAGAGAAACAGTCAGGAAGGCAAGTGATAGCTCACAAAATTTGTCTGCATTCTTAGTAATTACAAGAGATCCTGTATAAATCTGACTAGATAATTGGCAAGGTTACCACTCCATGAGTTATCCTAAGACTATAGTCCAAAGTGAGGAGGAAAGTGGTTAATTTTGTTCTGCAAAAATCACAAAAACTGCAGAATAAACCTCATATGATTCTGCCTTTCATTTTGATAGAGATGTCATACAGAAAAGCATTATTAGTCTGTTCTCCGCAGATATAATGGAGGCAGAGAGGGGGGGAAAGCCTCATTTATTGAAAGACTATTGCAGAGTAGCACGTCAGAGGGATTTGAAAGAAAAACCCAGACATAATAAAACATTTTTCTTTCATACATTTAAAGGAGAAGGCAACCTCTTTCAGCTCAAGAGCCATGCCTCTCTCTTTGTGCAGCATGTCAAGGGCCATTTTCCAAAATGTCAAACCTCCATTGGCCATTCATAAACAAGAAAGCTGTGTTCTTACAGAGTCCCATTAATCAGATGTACTGAAAGAAAAAGGCATCAGATTGGAGGGTCTTATAGGAAGCAAGCTGTATGTACTTTAGCACCATTAATCAAAGAGTACATTAAGGTGGTGATTTTCTTAATGCTTTTAAGCCTCTCCCTAACTGCCTCTTGATGCAGGGGTGATGGTGTTAGCTTGGTAAGGTGGGAGGACTGAACCAGTTTTATCATCCTAGGATGTTTTGCAAATGTCAATTCCCATTTCCAGATTCAGAGGATTACACTGTAAAAGAGAGTGGCTTCAGGAACCATTTTATGGAAAGGATTCGGAATTTTAAAGAGTAAAGATGCTACAAGAAATTAAAGCCCTTCATGGCATCGGACCAGAATATCTTCGAGACCGCCTTCTGCCGCACGAATCCCAGCGACCGATTAGATCCCACAGAGTCGGCCTTCTCCGGGTCCCGTCAACTAAACAATGTCGGTTGGCGGGCCCCAGGGGAAGAGCCTTCTCTGTGGTGGCCCCGACTCTGTGGAAGAAGCTTCCCTCAGAGATTAGAACTGCCCCTACCCTCCTCGCCTTTCGCAAACTCCTTAAAACCCACCTTTGTCGTCAGGCATGGGGAAACTGAGATATCTCCTCCAGGCCTATACAATTTATGTATGGTATGCTTGTGTGTATGTCTGTTTAATAATGGGGTTTTAAAATATTTTATATTGTAAATTATTAGATTTGTTATAAACTGTTTTTATTGTGTTGTGAGCCGCCCCGAGTCTACGGAAAGGGGCGGCATACAAATCTAATAAATAAATAAATAATAAATAAATAAAACAAATCCCCCTCCAAAAATGTGGGGGACAGCATTTTCACAGACTGCACACTGGGTTTCATTCTCAAGGTCACAAAGGAAGTTCTTCATAAGAACTCCTGATTTAAATACACAAACCTGAACAGCAAAAAGCTCAGTCCTTTATCTATATGCATTTACATCAATCCCTAATTGGAACCCCCACAAGAAATTTCTCCTAGGACATAAGAGTAAAGCAGTGGTTCCCAATCTCTGGTCCGTGGATAGACATTTGTCTGTGGCCTGCCAGGAACCAGGCTGTGCAAGCAAGCAAAGCCCCATCTCTGTGTGTGTGCCCAGGATGCAGGAAGTGTGCAAAACCATGCCTCCCACCCACCATCACCCATGTCTTCAAAAAAAAACCACTCTCCAGGCAAACCTGTCCACACAAAACCTGGTGGGAGGAGCTGATGTAAAGAATCACATGAACCAAATCCTCTCATATACACACCTGTAGTCTTCATTCAATACCTATCTAGTCTACATACTTTCAGTTCCTTCAGTTTATTGAACACCTGATTGGGATAATATTTCCACAGGCAGTACACAACAGTACAGGTAGTCCTCATCATATGACCACAACTTAGCCCCAAATGTAGGTTGCTAAGTGAACAAAATTGATAAGTGAATTTGCCCTCATTTTATGACTTTTCTCGCCACATTTGTTAAGTGAATCACTGCAGTTCTTAAATTAGTAATATAGTTATGAAGTGAATCTGGTTTCTCCAATGACTTTGTTTGTCTGAAGGTCACAAAACTCTGGGACTCTGCAACTATCATAAATGGGAGTCAATTGTCAAGCTAACAAATGTAGATCTTGTGACCATGAGGCTCCCGCAA
Source organism: Erythrolamprus reginae (assembly GCF_031021105.1). Taxonomy (NCBI): domain Eukaryota; kingdom Metazoa; phylum Chordata; class Lepidosauria; order Squamata; family Dipsadidae; genus Erythrolamprus; species Erythrolamprus reginae. The sequence continues at coordinate 114,091,268 of NC_091952.1, read as the reverse complement.
TGGTCGTAAGTGTGAAAAATAGTCATAGTGCTGTTGTTAAGTTTGTACAATTACTAAATGAACTGCTATAAATTGAGGACTACCTGTGGTGTTCAGTGATGCTGCTATTCATTCATTCTTGTCAGTATATAAGGGCTCATGAATTGGATCGAGATGGTAACAGATCAGCCTATGGGACAATTTGGTGACTCAGATGGCTCGGAGAGACTGGGCGTGGTTTAGGTCAGTGACGGCAAACCTTTTTTTCCTCAGGTGCCAAAAGAGTGTAGGTGGGTGCTATCGTGCCTGCACAAGCGCCCAAACCCATAATTCAATACGTAGGGAGGCGAAAACAGCTTCCCCCACCCTCTAGAGGCCCCCTGGAAGCTGGAAACGTCCTGTTTCTCAACTTCTGGTTGGCCTAGTGGGCTCATGTTTTGCCCTCCCTAGGCTCCAAAGGCTTCCCTGGAGTTACCCTTCCTTATCCCCCGGAGGCTCTTTTGAAGCCAAAAACGCCTTCCCAGAGCCTCTGTATGAGCCAAAAATCAGCTGGCCAGCAGACACATACACATTGGAGCTGAGCTAGGGGAACAGCTTGTGTGCCAGCAGATATGGCTCTGTGTGCCACTTGTGGCACTCGTGCCATAGGTTCGCCATCACTGGCCTAGGTTCACTGTTCTGTAGATTTTATATGAGTGCCACTGTATTATATATTGCTTTTGTGAGTATTACTTCTGTGCTTCAGGATTCTGAGTTCTGGTTCTCGCTTTTGCTGTATAGTATTGTATATTTATTTATTTATTTATTTATTATTTAGATTTGTATGCCGCCCCTCTCCGTGAACTCGGGGCGGCTCACAACAGGCATAAACAAATCGTACAAATCCAAATAGATTAAAATAAATTTAAATATTTAAAAAAGTTTTTAAAAGAACCCCGATATATTAACAAGCACACACACAATCATACCATACATAAATTGTACGTGCCCGGGGGAGATGTTTCAGTTCCCCCATGCCTGACAACAAAGGTGGGTTTTAAGAACTTTACGGAAGGCAGGGAGAGTAGGGGCAGTTATAATCCCCGGGGGGAGTTGGTTCCAGAGAGTCGGGGCCGCCACAGAGAAGGCTCTTCCCCTGGGGCCTGCCAACCGACATTGTTTAGTTGATGGGACCCGGAGAAGGCCCACTCTGTGGGACCTAATCGGTCGCTGGGATTCGTGCGGCAGGAGGCGGTCTCGGAGGTGTTCTGGTCCAATGCCATGAAGGGCTTTAAAGGTCATATAAAGAAGTTTCTTATATAAATTAATCCTGCTGAATTATTTACCTGATTTTGTGTGCTGCAACACACTCTAACAATACGAACTAGAATGATCCAGTGAATACATGTTGGCAAAATGACAAAAACAGTGTGCTAGAATAAGACTGAGAACCAGGCATTAATTGTAGTGGTTAAGGCACCAGGGTAGAGACCAGAAAACAGTGACTGAAGACACAAAGCCAGCTAGATAACCTTGGACCAATCTCCAAACCGGTAGCAAAGGTAAGGGAAAACCTACCACTGGTCTGTGTCTCTGTCTGTCTGTCTGTCTCTGTCCCTTCACTTCCCTTCTCCCTCTCTCTCCCTCCCTTCACCTCCTCTCTAAATATTTTATAAATTGGAGGATGAATACATTTCTGCTTTCATGCTGCCATATGCCACATATTCAAGCAGAGACGAGGAAACACTTAAAAAACAACTATGATCAATCATTTTAATTTTATTCTAATATTTGACAGACTGATTTCATAATAACAACATTGTCTGAGACTGGATTACTTGTACTACTAAAAACCATGGAAAAGGATAAATGTTAACAATATTTTTTAGCTTCCTTTAATCTTTAGCCTGCGTGGGCTGGGAATTTTTGGGAGATGAGGTCCAGTTTCAGAAGCCCGCAAGAGCAAAATGGCACTAATGGAAATGATTTGTAATGTTAATTTTAAAAGAAGATATTCAGCAAGTTCATAAGAGCTGCAAAGCAAGAACCCTACAACCCTGATATAAACCACTACTGCATTGGCATTAAAAATGAATTAGTCGTAGAGAAAGTTAAGATTTTCCCACCCGCTGCAGGAAATAAGGCAAGTAAACAAAAATGGAACCTGGGAAGTACTGAGCTTTCCTGCAAGCCAACAACAAAACAAACCATCATGAAAGGTACAGAAAGGCAGATGATTCAGCCAAGAAATAATTTCCTTTTTTGAAACTCAAAAGTTGAAAGTATTGATGCAGGCTGTAAATCAGGAAGCTGTAGATTACTGTCCTTCTGTAATCAAGTAGAAATCTTGGTTAGAAGCCAGAGAGAGAGCATCTTGGTTTCTCAGCAAGCAAAGTCTCCTTGGAATGACTGCCAGAGCAAGAACGGTTTCATCTCTCTGAAAATTTCACTCCTGTTTTATTCCTCATCTTGTTATGATATTATCCAGTAACCACTTGTTAATAACCCATCAGTCTCACTTATTAACTCATTACCACCTGCGATATTGAATTCAAAATAAATTCAATCTATCTTATTGTCGTCTTACAATTTTTCTTTGGGCCTAGACCAGAGGTGTAATTCTCCATGCCTGTTTCCTATTGAGGGGAGCCACCTCTTCTAGAAGAATAAAATCTTTTGAGAAATATTTTTTTAAAAGGCAGGATAAAATATTTCTCCTAAAGGAGAAACATGTTTCTATAGCAGTATCAATAGCATTTAGATTTATATACCGTTTCACAGTGCTTTACAGCCCTCTCTAAGCTGTTTACAGAGAGTTAGCATATCACCCCAATCTGGGTCCTCATTTTACCGACCTTGGAAGGATGGAAGGCTGAGTCAACCTTGAGCCTACTGCAATTCAATGTGCCAAACGTTTCTAAAGACAGAAACAGCTCCCTGCCCCCCCCCCAGCAGATATTTGGTGCTCATTAAGGAGGACTGGGCCAGCCTATCTACAAAACAAAAGACCTTCAGTTCCAGGGTGATGGGATTTATTTATTTATTTTATTATTTAATTATTTAGATTTGTATGCCGCCCCTCTCCGCAGACTCGGGGCGGCTCACAACAAAGTGAAACAATTTACAACAAATCTAAATTACAGTTTAAAAATATTTTTTAAAAAATAAATTAAGACATGACTCTCCAGGACATAATAGGATTATCTAGCAGCAGAGCTCACCATATTGCAAAATCACCTGGGGACATTGCATCTCCCTCCAAAGTTAGCTATGACCCCTACAACAGCCAATAGAATACATGTTCTTGAACAGGAACAGGAAACTCAAGGGCAAAGCCCCAGAGAAAGTATAAATAATCTCATTCACAGCTCCCTGTGGCGAGATACTCAGAATCACACATGCTTGGTGGTTTTGCTTCAACAATAAATGGATCATAGAAACATAGAAACATAGAAGACTGACGGCAGAAAAAGACCTCCTGGTCCATCTAGTCTGCCCTTATACTATTTCCTGTATTTTATCTTACAATGGATATATGTTTATCCCAGGCATGTTTAAATTCAGTTACCAACCACGTCTGCTGGAAGTTTGTTCCAAGGATCTACTACTCTTTCAGTGAAATAATATTTTCTCACGTTGCTTTTGATCTTTCCCCCAATTAACTTCAGATTGTGTCCCCTTGTTCTTGTGTTCACTTTCCTATTAAAAACACTTCCCTCCTGAACCTTATTTAACCCTTTAACAATAAACCTCCAGCCTCTATTTTATGTTCAATGCCTTTCTTCTGGCTTGGACCTGAACTGGATGGATATTTGTTCCAACACTATCAAAACCATGGGTCCATGAATCTTATTCCCTGTAAACACCTCTTACAAATTAGATTGTTAATGTTTAGAGAGTAAATTAAAGAGGAAAATCGGGATTAAATGATCTGTGATAAGACAGAAAGAAATAATTAAAATATTTGAGACATTTCTATGGGGATGATAGCTAAGTTGCAAAGTGGAGCTTAAACACATGCCATTAATGCCAGGAAAAATGAAGAGAAAGACATTTTACATGTGGAAAAATTGTAAGGCTGCAGGTGTGAGTAGTATAACTGAAGAAATGTTAAAATATACAAATGACTGTGATTTGTTTATGTGTGATGACTAGATCTGGCCTGATGTATGGAGGAATCGTAACAGCAGTCATAAACAGAATGCCAAGAAAAGTGAATGTTAATTCTGCTAACTTGTTAGGTCTGCTGGTTTGTTAAGTCTGGCTAGGAAAATGTTTGGCAAAATTCCAAATGACAATGAACAAATTTTGGAAAATAGAGTATAGGCCCGTGATGGTGAACCTTTTTTTCCTGGAATGCCGAAAGATGTGCACACATGCTGTCGTGCATGCATGAGTGCCCACACCAATAATTGAATACCTGGGAAGGGCGAAAACAGATTCCCCCATCCCCCGGAGGTTCTCTGAAGGCTGGAAATGGCCTGTTTCCCAACTTCTAGGGCCAGGAGGCTTGTGTTTTGCCCTCCCGAGGCTCCAAAGGCTTCCCTGGAGCCAGGGGAAAGTAAAAACGCCCTATCCCATCCCCTCGGAAGCTCTCTGGAAGCCAAAGCGCCCTCCCAGAGCCTCTGTGGAAGCCAAAAATCAGCTGGCTGGCACCCACGTGCATGTTGGAGCTGGGCTAAGGCAACGGCTCACGTGCCAGCAGATATGACTCCATGTGACCCTTGTGGCACCCGTGCCATAGGTTCACCATCACTGGTATAGGCTGATTGGCTGCAGGATATATGCTGACAAAATTGACTGAACCCTACAAGTTGAGGACTACGTGTACAGTGGTACCTCTACTTAGGAACTTAATTTGTTCCTGGTGCCTGTGTGTAACATGTAGGGCAATCTGAGGAATATGATAACAAGATGGTGGATGAAATTACCCAAATGGCACTAAAGGGAGATATTGTGGTTATGGGTGATTTCAACATGCCTGATGTTGACTGGAATATCCCCAGTGCCCTTACATGCAAAAGTAAGAATATAGTAGAGGCCTTTACAGGAGCAGCTCTGGCACAGCTGGTTAAGACACCAACTAGAGGGGAGAATATTCTAGATTTAGTTTTTACGAATGGGAATTGGGTTTCAGAGGTCAAGGTAGGAGAAAATTTAGGTTGCAGTGACCATCTATGTTTGTGGTTTCATGTAAAAACTCATTGTGAGCAATCCTATAATGCAACCAAAGTACAGTGGAACCCCGACATAAGAGCTGCTCTACTTAAGAGCAACTCGAGATAAGAGCTGGGAGGGGAGAGATATTTTTGTTCTACTTACAAGCCCAAATTCGAGATACAAGCGCCAAGGAGCTGTCTCCTGAAGCCAAACGCTAACTTCCGCGTTCGGCTTCAGGAGACAGCTGCGAAGCGGCGCGCGTGTTTTAAAAGGTTGCAGCCGGCCTGGGGGGTTCGGGGGGGTGCTTGCAGCTTTCTTTCTTGCTCTTTTTCTTTCTCTCTTTTACCTTCCCTTCTATTTCTTCTTTTCTTTCTCCTTCCCACCTTCTTCCCTCCCTCCCTCCCTTCACTCATTCCTCTCTTACTCTCCCCTTTCATAAGTTTCCTTGCTTCCTTCCTCTGTTCCTGTCCCTTCCCCCTTTCTTTCTTTCTTTCTTTCTTGCTCTTTTTCTTTCTCTCTTTTACCTTCCCTTCCTCTATTTCTTCTTTTCTTTCTCCTTCCCACCTTCTTCCCTCCCTCCCTTCACTCATTCCTCTCTTACTCTCCCCTTTCATAAGTTTCCTTGCTTCCTTCCTCTGTTCCTGTCCCTTCCCCCTTTCTTTCTTTCTTTCTTTCTTTCCTGCTCTTTTTCTTTCTCTCTTTTACCTTCCATTCCTCTATTTCTTCTTTTCTTTCTCCTTCCCACCTTCTTCCCTCCCTCCCTCCCTTCACTCATTCCTCTCTTACTCTCCCCTTTCATAAGTTTCCTTGCTTCCTTCCTCTGTTCCTGTCCCTTCCCTCTTTCCTTCCTTCCTTCCCACCCTCCGTCCATTCATTCACCCATTCCTCTCTTGATCGCTTAAAGCCGGTCCCTGGTGCAAAAAGGGTTGGGGACCTCTGTCCTACAGGATTGGGTGGCAGAGAAGTTGAACATATGTAAATTTAAAAGTTTAAGAAAGTTTACAAGTTAAGTGAAAGAAACTTCATTATTCATTTATATGTACATGTACATTTCTTCATTAAAAACATGTCTTTCTGCATAATTTAGACTAACTTTGTGAGTTTTTTGAGGGCTGGAACCAATTAAAATTATTTACATTAATTCCTATGGGGAAAAGTTGTTCGACATAAGAGCTGCTCGACTTAAGAGCCCAGGTCCGGAACGAATTAAACTCGTATCTCGAGGTACCACTGTATTGGATTTCAGAAAAACAAATTTTAATGCAATGGGGGAATATTTAGATAATGAATTAAAGGGGAGGGATAAAATGGCAGGAGCGAGAACCCAGTGGACTGTATTAAAGAAGGCCATCTTAAAAGCCACTGGACTGTATGTAAGACAAATAACTAAAGGTAAAAGGAAGAAGAAACCGCTATGGTTTAGCAATGATGTAAGGGCTATAGTCAATGAAAAAAAGGCTGCCTATAGGAGGTATAAAGAGTCTGGAAGTATAGCTGATAGGGAGGTGTATAAAATGAGACAGAAGGAGGCGAAACAGATAATATATGCTGCTAAAGCCTCAAAAGAGGAAGAAATTGCCAAATCTGTAAAGAAGGGGGATAAAACCTTCTTCAGATATATTAGTGATAAGAAGAAAAACTGCGGCATCACGAAGCTTAGTACCAGGAATAATACATGCATTAATGGGAATAAGGAGATCGCTGACCATTTCAATAGCTACTTCTGTTCAGTTTTCTCAAAAGACACCTTACAAAATAATACTATAGAGGGATATAGCATTGCTTCCAGCTGTACGGATTCAGCTCCAGTGATCTTAGAAGCCGATGTCTTAGAAGAACTTGAACGATTAAAGATAAATAAGGCAATGGGTCCAGATGGCATCCACCCCAGAGTTCTTAAAGAACTCAGATCTGTCATTGATACCCCCCGACTGATTTGTTTAACCAATCCTTGTTAACAGGAGAAGTTCCTGAGGATTGGAGAATGGCCAGTGTTGTGCCTATCCACAAGAAGGGCAGTAGAGAAGAAGCTGGTAACTACAGGCCAGTTAGCTTGACATCAGTGGTAGTTAAAATGATGGAGACTCTACTCAAGAAGAGGATAAATCAGCACCTAAAAAACAATAACTTATTGGACCCAAATCAGCATGGATTTACTGAAGGCAAATCATGTCAGACTAATCTCATTGATTTCTTTGACTATGTCACAAAGGTGTTGGATGAAGGTGGTGCCGTGGATATTGCCTACCTGGACTTCAGCAAAGCCTTTGATACGGTTCCACATAAAGAGCTGATAGATAAATTAGTGAAGATTGGACTTAATCCCTGGATAGTTCAATGGATTTGCAGCTGGCTGAAGCGTAGATATCAGAGAGTTATTGTTAACGGCGAGTATTCTGAGCAGAGTCAGATTACAAGCGGTGTGCCACAAGGGTCTGTTCTAGGTCCTATTCTTTTTAATATGTTTGTGAGTGACATAGGGGAAGGTTTGGTAGGGAAGGTTTGCCTATTTGCCGATGACTCTAAAGTGTGCAATAGGGTTGATATTCCTGGAGGCGTCTGTAATATGGTAAATGATTTAGCTTTACTAGATAAATGGTCAAAGCAATGGAAACTGCAGTTTAATGTTTCCAAATGTAAAATAATGCACTTGGGGAAAAGGAATCCTCAATCTGAGTACTGTATTGTATTGGCAGTTCTGTGTTAGCAAATACTTAGGGGTAGTGATTTCTGACAGTCTCAAAATGGGTGAACACTGCAGTCAGGCGGTAGGGAAAGCAAGTAGGATGCTTGGCTGCATAGCTAGAGGTATAACAAGCAGGAAGAGGGAGATTATGATCCCGCTATATAGAATGCTGGTGAGACCACATTTGGAATACTGTGTTCAGTTCTGGAGACCTCACCTACAAAAAGATATTGACAAAATTGAACGGGTCCAAAGACGGGCTGCAAGAATGGTGGAAGGTCTTAAGCATAAAACGTATCAGGAAAGACTTAATGAACTCAATCTGTATAGTCTGGAGGACAGAAGGAAAAGGGGGGACATGATCGAAACATTTAAATATATTAAAGGGTTAAATAAGGTCCAGGAGGGAAGTGTTTTTAATAGGAAAGTGAACACAAGAACAAGGGGACACAATCTGAAGTTAGTTGGGGGAAAGATCAAAAGCAACATGAGAAAATATTATTTTACTGAAAGAGTAGTAGATCCTTGGAACAAACTTCCAGCAGACGTGGTAGATAAATCCACAGTAACTGAATTTAAACATGCCTGGGATAAACATATATCCATCCTAAGATAAAATACAGAAAATAGTATAAGGGCAGACTAGATGGACCAGGAGGTCTTTTTCTGCCGTCAGACTTCTATGTTTCTATGTTTCTATATGGCATATATATACAGAATTAAATAGTATATTTTGGATGTTCAGTAATAGTAAATAGATAGGGAAATTGTATCTCTGAGGCGAGGAGAGGCCAGGCACCCTAACCCTAACCTTTCACGTGAGTAACGTCAAGTTGGCCACCTTTAAGCCAGTCACATGACCTTTAAGCCAGCCCCCAGTCACATGATCATCAAGCCACATCCACAAAATAACCCACGCCCACAGTATGGTAGTAAAAAATTTTGCAGCCCTTCACTGCATCCAAAGCCATACTTGTCACAGGGTAAAGAATACATTTTTCGGCATACAGTATTTTAATATTTTTTTAAAAAAATTGGGGCTTAATTTTTATATTAATGTGTGTGCTAAGTCTGACTGGGAGAGTGCCAGCAAAGGCATTGAACATGCACACATACGGGCAGACAACTTAGAAAAGCCTTTTGAGCAGCTGTATACTGTATGCCTTCCAAAATACAAGCTTCTTTTTTAATACACTGAGAGATGGACCTGAGCTTGCAGTAACACATCGAGGTCTTTTTTTTAAACATAGCCCTAACAGATATCACAAATATTTACTAACATGATGACAAATTCAAGACTCAAGCTGCCAACAACTCTAATGAATCAGTATTTTTCTGCTGCTGCTTAAGAGTTTGCACGTCTCATGCCCTATGTAAATGATTTCTCTTAACACACACAATAATCTCTCACCACCTTGTAAGCACTGTAGAAGGAGAGACATGTTAGGGTCTACAGTAACAAGAAATCAGGCAGCACTTTTTCTGATTAATTTTTTTATTCAAGCACGTCATCCTTCATGAGCTGCAGATAGCCTGCTCTATGTATCAGGCGAAGTGAGATGAAGCTCACGGACGTTTATACCTTTGAATAACATCTGTTAGCATATTTTGATATTTCTCATCATCTGGGACTGCTTCCAATCATATCCCAGCCACCTGTAACTTTCTTCTCTCTTACTCACAGGAAAAGGCTATAGGATCTGGCTACAAAGCAAGCAATATCTAGAGAATCATTCACCTCATATCTATACAATACAAATCAGTATTTCATTTTAATGGAGATCCTTGAACATTTGCAGACTGTATTCATATTTTCTTGGAGTAACATAATTACTACTGTAGCAACATTGTGCATTGGACAGAGAATAATTACACAAGTATTATTGTTCCTCAGACACAAACACAGCAGGTATAAGACCGTATTGTGTTTTTGATAGAACCTGGAGATCAGGCCTTACATTAAAACAAGATGGAAGTCAGCTATATAAAGGTGACAATTATAATGTTGCTATAATATCACAAAGCAATGTTTCATCCAGAATTCTGCAGGAGGCCTGGCAAACTTGTGTCTTCTTCCCAAAATGTTTGGCTCATAAATGTCTAGCATGTGGACTTTCACCAGGTTACCTCATCAACATTACCACACAGGAAGAGAAAGTATGAAAACAACAATAACACTAAGCAGTGCCTACTTTACCATAAAAATTCTGTTAATCAGGTTTCAATAATATCTACACACTGGCTGGTTTCAAATGATGTCAAAAAGCTTCTAAATAATGTATTAAGTGAAAAGAAAAGAATATAATTTAGAAAACAACCATTATTTATTTTAAATGTGCAAAAAAAAATTACAATCAGAAGCACTACAGGAAGCATGTAATGTATATGAGTTTTTAAAATTCTTTTATTTGTACTTTTCTAACACCCATCAAATAATCCCACAAATCATGTTATTTAGGGCTTGGAAAACATTCTTCGCAGACAGTAACAATGAAAGAACCTGCAAGATAAGGGCTAGGAAGATAGTTAGCACCTAGTTAGGGCTGGGGGAGGAAAGCTTAGGAAAAAAGCTGCATTCAGAGTATAAGACGCACCTGAATTTTCAGCCTCTTTTAGGGAGGAAAAAGGTGCATCTTATACTCTGAAAAATACAGCATACTGTATTGCTATTGCTATTAATGCTTTCAATGTGAGCTTCCAGTATCATGTTTCAGTTAGTAGCCTACTGACACATATAGTACCAGTGGAGATGTGTGTATTGCTCAAGGGCAGTCTCATATAGAGCATTTGCGGTTGTCAAGCTAGAATGCAACTAAACTATGGATAAATTATTGCCAATTCTGACCTAATCATAAAGAGTTCTCCCTAGCATATTTGAAGCATGCAAACACACCATCAGAGAATACAGTATAGACATAAATGAGTCAAAGAGCAATCTAACACTACTGATCTGAACTTCCAGAAAGAGTGCAAGCCCAACCAGAAAAGGCCTTGTTCCCTACTGACCAATAGCAGGTAACTAATAAAAACCACAATGACACATTTTATATCGGCTAACAGCACAAAGACTGGGACTGGGACTAAACACAACCTCAATACATGCCTGCTCAAGACTGTATTTTCTATACATTTGTAAGAGTTTATAAGCTACTAGAAATCTGACAAACTGGTAGAAAAATAATAATAATGTGGTATAAATGACAGGAAATAGAATTTCAAGATCATTACTTTCTCAAATTTCTCTTAGCTAAAAGTGGAAACAAATAACACGCATGATGATATTTTTCCTAATACTGTACTAAAAAGACAACGAAAGAAGTCTATTTTGTAATCTCCTATTTAGTGAAAGGTTCTAAGGGTAAGGTGTAAAATATAAATAATTAAGGCAGGAAATAAATAAGCAGATATTTTAAGGGACTCAATGAAATAAAGTTCCTCTCCCCGGGCCAATTGTTAGATACTTTTCTAAGTAAGAAGTAAGTAAGTTAGCAAGTTAGCAAGTTAGCAAGTTAGCAAGTTAGCAAGTTAGCAAGTTAGCAAGTTAGCAAGTAAGCAAGTAAGCAAGTAAGCAAGTAAGTAAGTAAGTAAGTAAGCAATCAATCAAGCAAGCAAGCAAGCAAGTAAATAAATAAATAAATAAATAAATAAATGTGCACCTGTGTGCGCACACAAACACACACATACACACACACACACACACACACACAGAGGACTTTATGAAAAAGCACAAAGATTTTAAAGACTTGCTTTAAATCATTTGTCGAAAATGTCATTTGTAAAAAGACAAGCTAATAGTGGGCTGCTTCTTCCCCCCCCCCCAAAAAAAATCTGTTGTTGTGTCAATTTTTCAGCCACAATAATTTCACACACTTACCTAACACTGAAATATGAACTTTTCTTTTCCAGTGTGTTGTGAAACCGTCTTGAACTGAACGATAGAAATTGACTCCTTTTCTTATTTGCATCAATTTAATGCTTTAAGAACTGTGGGCAATAAATCCACGAACAGCAGGATGTATTATAAAGGACTGTTGACAGCCTTTATAATGGGGCTTTATTCATCAATTTATTTACAACATTGCCAGAACAATCAGTAAAAAAATGTTACTATGTACCGTACTATTTCAATAGAATATAACCCTATGAATAATGTTCGGTTTGTGTCTATTTGCCAAAATAGATCTAAAAGATCTTGCCAAAATAGATCTATGGAAATTTATCAGTGGGATTTGCCAAGTCTTATTCCAAATAGAAACATAGAAACATTGAGACATAGAAGATTGGCGGCAGAAAAAGACCTCATGGTCCATCTAGTCTGCCCTTATACTATTTCCTGTATTTTATCTTAGAATGGATATACTGTATGTTTATCCCAGGCATGTTTAAATTCAGTTACTGTGGATTTACCAACCACATCTGCTGGAAGTTTGTTCCAAGGATCTACTACTCTTTCAGTAAAATAATATTTTCTCATGTTGCTTTTGATCTTTCCCCCAACTAACTTCAGATTGTGACCCCTTGTTCTTGTGTTCACTTTCCTATTAAAAACACTTCCCTCCTGAACCTTATTTAACCCTTTAACATATTTAAATGTTTCGATCATGTCTCCCCTTTTCCTTCTGTCCTCCAGACTATACAGATTGAGTTCATTTAGTCTTTCCTGATATGTTTTATGCTCAAGACCTTCCACCATTCTTGTAGCCTGTCTTTGGACCCGTTCAATTTTGTCAATATCTTTTTGTAGGTGAGGTCTCCAGAACTGAACACAGTATTCCAAATGTGGTCTCATCAGCACTCTATATAGCGGGATCACAATATCCCTCTTCCTGCTTGTTATACCTCTAGCTATGCAGCCAAGCATCCTAATTGCTTTTCCTACTGCACGACCACACTACTCACCCATTATGAAACTGTCAGAAATCACTACCCCTAAATCCTTCTCTTCTTAAGTTTTTGCTAACACAGAACTGCCAATGCAATACTCAGATTGAGGATTCCTTTTCCCCAAGTGCATTATTTTACATTTGGAAACGTTGAACTGCAGTTTCCATTGCTTTGGCCATTTATCTAGTAAAGTTAAATCATTTACTATATTACAGACGCCTCCAGGAATATCAACTCTATTGCACACTTTAGAGTCATCGGCAAATAGGCAAACCTTCCCTACCAAACCTTCCCCTATGTCACTCACAAACATATTAAAAAGAATAGGACCCAGAACAGACCCTTGTGGCACACCGCTTGTAACCTGTCTCTGCTCAGAATACTCGCCATTAACAACAACCCTCTGATGTCTACGCTTCAGCCAGCTTCAAATCCACTGAACTATCCAGGGATTAAGTCCAATCTTAACTAATTTATCTATCAGCTCTTTATGTGGAACCGTATCAAAGGCTTTGCTGAAGTCTAGATAGGCAATATCCATGGTACCACCTTCATCCAACACCTTTGTGACATAGTCAAAGAAATCAATGAGATTAGTCTGACATTATTTGCCTTCAGTAAAGCCATGCTGATTTGGGTCCAATAAGTTATTGTTTTTTAGGTGCCTGATTTATCCTCTGATAAATCTGATTTATAATTTTTCCAGTTTTCAAGCTTTCTACAAAGATAGACCATACTTAGTGTAAGTGTTCTATTATAATTCTGTGAGAATCCTTTACAAGTAGTCCTCATTTAATGACTACTTAGACAACATTCAAAGTTATAACCCTTGCATACAGCCCCATGGTCACATTATTAAAGTTTGGAAGTTCGTAACTGACTCACACTTACAACTATTTGCAGCATCTCATTGGGTTTTTGTTAGTTTTCAGTATTTACTGTTGGTTTCCAACAAAAAAACACCCATTGGGTATAATAGAATACAATTATTTATTGGCCAACTGTGATTGGACACACAAGGAATTTATCTTTGGTGCATATGCTCTCAGTGTACATAAAAGAAAGACAATACATTTATCAAGAATTATAAGATACAACACTTAGTGATAGTCATAAGTTACTAATAAGCAATCAAATCATACTAGGAAACAAATAAAACAATATAAATCATAGAGATACAAGCAACAAGGTTATAGTCATAAGTGGGAGGAAATATATAATAGGAATGACAAGAAGAAGAATAGTAATACAGTCTTAGTAAATAATTTGACAGTGTTGTGGGAATTAGTTGTTTAGCAGAGTTGTTAGGCATTACAATTAGTTGTTTGGGATTCAGGAACAGCAATTAGTTATTAGGCATTTGGGAAAAAGCTGTCCTTGTGTGTACCGGAAGTTGTTCTGGTGTGCAGTGCTCTATTGCATGGTTTTGAGTGTAGAAATTTAAACAGTTCATGTCCAGGATGTGAGGTTTCTGTAAATATTTTCACATCCCTCTTTTTGACTCTAGTACTGTATACAGATCCTCAATGGAAGGCAAGTTGGTAACAATTGTGTTTTTTCTGCAGTTGTAATCAGTGTTCCCTCTAATTTTTTTTCGGGGTGAGCGGAAAAGTATAGTGTCTGAGCGGCAGTCCCTTTGGCACTGGGCGGCATATAAGAATAAATAAATAAATAAATAAATAAATAAATAAATAAATAAATAAATAAATAAATAAATAGAGTGAGTGAGTGAGTAAGTAAGTAAGTAAGTAAGTAAGTAAGTAAGTGTGGGCGTGCGCTATCACACATGAGCAAGTTCTTGCATCCATAATTCTATCCTTTCTATGTCTTCCTCCCTCTTTCCTCCCTCCCACTTTCCTTTCTATCTCTCCCTCCCTCTTTCCTCCCTCCCTCTTTCCTTTCTCCCTCTTTCCTTTCTATCTCTCCCTCCCTCTTTCCTTTCTATCTTTCTTTCCCCCTGCCTTTCTCCAAGCCCTTCCTTTTCCCTCTCCCTAACTACCCCCTTCTCCCTCCTTTCTATCTCTCCCTCCCCCTTTCTCTCTCCCTTCCTTCATCTTTCAATCCCTCTCTCTCTCCATCCCTCTTCCTTTCTCTCTTCCTTCCTTCCTCTCTTTTTTGCTCTTTCTCTCTCCCTCCTTCCCTCCCTCTATGTCTTTCCCTCCCCCTCCTTCCCCCCTCTTGCTTTCTTTCTCGCTTTCTTTCTCATTCTCTCTCCCCTCCTATCTCTCTCTCTCTTTCTCTCTCGTTCACCACGCCGGCAACAGAGAGAAAAAGAGAGAGAGAGAGAGATGGAGAGAGAGTGGAGGGTGCCGTTGTCTTCGCCTCTGCCCGGCAGCTCTGCAGCAAAGAGGAAGCAGCCGCGCACCGCCTCCCGGGAGCCCGGCTGACTTTTGGAGCCATTTTGTTTTCGGCCGGGCGGAGGCAGTGCGCGGAGGCGAAGACATGGCGCCCGGCCAAGCTCCATCTCCCGGGAGCCCAGCCGACTTTTGGAGCCGTTTTGTTTTCAGCTGGGCTCCCGGGAGGCGGAGCGTGGCCGGGCACCGTGTCTTCGCCTCCGCATGCCGCCTCCGCCCGGCTGAAAACAAAACGGCTCCAAAAGTCAGCTGGGCTCCTGGGAGGCAGAGTGTGGCCGGGCGCCGTGTCTTCGCCTCCATGCGGCTCTGCAGCGAAGAGGAAGTAGCCGCGCACTGCCTTCCGGGAGCCCGTCCAATTTTTGGAGCCGTTTTGTTTTCGGCCGGGCGGAGGCGGCACGCGGAGGCGAAGACACGGCGCCCAGCCACGCTCCGCCTCCCGTTATCCCAGCCGACTTTTGGAGCCCGCTCGCCGCGGGCGGCAGGCAGCGGGCAGGCGGCGGGCGGCCAGGTGTTCGGGGGGCAGCCGGCGCGCGCTCCCCAAATCTCCCTGCCAGCCCACCCGCCCAGAACATTCAAAATAAGAAAACCCTTCGCTCTTACTTTGAATGTTCCGGGCGGGCACGCAGGCAGGGAGATTAGAAGAGCGCGCGCCGGCCCGTGCGCCTGCCAGCCTCCGGAAAATGCCTGCCCCCCCCTCTCTTGCAGCGGAGGAGAAAGAGAGGCCAGGCGGGTGGGGGGCAGGGCCGAGAGGCCTGGAGCACGAGTGGGCCGGAGGCACCATGGAGAGGCAGGTGTGGCCGCAGCTCCCTTCTACTGCCCGCGCCTCCCCCCCCGCCCCCCCGTGGGCTGGCAGGGAGATGGGGAGTGCGCGGCCGAGGAAAAGGGTGCGCGGGGGGTATTTTGGAGAGCGCACGCGCTCACGTGCGCAGCTTACAGGGAACGGTGGTTCTAATTGTCCATTGAAGTCTGTGTCTGTCTTGTTTGGTTGAACAGCCAAATTAGACAGTTGTAGTGGTGCAGATGACAGACTCAATAATTCTTCCATAATGGATTCATTTAATTACCATGGTATTCATTTAATGACCATGGAGTTTGCTTTAATAATTGATGCAAAAAAGGTTTAAAAAATTAGACACAGCTTCATATAGTGCCTGCTTCATGACCATGACAGTCTCATCACACATCCAGGCTCAATTAGTCATACATGAAGGACTACCTGTGCCATTTATTGGATCACATACTGATCTTTACTTTTTCACAATGAAGATGGACTAAAATAATGAGACCAAGATATTTTATGAAGGAATAACTGGATAACTCTTTTGGCCACAACCTCAATTATAGCTACAATGGTACATAAATCTAAACTAACATTTCTTGATCTGTTCTCCTCTAGACACTTGGGCTATTCTGAATGGGCAATGTCAGGGAAGTGTTCTTCTGGCGTGTCTCAACCGCCCGTAATTACAGGGTAATTAGTCCAGGAAGACACACACCACACGATAAAAGGAAAACCCAAAAGTTCTTATAAACAGAAAAACAGAAACAGCTCCCTTTTTAAATGTCAAAGGGATTTTCTGGTACACACAAGGCATAGGTTAAATGCAGTCCAATTGCTCACCCAATAACTGGGAAATTGAGTCCAATTCTAAAGTCCAGAGAATCCACACACACAATCCTGAACAGCAAAAACCACGATCTTGACGAAACAATGAATCAGATAAACTGCCATGAGGCTAAAACACCAGGCGACAATTTTATCTGTAGCACTAATTACAGCAGCCCCACCCAAACACAGATGGCCTCATTTTCTCTTGTAATAATCCTTCAGTTGTTATCTCCTATGTATCACTCTACGCATGCGTGGATGTGTCATAAATTCTTGTTCAGAATCCAGGGATGATACAGATGACTGATCTCCTCCTGGGCTGTCTGCCAAACTCCCCTCTTCCCTGTCACTCACGCTTCCTTGGTCAGAAAAGACTTCATCGGCAGATTCTACTGGGAGCAAAACAGGCCTGCGGCATGTGGATGTCTCCCCATCCACCTCCACATTTCTTGGGGCAGGAGCTGGGCCAGAACTAACCACAACAGGAAGTATGGTAAATATATCTACTATGTAACACGTATGCCCCAGTGATTGAAAACAGGAATTGGCACTGTAGCATAAAACCATAGAACAGAATAGAATTCTGTATTGGTTGAGTGTGATTGGATGCACAAAGAATTTGTCTCTGGTGCAAAAGGCTCAGTGTACACACAAACACAAAAAGTGATAAGTCATAGATCAAAAATCAAAAGATACAATCATAAATCATAAGATATAAACAACAATTGTTAAATAATAATATATCAATAGCAGAAGGTAGTAGAAAAGATGAGAGGTAAAAATGATGAGAAGATGGAAAAGGTGAGAAGGTGACAGGGATAAATGAAATATATGGGCATAAGACATTGCTGTGGGAGTTATGTGTTTAGCAGAGTGATGGCATGGGGTAAGATAACAGAGGGATCCTTCAAGTTGCCGGCATTGGTATATAAAAAAGAGTAATGGAGAGATCACACAGTCCTAGGGGAGGTTTCCTGTGCTAATTGAACTGATATTCGATGTGATTCTACCTAATAGGAACCTGCTGCTTCCTATCTGTCAGAAAGTTTATAATCCATCTGTATGTGTGGCCAGGCATAGCTAGTCGAGTATAAACAACTGTTCCCTTTCCCATCTGCAATATTATTCCTTCACAACGAAGAGATTTGGGATGAAACCCAATATTTCTTACCTTCCTTATAACACAGACTTTCTGCTATAAAAGCTACAGTTTTAGGAGACACTGGATATCTGATGCTACTTCTTCGGCAATAAGCCTCCATTAGTATGCTCAATTAGGCAAGGAACAATAATGAATGATCTTGGCCTCATGACAAAAGGCCATATAATGCCCAAATGTCAACTGAAGCTTGCTTTCAGCTCTGGAGATTTCAAAATTGCTATTCTTCCTTAACATATCATTTTTTTAAAAAAAAAAGTCATATGCATCATATATTTAACTACTTCAGGTATATTTAATTCTCTATTGTAGTGATTCTCAAACTGTGGTCCGTGGATTCCTAGGAGGTTGCAATATCATCATACATCTATTGTTATCATTCATAAGACTAAGACTTTCCCACTATTATATTGTCATATTGCCTGTTGCTCCCCAAGCTTAAAATAATGTAATGTTTAACTTATACTATACAGAGACACAAAGTGCTATGGCCTACTTTTAAGTAAACTTTTTTTTGTCTCTTCCACATGTACATGCCTACTTACATTGCATGCACAATTTATATACTTTAGGATGGAGTAAAGATATTGAGCTTGTCAGCTAGAAAGGTGAAAGCCTGGATTCAAAGCCCAAGGGCTGTGTCATGGGATGAGCTCCCTTTACTTGCCCCAGCTCCTGCCAACCTACATTCAAACAAAGCATGTGAATGTGAGTAGATAAATAGTAGATAAATAGATATCACTTTGGTGGAAAGATAAGGAAACTTTCCATGTGCCTCAACATATAGTCATGCTGGCCACATAACTACGGAAATGTCTTCAGATAATGCTGGTTCTCTCAATTTAGAAATGAAGATGAGCATTGCTCCCTAGAGTTGACCACAACTGGATGGGTCAATCTTTACTTTATTATTCACTTTGTGACCAATTATACATTGGAAATTCTAGAGAACAGGAATAACCATTGCTAGTGTTGGGTAGGTATTTTTGTGCCTTCAAGTCACTATTGACTCCTGGCAAGTCCCTGGACTAATGCCTGCACTTTTCTTGGCAAGATTCTTGGAATGGTTTGCTATTGCCTCCTTCTTTGGGCTGAGAAGGTGTGGCTGACTCAAGGTCATCCAGCTGGCTTTGTGCCCGAGTCTTAAGTAGGACTCAGAAGTTCTTAATTTCTAGATTGGTACTTTATCCATTATAGAAATCTGACTCCCAATGTTGGTTATAAGCTTTATATACAGTACATTAGTTATATAAAGCTACTCACTTTGTCCCTGAACTTCTCCTTCTTAAAAGCATATTCTGTCATCACTTCAGCTGTGATGTTTATTATTTATTTATTTTTTATTTTATTTTTATTCCAGGCATCTTCCTTACCAAGTGACTCTGGGTGGCTTACAGATTGTTCTTTTGTTCCAAAGTCTATTTCTTTAAAATAGTAGTAGTAAAACTAGCCTGCCTTTGACTTACGGAAAGGGGATCATAAAAAGGTTTGTTGTGAACTGCCATTTTTATATGCAGGTAGACTTTGCTTAATGACCACCCCATTTAGCAACCGTTCAAAGTTGTGACGATGCTGGAAAAGTAACTTTATCACTAGCCTTTGCATTTCCCATTGTACCAATAAAGGAGAATATTTTGTAGCTCAGGGTTAAAATCAGTAGTGGGATTCAAATTTTTTAACAACCAGTTCTATGGGCGTGTCATGGCTTGTTGGGCATGGATAGGTGGGCATGGCAGGGAAATAATACTGTAAAATCTCCATTCCCACGCCACTCCAGTGGAAGGTTACTGCAAAATCCCCATTTCCTCCCAATCAGCTGGGACTCGGGAGGCAGAGAATAGATGGGGGCAGTGCCAGTCAGAGGTAGTATTTACCAATTCTCCAAACTACTCAAAATTTCCACTACTGGTTGTCCAGAACTGGTCAGAACCTGCTAAATACCTCCTCTGGTTGAAATTAGGGTCCTTGGTGCCATGAAGCCATCAAGCTAAGATGGTTTTCTTGCAAACCTTTCATTAGTCAAACTAGGTAACCTCATCAGTGCACTGGTTGTTGCAGTATCCCTCACTTTCACATGATTCAGGAATTTCACAACTGGCAGGTAATACAACAGTTGCAGCATCCAATGTGATTGCCATTCCCACACATCACAGCCAATTTCCAACAAGCAGATTCAATGGAGAAAATGGCAATAAAATCACAAATCATGATCACTTGATGTGTCACTTAATAACCATATATGATTCACCAAACAACCGCAGCAAAAGTGAGGTTGTAGGACTGTCACAGGATGTCTTGTTTAATTAATACGTGGCTATGCAACAGGCTTCAAGGAGTAGCTGGTTGGGGGAACTGTGGAAGTGGAATCCAAGATGTTTGGGGGGGAGAAACCTGATCTAAATTGTTTGCTGGAAATACTGTTCGTGATTATATGAAATATCTTTAAGTTAGACCATGGACCTCTTCAGGGATTTCCTGACTCATCCTATCTACAGCATGTTCCAATTTCTAGGGTCCAGAACATTCTCTCCCAGCCTTGCTCCCAAGACCTTTTCAAGTTTCATTCATTCCAGGGCTGAATTTAGACTAAGACCTTTTAAAATCTACAGGGGGAGACAAATAGTTCCGATTCCTTAAAATCGTAATTCCAGCTGTATGCTTTCCTTAATTCATGTGGTTGCTTTCAGCATCTGTAGCATGAATACAAGAAAGGGCATGTTCAATTTAAAGAACTGCCATCAATGCTATGTGTACATCCAAAACATATTTTCCCTCTGAAACCAAAGTGTCCTACTAGATATATGTTATGGATATAATGTAGGTATGTTGCTTGTTTTGTATCCACAAATTGAACTTTGTTTGTTTATTTATTTGTTTTTTGTTTGTTTGTTTGTTTATTTATTCCGATACAAAATGAAAGTTAAAGAGAATAAAAACATGTAGTAGTAAATATCAAGGAAAGGATAGAAGAAAAGATATGAGAATAAAATACATCAATGAAGAATAGAGGAAAAGATATATGAATGGAAGAAAAGATATATAAGATATAGGAGGGGCAATTGGACAGGGGATGGAAGGCACACTAGTGCAAATGGCTGGATTTTCTTTGCTATGGTAAGCTATGTTATGTTCAACAATTAGCTCAGTTCATACAAGACAATGGTGTCAAATTCAAGGCCCACGGGATGTTTAAATCCAACCTATGGGGCCTTCCTGGAAATATCAAAATACCCTTACACGGTGCCTCAGCCTGCCAAAACAAGCCACTGGGGAGGCACGGCCTGTTTTCGGCCTTCACAGCATCCATCAGCACTCTGCTGGGCAAAAACAGGCCACACAGAGGTCTCACGAGGTTATCGGTTTTGGCCGGTAAAGTGCTATAGGAGGCCATTTAGACCGAAAACAGGACAGAGGGGGCTGAAGAGGGTGGGTCCATCCCATCTCCCCCACAACCTGGTCCATGGCAGAGAACTACAATGATGATCTGGCCCTTGAAGAAATCCAGTTTGATACTCGATACAAAATAACAGGGTTTGTTTCTAGCTCAATACACTTCTGAAGTGGTCAAAACAATCTGCTTTGAGATTGAAGCAATTGTTTGGATTTCAAGACAGGGCAACATATGCTGAACAAGAGACATTTCAATGCTGGAGAGGAGACCCCTAACCAAATGCGAAGTCCAATAAGGATGGCTTAGTGCACTGTATGACTTTTTTCCAAAACAATATCCTAGGAAACATTTGATTTCTACATTTGTGAATAGGAATAGGACATGTGTCTGTCCTGTTGCTAAAATATACGGAACAGACAGCTGTCTAGCTTCTGCTTAAATACATCTAGTTATCACTTCTCCAGATAACCCAGTTATGCAGCTCTGAACATTGATTTTTTTTTTCTAACATTCAGTTAGAAATTGCTTTCCTGTAGTTTAAAAATCTTTTATTTCATGTTCCATATTCCGTAACAACAAAGAATAGATCTTGGGCCTTATTCAACTGTCATTTCAAGTACTTGAAGAGTGATATTATATCCCTCCAGTCTTCTCAAGACTTTACCCAGCTTCTTCACTACCTCTCCTGTCATACTTCTGTCTTCCTTGTCTGAATCCTTAAATTATGATACCCAAAACTGAATGGGATATTGAAGATAGTGTCTAATAAACACCACATAAAGGGGAGCCCAAATGCCTTCAACTAAATTTGCTTTTCTGGAACCGTATCACACTTCTGATCCATATTTAGTTTAAAATCAATTTTAATGTTACTTCATTCCAAAGACACCCATAGTATAATTCATACGGTTAGACAATTTTTCCCCTTATCTAATTCCTTGTACTTAAATAATAAAGTGAATGCATGGCAGGTGATTTCCCTCACTATCCAGAATTAATGATAAGGTATGTTAAAGGGCATCCAGTGAATTCAGAAGTTTGCTTTTACTATATGAAATGAAAATAAATTCCAATATTGGCTGTAGGGTCTTAAGAAACCTGAAGACTCCTGCTAAGTAAATGGGATTTGTATAGCAAAACTCTGGACAATCATTAGATGATTGTAAAGCCGGGGCTGTATGTATATTTTTCCTGCCATCTAACACTCATCTATGTTTTTGAGAGCATATATAATAGCCCTCTATTAAGAAACATAATAATCTAAAAGAATACATCTCAATAAAATAAATGGTTTTAATAATCAAATATTTTAAAATATCATTCACAACTGGATTTATGAATATCGGCTATGAAAATAGCAATTAAACATAAGCAAGTTATCGCGTTATAAGTCTTACAGAACAAATCCCATAGAAAGTAGGTAGGTAGGTAGGTAGGTAGGTAGGTAGGATGGATGGATGGATGGATGGATGGAGAATGATAGATAGATAGATAGACAGACAGACAGACAGACAGACAGACAGACAGAACCTTCCGAAAATGTTTCACAAGTTTAACAACTGAATGCATAAGAATCATCTAGTCTTATGTTTACTCAGAAATCTAATTGAATTTACTCACACTCACAAACATAGAAGAAAATTGTTGCATGAAACAGGAGCTCAAAGATATGCTTGAAGTACAGTTACATTAGACATAATTGGAAATTAATATGCCAATGTCACAATATAAGTGGCCCACTGTTGAGAACACTTTAAATGACATATTTTTAGCTGTTGTTATCTCTAAACAGATCAATATGAAAATGTGTCTTAAAATGCCATCCCAGAAAAGCTTTCTGATAAAAAGGGATAGAGATAAGTTTTATATTTTTTCAACCGAACTGTCAGTCCAACTTGTTTTGCCTTTTCTTTCTCTTTCTTTCTTTCTTTCTTTCTTTCTTTCTTTCTTTCTTTCTTTCTTTCTTTTGTAATAGACATCATGGATACACTCACTGTAAGTTGCAGTGATATTATAATTTAAATGGTGAATAAGCAAATTTGTGTCCTTACAGATTATGCAATAAAAAATTACAAATAAAGGAATTTTACTGAAAGAATATATGTATGGTATACAGGGTTGGAAATGGTCCCGGTTCACTTGTGCCTGTCAGTCGTCGAAAAGCCAGTTGTGAAGGCAGCAGGAGGCTCCCACATACCCACCCGGAGGTCGCCATTTGAGTAACTTTACCCTCTGCACGTGCGCAAAGCGTTCTGTGCGTGCGCAGAGGGTAAAAGAACCCTAATGGCAGTGTCCGGGCAGTTGGGCGGAGCCTCATGCTACCTTCACAATTGGCTCTCCGATGACTGATAGGCACCAGAGAACTGGGAATGTTTCACTCTTGATGGTATATATGAAGAGCTAGAGAAATGGTTAAAAGTCTGATTTCCTCTTCCAAGGTTAATAAAAAATGAAAGTGTAGGTAGTCCTTGACTTGCCACCACAATTGAGCCCAACATTTATGTTGTTAGGTAAAACATTTGTTAAGTGAGTTTGCTTCATTTTACAACCATTCTTGCCCCAGTTGTTAAGTGAATCACTCTAGTTGTTAAATTAGTTAAAGTGTTGTTAAGCGAACCTGTCTTCCCCATTGACTTTGCTTGTCAGAAGGTCACAAAAGGGGATCATATGAACCCGGGACATTGCAGCCATCATAAATATGAGCAATTGCCAAGTAGCTGAATTTTGATCCCATGACCATAGGAATGCTACAATTGTCACAAAGTGTGAAAACTGGTGATAGGTCACTTTTTCATCGCTTTTGTAACTTTAAATGGTCACTAAACAAACTGTTGTAAGTTGAGGACTACCTGTAGATGGCCTTTAATTAGTAAACAACTTGTAGCTACATACGAAACCTATCACAAAATGTTCAGATTTCAGACTTCTGTCTTCCCACTGGCCTGAAGCTTAGGGTGATATCCTGACCATAAAGAAATAGATCTATGGTTCCCTGGTGCCATTAATGTAGGGAATCATAAAGTCTGATCCTCATCAGCCAGCTGATCTTCTAATCAACTCAGTGGTTTTCAATCCATTAATAGAAGAAAGCCTGAGCAATCAGTCCAGTATCTCTGGAAGGAAGCCTCACTGTTTTTCTTTCTTGAATGAAATAAAGACATAGAGATGTTGAAATGGCTGTGAAATGTCTCATAGATAAATGCCCTGCCCAGCCTTCAGGATCAAAGAGCTTAGTTATCTAAATTTTAAACTATCTAACCCTTTAATTCTTTCTCAGAAACACATTGTTAATATTATCCTACTGTGAAATATGGTTGCAAGCATTATCATAACAGATGATGAACATTAAGTACTCAACAACCCTATATGAATCAATGTCATGCAGTTTTAGCAGAACTGACCTGCAGATCAGCAACTTAAAAACCAATGCTGATCTTGGAAATTAGAAAAATATCAGGAGAGTTGAAGACATATGTTTTGTAATGACTAACAGACCTATCCACAAATCAACTTCAATGGAATTAGACAACTTCTTGTCTATTTCAGTGGAAATAAATTTTAGTACCATAGTAACAAAATACGAGCTGAGGTGGAGCAAAGTGGGTAGAGTGCAGTACTGCAGACCACTAAAGCTGACTGCTAGATCTGCAGGTCAGCGGTTCAAATCTCATCACCGTCTCGAGGTTGACTCAGCCTTCCATCCTTCTGAGGTGGATAAAATGAGGACCCGGATGGTGGGGGAAATATGCTGTCTCTGTTAAAAAGTGCTATTGCTAACATGTTGTAAGCCGCCCTGAGTCTAAGGAGAAGGGCACCATTAAATAAATAAAAAAATAAAAATAAATAAATAAAAATAAATAAATAAATAAGTATGTAAGTATGTATGTAAGTAAGTAAGTAAGTAAGTAAGTAAGTAAGTAAGTAAATAAATAAATAAATGAAAGATACTCAAATTTGCAACAGTATAACTGGATAAAAATAAGAGTTTTCATGACTCCTTCCTCTATGTCATGCTTTTCACTATGAATATCGCTAATTTATTTATTTGCACCCCAACTTTATTATTTTTATAAGTACCCGTGTTTCCCCAAAAGTAAGATCAGGTCTTATATTAATTTTTGCTCCAAAAGATGCATTGGGGCTTATTTTCCAGTTAGGGCTTATTTTCAGGAAAATGCTGTATTCATCTGGCTGACAATCTTAACTGGGCCTTATTTTGGGGTAGGGCTTATATTACGAGTATCCTGAAAAATCATGCTAGGGTTTATAAATCTAACAATCTAATAAATAAACAAATTTTCCAGTTGGGTCTTATTTTTGGGAAAACGAGATAACTCAAAGCAACAAACATATCCAACACATCTCCTATTTTCCCAACAACAACCTCCCTATGAAGGTGAGTTAGGCTAAGAGAGGCAATAGGTTCAAAATCACCCACCTGGCTTTTATGGCTAAAGAAGAGACTTCAACTCATGGTCTCCTACTTTCTAGCTGGGTGCATTAACCATTAGGCCAAACTGGGTCTCTAATTATTTCAGCGGGCTTGGATCTAGGCAATAAATAAGTATATCATTTTAAATCATTAATTTTTAAAACAATAGACTTTTACAATTTTGCAAGTAAAGTTTAGAAGCGAAGGAGAGAACTACCCTTTATTTTCAGTTCCAAGTTTATTTTGGCTCAATAGTTCTTTACAGGGGGGGGAAAGTGTAGAAAATAGTGACTTTGCAGCTCATTCAGGCGTAACAGGAACTAATTCTGACAGGTGTCCACAAAGCTTGTACACACAAAGCAGCATCCCACTAGAATTCACTCATAGGTTGCCTGGATAAGTTGGCTGTCCAGTTCTGATAGGGTTCCAATTTCTGACAGATTTCTGGCTTTGGGTGCACAAATGGGCAGGCAAAGTTGGATCCCTGCTCTACTTGGACACGCCAACTACCAGTAGCATAATGGTTCTAAGAACAATCTAGCTTTCATGGCTATTTATCTGGGCAGAGTAGGAGTAAGTCCTGACTGTAATCCAAGTTTTTCTGCATATGTCACAAGGCTCATGCATGCAAACCTGGAGTACAGGTAGTCCTTAATTTACTACCACAATGGAGCCCAAAAATTGTGTTGCTAAGTGAGAGAGTTTTGTGCGGTTTGCCCCAATTTCTTTCTTGCCACAGTTGTTTTAAATGAATCACAGCAGTTGCTAAATTAGTAACATGGTTATTAAGTGAGTCTGGCTTCTGTACTGACTTTGCAAAAGGTGACTACAGGACCTTGGGACCCTGCAACCATTATAAATATGAACCAGTTGCGAAGCATCTGAATTTTGATCACATGACCACTGGGATGCTGCAACAGTTTTAAGTGTGAAAATATTTATAAATTACTTTTTTCAGTGCCATTGTGACTTCCAAAGCTCATGAATGGTTATAAATCAAGGAATTAGCTTGTCTAGGCAGAGTGGCATTTAGTTTTGACAGATATCTCTTGGTTTTTGTTTTTCATGCAGTTGAAATGATGTTAAAGCTCTATTCCATTGCCTGGTCAAGCTGGGAGATGGACTAGCTTTGCTTAAAATTATATTTTGTGCAGATGGGAAACACAGAGTCTGAAAGGAGTTGGACATCTTATAAACTTAATAAATTAAATTAAA
Organism: Erythrolamprus reginae; assembly: GCF_031021105.1. Taxonomy (NCBI): domain Eukaryota; kingdom Metazoa; phylum Chordata; class Lepidosauria; order Squamata; family Dipsadidae; genus Erythrolamprus; species Erythrolamprus reginae. Next base: position 114,064,420 of record NC_091952.1, on the reverse strand, counting down.
TTAAATATGACCTTCCAGGTACTGCTGGATTAATTCCCATGAATCCTGACAATTTCCCATGATGGCTAAGCTTAATGGAACTTGGAACCCAACAATAGTTTGAAGGTAGTTTCTTCAAATATCACCCACCCAAGTCTTGTGAACTTGCATTTAATAACCTCTTTGCAATCAGACAGTACTTTGGCTGAAATGCCATAGCAGGTCCATCCTATTTGCAACCTTAAATAAATTCTATCATTACAGATGCCAAAGCAGAAACGGCTGTTTGTGATACCATCTATTGCTGCTGCAGATTAACATAAATGCAAACAGTCAGCTTCCTATATGTGTCACTTTTAAACCCCACAGTTCCTCTTTCATTTTCTTCTACTTGCTGAGCTAAGCGATTTCAGGCAGAATTCAGCAAAAGGGAGATAGGGGGGGGGGGGGGGTTTAATAATAACACGACTTATGTATTTTAATACCACCCTGTATTAAATCCCTCCCTTACCTTCACATGAAAAGTAACATCACCAAAGAGGGGGAAATACACTGAATCACATTAAGGAAGTAAGTTAGGTGGTGGCATAAATGTTATTATACATCCTCCCAATTATGGTACAATTGAGGTCCTTATTTTTAAATGCATTATTCGCTTTCTGGAGCTTCCCCCCCCCCCCCAAGGATTTTCTTGACCCCTACCCCCCATATTATCTAGCAAACCAGCTTTCCATCTGCGCTCCCAAACAGCATCTCGCAACTCTTTGCCAAATTCAAGCAACCCTCGGTTAAGGCTGCCGGCTAAAAGGCCAACAATAATCCGAAGTGACCTCCCGGAGGTTTCGCTGCATTGAAACAAAGACATTATAAACAGCTCCAGACGGGATGAGAAAGAGGCACAAGAGAAGAGGATTCAAGGCGCAGCAGAAACCCGGGCAAAAAAAAGCGTTTGGCATCCCTTTTACCTGGGACATCTGAGGTCTCAGGTTGATCTCCTTGAGATTGAGGGCGTGAGGGCGCAAGTTGTTGAGCAGCTGGCAAAGCAGGACTCCATCCCGAAGGGTCTGGGCCAGGTCGAACACCTGCGCCGTGTCCCAAGTCACCCGGTGGTTGACCGGCAACACCCGGCACTGGATGAGCCAGTGAGCGCACTGTTTCCAAGGCTCCATCGTGCGCGCCCGACCGTCAAGAGGCTCTCAAGCCAAGAAACACGGAAAGTCCCCCCAAGAAGAAGCGCAAAGGTTTCACCACCGCCGCCGCCGCCGCGGTTGCTGCGCTCGCTCTCCTGCCCGACCGCCTTGCCTTCCTTCCTTTCTTTCCTGCCGCGGCGACTCGCCTCCTTTCAGCCCCGCGCGCAGACTGAGAAGAGCGGCAGCTGAAAGACGGCCCGAGAGGCTGCGCGTGCGGTTTCCCCTCCGGCCCCTCCCTCCCGGCGCAGACACACCGCCGGGGGCGGGGGCGAGGGGGGGGGGAGAGAAGCGGCGGGAGAAAAACAAGAGCGCGTGCGGGGGGCCCCCCACAGTCCTTCAGCGCGCGCGCTCGGCCTCAAACCGGCGGCCCCCCCCTTTTTTTCAGCAAGGCTGGAGGGGCGCATGGTGGTGGGGGGGGGGTCGTAGTTAACAACCCCCAAGTTGGGAATGTGTGAGGTCGAGTGTTAAAAGGGGAGGGGACACAACCAAACACACAACACACACAAAGGAAAGAAGAATGAATGCTAAATCACACCGCTGTAAATAAACAAGCCTACTTTCCCCTCCCACACGCACAAAAAAACCCTCGAGTGGTAGGGCGGCGGACATCATTTTACCTGAAACTTGGTGATTGGGGTGTTTTTACTACAATTCGATGAAACGTAGTTAACGTTTTGTGGAAATAAGTGGGTGAGCTTTGTGGAAATAAGTTTATTTCCACAAAGCTATTTATTTAAGCTCACTTTCTTTGCCCGAAATTGCCTTATGAAAGGGAAGTTTGTTTATTTGAATTTTTTTTAAAAAGTGGGACAAAGGTTTTGGCAACACACACACACACACATACTCTTATGATTTCACCTACTTCACAGACTGGTAGCTGGGACTGGAACTTAAACCTCCTTTGCTTGTATACAATACAGTGTGGGCAGGCTTAAATCCTCTAGCCCCAGGCTTTCCTTGGCAAAAAAACCCCAAGCAGTTTTTCCAGGCAGCAGATGTTGGGGAGCAATGAGGCGTGGAAGATAAAATGTGCATGTCCTTGCCGAGGCACTTCTCCAGTTGGCCTGCTTCCATCTTGCTCTTTACATGAGACAGCAAAAACATCTTGGGTTGTCCCGACCGCAAATGTAGTAATAAGTAACAAATAAATAAAAGTTCTGCAATCCAATAATTCATTTGAGGGAAAGAGCTAGTGCAGACAGTGCAACAGGTCTGAAGTGTGTCACACTTGATTTAAAGTATTGCAATGAGAATAGGTAGGAACTTGTGAATAAGTAGCTGAATTCGTATTCAGCTAGCAGAAACCAGCATGTTCTCAAGAATACAGGTTGTCCTCAACTTACAACCGTAAATGAGCCCCAAATTTCTGTTGTTAAGCGAGACATTTGTTAAGTGAGCTTTGCCCCATTTTACCACCATTGTTCAGTGAATCACTACAGGTTGTCAAGTTAGTAATATGATTGTTAAGTGAATCTGGCTTCCCCATTGACTTTGCTTGTCGTATGATTCTGGCAAATGAATTTTCATCACGTGATCATGGGGATGCTGCAGAGGTCGTAAACAATTGTGATAAGTCACATTTTTCAGTGTTGTAACTGAATGGTTACTAAATGAACTGTTGTAAGTCAAGGACTACCTGTATCTTTGCTGCCATTATGTGGCCATCAAGATTTATGCAACCTAAATGTAACTTGCTTAACTTATTTGGACATCCTAATCATTTAAGGACAAAAATAAATGTGTGTTAGAAATGATGGGCATTTCCATCTGTCCTTTCTGCTATATTGTAAAATAGTTGTCCATGGCTTGCAGTATAAAAACAATTGAGCCATCTCCTCCCACTGTCTACACATTTATCTTTACCAGATACACAATTTCTAGGAAGACTTCACTTGTGCAGGACCTCTCTAGCATGTCATCTCAGTTTCCAGTGAGGAGGATCAACTAACTACCCAGGAAATAGGTCACAAGGCATAGGGGAATTAGCTAATCAGGACAATTCACTTCCAAATAAAATTTACCCCCCCCCTAAAAATATCACTACTAGTGACACAATTAAATAGCCTATATAAACCAGTTGAGCAGCCTATATGAACAGCAGTCACATCAATATGATATTGTATTATATATTAGATTTATATCCCATCTCTTTTTTTAGGTCCCCAACCCCGGGGCTGGGGCCCATTATTGGGCCACGTCCTGTTTGGAACTAGGCCATAAGAGTGGCAGGCTGGTGTATACACACAGCTCCACTTGCATGAGTGGAATTATATATGCACATGCGCCGACCCACAGCTCACGAAACCCAGTTCCCCTCTCCCCTCCTCCCCCAGCCAGGCCTCCAAGCTGCAAAGGAGAGGCTTAAATTGAGATTCACATTTATTTTCTTCCAACAACAAGCTGATATTGAATAATCTGCCCAGAATCAACCAGTGGGCTTTTCATGACTCAGAGTGGATTTCAGTCCAAAACTTCAGAATCTCTCTCTTCTTTCCATTTATATCTCATACATAGACCTGAGGATTGATACATAAGTTATTCTGTATTCCAAACCTCCCACCCATGTATCTTTACAAACTAAGTTCATCCCAAAGCTGAACTGCAATTAGGAATTCCAAGTGCTCTGCCCTGCAGCTGCTAGTTTTGTTTCTGACAGGACTTATGTATCCAAGGAAGATTTTCAACAGAGCAGGAAGTATGACTAGGTTTCACTACTGCGTTTTATTCAGACTACAGTAGTGCTGCCAGAAAAAGGTAACACCCTACCTAATTACTGCTTTTATAGAATGTATATATATATGGCTTACAGGATTAGTGTTTAAGAGATAATTATAAGTTATGTCTCCCGGATCTTTTTTTCAGCAATCAGACCCATTAAATTCAGTCAGGCTTATACTGCTTAGGGCCGCAAAATTGCAGGGCTACAATGCAAATTTATCAATTGTATACATCATTCCTTGAGTTATGGGATGTTATTTTCAAACAAGTATAAGATTTATACTTATATAATATTTATCTTATCAGGTAGCCCCTGATTTACTTACTTAATTATTTGACTTATTTACCATCCATCTCGCCTCCGTTATGTTTGTAAGTTGTGACAATCACAAAATCCTCCACAAAGTCCTACATAAGTGACTTGGTTTTAAAACCTTTTTTGTAGTTTTAAAAACTTTTTTGCAGTTATTGAACATAGAACATATGGGGTGCTTTTGCCAAAAGCCAGAAATAAATCCTGAGTTTTCACAAAAATGTAAGCCATGGACATAAAAGCACGGGATGTTGCAAACAGCTGTAATTGAAGGCTGGTTGCCAAATGCCCAAAATGTGGAGGGGGGGCAGCCCTTAGAATTTGTAACCCAGTCGTAAGTATCTTTCAGGGGTCCATCTTAATCATTGCTAAGCATCCAGTTGTAAATCAAAGATTACCTCTATGACAGGGGTCCCTAACCTTTAGGACCTCAGGGACCACTAAATTCATAATTTTAAATCCCGCGGACCACTAATATGATCTGCCTAATGAGCAGCTGGGTGGGCATGGCTAGATGTCATGTGACTGGGTGGGTGTGGCCAACTCGATGTTACTCACATCAAGGGATGCCTCTACGGCCTTTACTTGCCACTCCCTTCTCAGCCCCTCCTCACCTACCTACCTGGGCTCCTTAGGGCCCCAACAGGAAGCAATTGTTGAAGTTAAGCAGCCACCATGAGAAAGAATTGGCAAAACAGCTGGCTCAGTTTAAATTGGATCTGACCGAGAAGGAGGGCAGCAGAAGCACTTCACTGTGGACTACGAGCATAGGCTTTCCAAGCAGAGGGAAGACCTACGGGAGTACAAAGGCAAGTGCCAGTGCCTGGGGGCTCAGTGGGCTGAGATGGTCAGCCAATTCCAGGCCATGATGCAGTCCCACTGGAACAAGGCCTCCAGTTCTTTGCCACCAGTGGCACTTCCCTCCAAATTTCACCCAAAGCTCCACACCAGGACACTCAAGCAGACCCCAAGTTGGAATTTCTGGCCCCCTTTAACCGCCACAAAAAACCCCCAAAAGGTGAGATTCTCTGCAGCATCACAAACATTCATTGCACAAATCTGGCCCAGGTTCCATTATTTGAGGACACCTGATTTAGTGCAATATAAAAAATGCAAATAATTTTTCTGTGGACCACCAAAATTTTCTCGGGGACCACCAGTGGACAACCACTTGGGGACCATTGCTCTATGCTATGCTACTCCCACTGGAACAAGACCTATGCAGATGGTGACACAGACACAGACAGATGTATATCCTGTAGAAGTAAAAGATTTATATTACATCATATTTATAATGTTCTTCTTAAAAGTATTTCAAAAAATATTTGGAGATTTGCTCTCTGAATGGGTAACTTGTTGATAGCTTGTTCTAAGACAGAAATCCCGGTAGTTTTGGAACTGGCAGAGACATTTGGAATTCTGGGAATATAATATGTCAGTGTCAATGGCTTGTCCATTCTAAATGGGTATTATGAGACAGGCATCAAGATACTGAATGACCCCCCGGCTTATAATCCCTCCAGAATCATACTGACCATTCTTACTTTTCCAAAATGGGCTCCAACCATTCACCATTTTTGTTTTCTATGGTTTGCACTTGTAGACAAGAACATTTTAGGGAAATTATTCCGGAAGCTAATTCTGGGATTTACTTCATTCCAACTTCTGTTTCTAATATTACTTTTTTTTTAATTCCAGGAAGTACTACAGGGTGCAGCACAGAATGTGATGGTTGCTAAATAACTTGTCTGTAGAGGCACTGATGTCATGTAATTATCACATTGGGAAAAGAGTGCACCACTGCTTCTTTCAAGGCCAAAGATACTACCCTGTCACTCAAGAAAGTTAACCCCATTCTGTAAACCCAAATAGTCCTCAACTTACGACCACAACTGAGCCTAACTTTTCTGTTGCTAAAGACATGTGGTAAGTGAATTTTGCCCCATTTCATGATTTCGTTTGCCATAGTTGTTAAGTGAATCACAGCACTTGTTAAGTTAGTAACACAGTTGTAGAGTGAATCTGGCTTTCCCATTGACTTTGCTAATCAGAAGGTCACATGACTCCGGGATACTGCAGCTGTCATAAATATGAGTCAGTTGTCAAGCATCTGTATGTTGATCGCATGACTATAGAGATGCTGCAACTGTCATGTGAAAAACAGTCATAAGTCACTTTTTTCAATACCATTTTAATTTTGAATGGTCACTAAATGGTCACTGTTGTAAGTTGAGGACTATACAACTTACCTCCAAGGCAGTCTTAACTAGCCCAAGAAGGGCCTAAATCTAATAGGTAGGGGGCCAAACTCACAGGTTAGAGAATGCTGTCCACCTCATCAGGAGTCACCTCATCAGGAGACTTACCGTAAATTTGTTTCACATCGGATTTTTTCCTTTTCCTCCAATAGCACTCTATCCATCTCTTCTAGTGCTTCATCTCATGGAGTTCCTTGATAAACCAAAGTGGAGCCAGGATCAGTATGCAAGAAAAGGCCATATGGAGCAGTGCAGTTCAAGGCCCATGTCATCTATCCCTTCCAGCATGCAATTAAGTCCTTGGCCAAATTGTCCACCACATTTTTAGAGAGAACCCCAAGCTCCCCATGGAACACTTGTAGGTCCATAAAGTCACCTGGGGCAGGCCAATCAGGTACTGTCTTCCTCAGAGGGGTGGGTCGAGATTACTACAAGCTGAAGTGCAATCCAAAACTGATCTGTCCTTAGCAACAGAATGATTACAATATCTTTCAATGCCAAATCGCATCACAACATATTTACAGGATCATCTTCTGCCTCACATATCCCAGCGACCAGTTAGGTTACACAGAGTTGGCTTTCTCCAGGTCCCATCTGCCAAACAATGGCGACTGGTGGGTCCACGGGGAAGAGCCTTCTCTGTTGCAGCCCTGGTCCTGTGGAAGCAACTCCCCTGGAGATTCATACCACTCTCACTATCCTTGCCTTCCAAAAGGCGTTAAAAACACATCTATGCCAGCAGGCCTGGGGCCATGAGTGATACTTCCGCTCCATCCAGTTGTATGAATGAGAGATGATTGATTGTTTTACATTGGGTTTTTATTTTCTTAATGCTTTAACAGTATTGCACAATTTTTATTGTTGTTTATACTTTATCCTGTAAGCCGTCCTGAGTCTGTGAGAAGAGTAGCCTATAAATCTAATAAATTAATAATAATAATAATAATAATAATAATAACAAGAACAACAACAACATATTTAATACAGAAAGATGCAGCAAAAGGAGCCATATCAGGAAACTACAGGCCAATAACATGTTTGCCGACCATGCTCAAACTGCTGACAGCTATCATAGCTGACAGAATTCAGGACTACCTAGAAGAAAATGACATCATGTCAGTGGAGCAAAAGGGCAATAAAAGACGAAGCAGAGGTACGAAAGACCAGCTCCTAATTGATAAAATGATTTCAGAGAACTGTAAGAACAGGAAAACAAACCTATCCATGACCTAGATTGACTACAAGAAAACCTTTGACTCATTGCCACACAGCTGGATAATAAAATGCCTGGAAGTCATTGGAGTCAATGAAAACATCAGGAAATTCATAGAAAAGGCGATGAAATATTGGAAGACTGAGCTTTTTGTTGGGAATGAAAGCTATGGACTTATCAACATCAGAAGGGGCATCTTCCAGGGGGACTCTTTGTCTCCATTGCTATTCATCATCGCTATAATCCCGCTGTCACTCATCCTACAGAAAACAAACCTAGACTACCAAACTGCTAGGAATTCACCAAAAATTTCATACCTGCTGTATATGGATGACCTGAAGTTGTATGGAAAATCAGAAACTGAGATACAGTCACTAACCAACACTGTGCGAATCTTCAGCAATGACATCAGCATGGAGTTTGGCCTAGATAAATGTGCCACAGTGACACTGAAAAAGGGAAAAATCACTGAAAGTGAGGGCATTGAAATGCCAAATGGTCAAACCATCAAGTGCCACCAGCCAGAAGATAGTCAAGAAAGCAGACAATGGATAATAGAACAAATCAATCCACTATTCCCAAGGGAAAAGGGTGAGGTTCATATTATCACATTTTGAACACATTATGTGAAGACCTCGCTTTCTTGAGAAATTTATAATGTTGGAAAAGGTAGAAAGAAAAAGAAGACATGATTGCAGTGGTCATTGGTACACCATTGGAAGGCCTGAAAAGCCAAGCTGGGAAGGTCTATCTATGTAGTTGCTAAGATTCAAGATGGATTTAATGACACATAATCAACTGTGAAGGTAAAAATGAAGGTTCCATATGCCAGAATTTCCTTTTCTTAAACACAAAGAAAAGAACAAAGAAAAGCAGTAAATCACATTATTGCTCACTGTATTTAAATTAATACCATTTCATTGTACTGCTAAAACTTCACAATATGGAGGCGAATACAAGTAGACTTAATACAGTTACTTCATAAAATTGAAAGACAAATAATTCATGACCAAATATTTTTTCTACTTAATTCGCTTCCTCCTTTTTAAACTCAAACTGTACATGTATAATAGCATATTTTAAAATTAGTTCATCATGTTGAAAACAGAAGTAAGAATATTTTTTAGAATGTGAAAGTGGAATATTTTAAAGAGACACCCACATGCATTATCTGATATTTACATATGACCAATGTTCCCTCTAATTTTTTGGGGGGGTGGGCGGAAAAGTATAGTGTCTGAGTGGCAGTCCCTTTGGGACTGGGCGGCACAGAAATAATAAATAAATAAACAAACAAACAAACAAACAAACAAATAAAAAACCCACCCTGTTTTGCCTCAGAGAATTTCAAAATAAAATACTGTACTGTGTGTCTATAACAGTGAGCTCATAATAGGGCAACTCTATCAATATCAAAATGCCACTTAAATAGTTGAGCTAGTTTCAAACTAGATTTTGATTTTCTTTCTCTCTTCCTTACTCCCATTCCTTTTCTTTCTCTTTTCCTTCCTCTCTTTTTTCTATCTGTTTCTCTCTCTTCCTCTCTTCCTCTCTCTCTCCTTCCCTCTCACTCTTTCCCTCTCGGCTTCTGGGCAGGTTTGGAAAACTCTGAGTTGATGATTTTTAAGTGAGCGATTGCTCACTGCTCAGCTTAGAGGGAACTATGCATATGACACTATTTCAGTGCCATAAATAAATAGAATTACTGTAGGAGTAATTTTAAAACATGATAAAGAAAATTTGGTGCAGTGGTTGAGCCAGTCACACTCTCTGTCAGCCCTAAGAAGCAGATAATAACTACAAACGTCTGAAAAACTTTGCCAAGAGCCAATCCAGGGACCAATCCAGGCAATCACCAGGAATCAACTCTGATTGAAAGGCACATGCACAGCTATGTGTTGTTATTTCTTAAACCAAACACCAAAAGTTAACCAAACTTTTGAAATGGTAGGATTCCCATACATATATTGCGGTAAAAGTTTAAGGTGGAAGTTAGAGTTTCCAACTTTCTCAACCTGGTGATTAAAACAGTTTTTCAAAGAATTTTATTCTGCAGCTGGCTTTTTTCCTTAATTAGTATATGGTGGAAAATATTAAGGAAAATTAACAAAAATATTTTTAAAAGGTTTGGACCTTCCTTTTTAGAAATTCAAGGGATGACAAGAAAACTGAAAAAAAAATAGTTCTTACTCTTTCTACTACTAGACCTTGTAACTATTAAATGTAGGAGGAAATCTGAAGCCTTTTGAATATTGTGATGAACATTTGTGGGAACCCCTGCTGTCTCCATTAGTAATGGAGCTTCTGGATGTTTTGTTTCAGCAGAATTTTCAATGTGATATTATTGCACTGGAAAATAGCAAGTAAGTAGTTTGCTTTTTGTTTTTCTCTGTTTTTCTTTTTTTCTTAAACGTCTTGTGGTTTATGTCACAGTCTCAGCCGTTGGAAACATTTGCTCCAGTCACAAACTGTATTGATGTCGCTTGTTATAGATGTAAGTGGAGTCACTATTTTGCTCCTTAAATTTTCTTATGTTGAGAAAATTATGGTATAAGTTGCTATAGTAGAAAATAGTTTACATATTGAGTTGAAAGTTAAAGAAATTATCAAACACCTGGCAAGCTCCAATAACTAACCAGAATTGGCTGCCGTTGACTTGGCGGTGCCAGATTATGAAAGTCCATTTTACAGATAGTTTTCTTTAAAATCATCTGCAACAGAACAATTATTTTGTGTTTTAGTAATGTCATGTGTAATAGAGATAGTCCTTGACTTGGAACTATAAGGGAGCCCAAAATTTCTCTAAGTCTCAATGGTTGTTAAATCAAAGAATCCAAGGGACCAACCCAATTTTACAACTTTTTTTTGCAGGTCGTTAAGCAAACAATATGGTCATTAAGCAAAATTCATTCATTCCTGTGGGTGGGTTTTGTTTTGTTTTGTTTTTTAGCCAGAAACAACTGAAAAGGCCAGAAACCAGCAAAAAAAACAAAAATCCCACCCATTATAAATGATGATCATGTGACCACAGCCCTGCAAGCAGCCATAAATGCGAGCCAGTTGCCAAGTGCCTAAAACACAGTCACTGTGGAGGAGGTGCCTCTGTTAGAACTCTGGGCCCAGGTTTTAAGTAGCTTTTCAGAGAGTCTATTGTAACTTCAAACAGTTAAGTGACTGGTTGTTAAGTGAGGACTATCTCTATAGATACCATTCCAAGTGTTACAAAATGCAAAAAAATAATATACCATAATAGCCATCTAATTTTGAGTTAACCACACTGAATATGTCTTCATTTGTAGGTTTAGTTCATGATATTAGTATGTTTTTCTTATATTTTTCAATATTTCCTACATGAAAATACTCTTTACTTATTGTAAAAATTATTCACTAAGGAAATTTCTACTTTTTTAATGGCTGAAAATAATTTCTTCACTACTGTATTTATTTGGGGGGGGGGGAGACAGTAAATCCCATGAGTGATTAAAAACCAAAAATGTGAAGAGATGATATTTTGTTCGAAATCTATTTTATGCTGTTATATCATAAATATGCAAAATCATTCTCACTAGCTTCAGTATTTGCAACCTATGTAGTATTTTGGTGCTTTAGGCTACAACTCTAAACACACCTGTAACTGAAAGAAATTCACTTAATGGAGTATGAGCCTGTAGAATGTGTATTTAGGAGGAGAGCCTTAGTGGTCTTATGTATATGGAGCAGAATAGAACTGTCATAATGTGAAGAAAAACATTTATTGTTATTTTCTGCCTCAAGAGCCAAACAAATTTAACCAAATTTGAGGCTAATTCACTTTAAGTGGTAACTTCTTCCAACAGATTCATTTAAATTTGAGCTTAGATTGTGGCCTTACAGAGGGAGGAGGTGCAGCACTTTGCAACACAGTAGGAAAGTTTCAGGTTTTAAATTCAATCTACTATATTTAGACAAAAAGTTTCAAAAGCATTTGGTTTATATAATTCAAACATAAGCAAATCTGCTTATTATCCTCTCTGAAGAAAAAGAAGCAATCTCAAATTTCTTTGAATTACATCTTTAGATTCAGAATCTGCCCTTAATTATCCTCTTTGTTACATATAAGACGGTAGGATTGCACGGTTATGCTGTACCAGAAGTTATTTAAAGTTTCACAATTTGTGAATGTGCTATTGATAGTCTATTGATAGACTGATAAATGGCCATGTTAAGCCCTTGCTTGGTTTTCAGGAGTGTCCTTAAGGAAGTCTAAGTGGGACTACAATGATCCCTCGATTATCGCGAGGGTTCCGTTCCAAGACACTGCAGACGAAGATCGGGGTTTCCCCGCCACCCACGCAAAGGGGAAAGCCCAATTCAGCTCCTCGCTGCTGCCGCCGAGCAGATCAGCTGCTGGGCGGCCGCAGCAGCAGCGAGCAGACAAAGATCCGGGTTTCCCCGCCGCCCACGCAAACTCCACCATCTGCGCATGCGCGGCCATGGAAAAATGGCGCGCATGCGCAGATGGTGTTTTTACTTCCACAACCCTACATCGCGAAAAATCGATTATCGCGAGGGGTCTTGGAACGGAACCCTCGCGATAATTGAGGGATCACTGTAGTCCCACTTAGACTTCCTTAAGGACACTCCTGAAAACCAAGCAAGGGCCTAACATGGCCATTTATCAGTCTATCAATAGACTATCAATAGCACATTCACAAATTGTGAAACTTTAAATAATTTCTGGTACAGCATAACCGTGCAATCCTACCGTCTTATATGTAACAAAGAGGATAATTAAGGGCAGATTCTGAATCTAAAGATGTAATTCAAAGAAATTTGAGATTGCTTCTTTTTCTTCAGAGAGGATAATAAGCAGATTTGCTTATGTTTGAATTATATAAACAAAATGCTTTTGAAACTTTTTGTCTAAATATAGTAGATTGAATTTAAAACCTGAAACTTTCCTACTGTGTTGCAAAGTGCTGCACCTCCTCCCACTGTAAGGCCACAAACTCAAACTTAAGCTCAAATTTAAATGAATCTGTTGGAAGAAGTCAACCTTCATTTAACCTTCTTTTTTCACTTCCTTTATTGAGATTTTCACTGGGATATTTTCTATCTGTGCATTGCTCTGTTTGGCCTTATCTATGATTTCTCTATAATTCATTCTTAAGCTTTCAAAAAAACCCACCCCAAAAACCTTTTCTAGGAGGTTCAAAGAAGGCAAGAAATGTCAAAGAAAAGAAATGACCATTCAACATCTTCCTTTCTGTACTCAATTGAATAATGAAAGCTCAATGAAACTTAATAAACTAACAGAATCCCATTGCACTGTCAGTCTCTAAGCATGAGTAAGGGAGTGAGTAAGTGAATGAACAATGCCTGTAGGAGGAACCACATTAGGGCAAGGAGTTGTATGCCTACAGGGGATACCTCTGCACTGTTATGGGTATGGTCCCACCCAGTTTTGGTATGTGGTTAGCAATTTGCTTGCCCAGGATTTAATTCAAGCCTTGGGCCAATATAGGGTCTTTCCTTTTGTTTGCTGGAAGGTATACTATTGGAGAGAAGGGGGTGGGTGGTGGGAAACCCTCTGTGACCAAAATGAATAGTAGAAAACAAAATAGGACTTGCATATAAATAAGACCTGCAACAAAATGTTGTTGTGCAAACTGTTCCTGTTCAGTTTGTGTGCCAATCGCCATGTCCTCTTCCAAGTCACTACATTCCATTCTCCTCCCCATGGTTTCCTGTCTCTCCGCTGCTGCTATCTGTACTTGAGCATTGTACTGTCCTTTTTTTAAGGCCACTGAACATTATCAGCCCTCATCTGTCTGTTTTTAGATCTCTTCCCTTTACAATTGTACCTGTCAGTTTATTTTGTATTACTGCAACTCTTCGGTCTTAAAGTTTACGGATGGTTCTCACAAACTGCTTTGACTTGTATCACCAAGAAATTTAATTTGCCATACTGTCTTTTGTTTGCAAGTGCCATTTTACAAAAGAGATTCCCTCCTCTCTAAGAGTTAAAAAAGAAATTAATCTGATAGACAGACATTGCCATCATACCATTGCACTCGGGTAACAGAGTTTTAACTGCATTACTTTAAACAAAATTGTGCCATTTTTTAACGAAAGACATATTGAAACAGTTACAAAACTCACACCTGATTTTGCAAAATATGACTTTAATAATAAGTGTTATCTAAAACTATCAACTGTAAAGACATTGGAAGGGAACTATTAAATATAAGCCAGCAGTGTGCAGCAGCTGCCAAAAAATCCAACACAGTTCTAGGCTGCATTAACAGAGGGATAGAATCAAAATCAAGTGTTAATACCATTTTATAAGGCCTTGGTAAGTCCAAACTTGAAATACTGCATTCAGTTTTGGTTGCCACAATGCAAAAGGATGTTGGGACTGTAGAAAGAATACAGAGAAGAGCAACAAAGATGATTAGGGTACTGGAGGCTAAAACATATCAAGAACGGTTGCAGGAACTGGGTAGGTCTAGTTTAATGAAAAGAAGGACTAGGGAAGACATGATAGCCATGTTCCAATATCTCAGGGCCTGCCACAAAGAAGAGGGAGTCAAACTATTCTCCAAAGCACCTGACAGTAGAACAAGAAGCAATGGGTGGAAAGTAATCAAGGAGAAAAGCAACTTAGAACTAAGGAGAAATTTCTTGACAGTTAGAACAATTAATCAGTGGAACAACTTGCCTCAGAAGTTGTGAATGCTCCAACATTAGAAGTTTTTAAGAAGATGTTGAATAACCATTTGTCTGAAGTGGTGTAGGGTTTTCTGCCTAAGCAGAGAGTTGGACCAGAAGCCTCCAAATTACTTACCTTTGCTCAAAGGAAGTATGTGATCTGCTCATGTTCATGAACAGTGTAAAATCAATACAGTAATAGTGGCTAATAATAGGAGGTAAGAATACAGTGGCACTGGCAGGCAACTTGTCACACCATACCGGCCGTAAGAACTAAGAATACTAAATGATGGTTCTTCTGTGCATTTGTTTCTTTTTAAAAAAAATACGGACTGTGTTTCATTCATTCATTCTTTCATTTATTGTTTCCTTCATCCCATCTTTATTCTTTTTATAAATAACTCAAGGTTGGTGAACATACCTGATATTCATTCCTCATCCTACAGTTTGTGTAGTAACACTTGAAATGTAAGAGTTCAGTATATATGTGTCTGCGTCAATACACGCATCGATAAGTAGCAGCTTAATATTGGCATGATTTCAGAGTGCTGGTATTAATAGTGTTCATTTTTGACAACATATATTCAACTTATAGAACATGATGATGGTTAAACATGTTTTTCGGACAGCTGTGATATGCTTTACCTTTAGCTTATACAGTAATTCCTTGCTACTTCACGGTTCATCTTTCACAGATTCACTGTTTCACTGGTTTTCAAAGGAGGCTTAAATCCATTAAATCCATTAAAAAATTTAAATCCATTAAAAATTCATAAAATTATTCTACAGTACTACTGTACTCTATTAAAGAAACGGGTAGGATATCACATGTAGCTCCCACTGAGAAACGTTATAGAATGACTGCTTAATGCAAAGGGTGGGTTTTAAAAGTCCAAATACTTGTTAAATACATAGAAAAAATATCTTTCCTCTACTTCACGGAAATTCGTTTTTAACCAGTGGTCTTGGAACACATCCCCTGCGAAAAATGAGGGATCACTGTAGACCTTTAATTGCACAATTGCTAACTCAAAGCAAGGATTCCTTTCAAACAAGAAGTATTTATTTGTCCTTTTATTTAATATTTCCATTTGTATTTTGCATTCAAAGAACTCCTGAAGTGTGACACAGCCAAACAAATGAATAAAGCCATATAAAATTACTAAGTTCAAACCATAAAGTGGCACCACAGCTGTTCATTTGCCACAGAAAGAAATATTTGTCAGGAGAAATCTAATTCTGTGGGTACTATTAGAAAGATGTGATTGCTGGTTTACTGGAAAGGTAAGGATCAATTACACATGGGATTTAAAAACATGACAGAAATAGACTAGGTTTATTGTTAGGATAGGTGCCCTTGGCTACTGCAGTCTGTTCAATGCCACTATGAAAGGATTTTGCGAAAAGTAAGTACAAAGAAGAATCCATATTGCTATCAAAGATTCCCCAGAGAGCCATTTAAAGATGCTTTACATATGAAAGACAATTAAACTGCTGAGCCAAGCAAATTAACATTGGAAAGTCAATGAGGTCTGAACTTAGCAGAGAGCATGCTTTACAGCCAGATTCTCTGCACAGAAAGGTGGGGGGAAATGACCTATAGATGCAGGCCTAGTTTGATATGTTATTCTGAAAATTAACAACCTGTTGCAAATTAAAATTTGGCAGCTGAATGTTTATTCTCGGAGACTAATCCTTCTTTCCCCGAGACCATTTCGGGAGGAGGTTCGTCGTATAAGTGTCAACAATACGTTCCGTTTTGTTCCACTGGACTGATTTTCAAGTCAGAGAGAATTGCAGATAAAACCCAGCCATTGAAACAAATGAGAATACCCCATGTGCTGCAACTATTTTCACTTCATAAAACAATAATATTAGCAATTTGCAGAAGTGATCTTTAAAAAAAAAAAAAGCTTGGATAACCAGAGTCTCCTGTATTAGGAAGAAAACAAATTTAAATTGTGAAGTGCATGCACATTGCTACATATCCTATATGAACGATGAATTAAAATGACCAGTTTCCTGGCACCAGAAATGTCATTGACTGTCCTGCTTGCCCCCTTGTGTTCAATAAAGACCCGCTCCTGCTTTATCATAACATCACTTGCTGTTCATGGGTGGGTTTCTCTTATCTTCCCTACCAGTTTGGAAGTGTGTGCATCACATCAGAACACATCCAGGTACTGACCCTCTGCACATGTGCAGAAACCTTGGCACATGTGTAGAGGGTTATTTGCCAGCCTCTTTCAAGCAGTGGCAACCATGGAACCACTTCAGGAGCGTGGCAAGCCAGGCATCACTACTTGTTTGGCGAACAGGGCCAAATTTCCGCCACCGGCTCATACAAACTGGCCCGAACCGGTAGCAACCCATCATTCCTGCCATTTGGCAAGTGATCTAACATTCCAAGACAAAATCACGGGTTTTTCCCCCCATAACATTGCCAGTTCTCCTTCAATTGAAAGTGAGAGAAGAAGAATAAAAATAGAGAAAGAAGAAATTGGGTGCAGAGGAGAAGATAAAAAGACAATGAGAAGGGCAAAAGGGAGAAGAGGAAGAATATTCTCTGCTTTCTTTTGACATTGGATGCACAAAGCAAATTAAACAGTACCTTTTCTTGGCAGCACTGCTGTAATAACTTTTATTCTTATAAGAAAGAAGACCTATTGTTTTAGCTGCTCGTTTCCTAGACAAAGGTGTCAAAGGGAAAATCAGCTCAACACAGACTTATCTCTCTCCCAAGATTAAAAAGTCTAAAGGAAGATAGGTTTCTTTTCTGCAGTAATTGTGATGATGAAGTGCTTTCCTTATTTAAGATCTAACGTTCTTTGGAAGTGATCCCATAAGAATGTTGAAATGTGCTGCCCTTCTGTTCCTCTTTTTCTTTTGCAAAAGGGAAGCATTCAGAAAAAGCTCACCATGCTGTCCAGTCATGGGTTGTTAAATATTTTGCCACCAATCCACGCACGCACAACACTTCTGCACATGAGCAAAAGTGTCCCTTGTAGGTGGACATCTCCTGCTGCTACCAGTTCTAAGAACCGGTCCGAACTGGGAGCAACCCACCACTGATTGCTGTCACTGTGATCTGTCCAGCAGGGCTGCTGATGTTACGAAGGACTAGATGTCCTCTGTATTATCAGTGGCATTAACTCTACCTGCTGTATGGAGACCTATGGGCTTGCTGCTATGGCAAAGTTCAATGAACGCTCTTCCATACAAAATGTAGAAAACTGTGAAGAGGAAGTCTTTGTCTTTTCTGCTTGAGATGCCAGTACTCTGTATTCAGGGGTGGGCTACTGCCCGGATGGGGGGCGAACACAGTGGGGTAGTAAAAATGGAGCTCCACCCCAAAAAAACAAAAAAAAAACCTACCAGGGGAAAAATAATAAAATCATCCATATGAATATAGTACGCAGGCTCCATTGCAGTTGTATGTTGAGGACTATCAATTCAATTCAATTCAATGTCTACATTTAGTACTTTACAGCAGTCATGATTTGTAAAATGTGCTGCATGTAGCATGTCAAAAAATTATTTTGATTGCAATTCATTTGGCTTCTTGACCCTAAAGGGATAGATCCCACAAAATAAGTAACTAAGAGTGAAGCAATATTTGGCACTACCTAATCCTGAGCCAAGATATACTGTATACTGCTCAAAAAAAAAATAAAGGGAACACTCAAAGAACACATCCTAGATCTAAATGAATGAAATATTCTCATTGAATACTTTGTTCTGTACAAAGTTGGATGTGCATAACAGCATGTGAAATTGATTGTCAATCAGTGTTGCTTCCTAAGTGGACAGTTTGATTTCACAGACGTTTACTTGGAGTTATATTGTGATGCTTAAATGTTCCCTTTATTTTTTTGAGCCGTGTATATTTAAATACTTACTTATAGCTAGCAAGGGCTGAAGCACAAGTAATTGTCTAATTGATCCATACTTCTAAGACGCTTATTTCCTTGCCTGCAATATAATCTACAAAATTTTTCATGGTGGATTAAGTACATTTCTAAGGACCTCTGTGCTTCTTGGAAGTCATCAACATCTGCGGAGAGGGACTGCATACATACAAATCTAATAAATAATAATACTGAAATTATTTCTAATATATAGGTGGCGCAGCAGGTAGAGTGCTGTACTGCAGGTCACTGAAGCTGACTTGTAGATCTGAAGGTCAGCAGTTCAAATCTCATCACCAGCTCAAGGTTGACTCAGCCTTCCATCCTTCCGAGGTAGGTAAAATGAGAACCCGGATTGTGAGAGCAATAGCCTTGCTCTGTTAAAAAAGTGCTATTGCTAACATGTTGTAAGCCGCCCTGAGTCTAAGGAGAAGGGCGGCATAAAAATCTAATAAATAAATAAATAAATAAATAAATAAATAAATAAAAATAAATAATTATTTCTACTCTCTGGCTGTAATGCATTCTTCTGCAAGTTTTCTAATGAGGATCTAACTTTAGTTATAGTATTTGTATCAGAGTTGAAAATCTCTACAAAAAGTACTATTAATGTGTAGTCCTTAATGGAACTATATCTACATGGAATGAAGGAAGCAGTGGGGTACCCCATAGTTTTGTCTTAGGCTCAATTCTCTTCAATATCTTCATAAATGATCTTCATGATTTAGATTAGGGATTAGAAAGCGAACTCATCAAATTTGCAGATGACACCAAACTGGAAAGAATAGCCAGCACCTCAGAAAATAGGCTCTCAATACAGAAGGATCTCAACAGACTTGAACATTGTACCCGATTTAAAAAATGAAATTCAGTGGTGAGAAAAGTACAATTTTACACATAGGTGGAAAAAACCAAATGTACAGGTATAGTATATAATTGGTAGAAACTAGCTCAATAGCAGCAACTATGGGAAAAATCTAGGAGTATTAGTAGACAACTTCTTGAATATGAGTCAGAAATATGTTAAAGCTGCTATAAAAGGCAATGCACTCCTAGGCTACATTAAGAGAAGGATAAACTCAAGATCACATGAAGTGTCAGTACCACTTTATAATGCCTTGGTAAGACCACACTTGGAATATTGTATCCAGTTTTGGTTACCACAATATAAAAAAATATTTTGAAGCTCTGGAAAGATTGCAGAGAAGAGCAATAAACATGATTAGGACACTGGAGGCTAAAACATATGAAGAATGGTTGCAGGGATTGTGTTAAATCCTTACTGGAATGAAGGACTGCAATCTTGTAGTAAGTAACGGTTCTTTATTAAACAGGAAGTAACGGTTTACAGAACTGAACAAGACAAAAACATGGCCGTGCCTGGCAGCTATATATATACCGGGCTGCCAGGCTGAGCCAACCAATCACCTTGCAGTATTTTCCCGCCCAAGGAATATGGGGCGAGTACAAGGCCTAACTGTCCTCTGGACACAACAGATTGGGTATGTCTAGACTAGTGAGAAGCACTAGGAATGACATGATAGCAGTGTTCCAATATTTGAGGGGCTGCCACAAAGAAGAGGCTATCAACCTATTCTACAAAGCACCTGAGGGTAGAACAAGCCACAATGGGCGGAAACAATTCAAGGAGAGAATCAACCTAGAATTAAGGAGAAATTTCCTGACCATGAGAACAATTAACCAGTGGAATGGCTTGCCTTCAGGAGTTGTGGGTACTCCATCACTGGAGGTTTTTAAGAAGAGAATGGACAGTCATTTCTCCAGAATGGTATAGAATAGATATAGGGTCTTCTGCTTATGCAGAAGTTTGAACTAGAAGACCTCCAATGTGCCTTCCAACTCTATTATTCTGTTATTCCTTAAGTGTGGGAACTGAATGTTTAATAGCTGGATCAAATGTTTGAAGCATGTTTCAGAATCTTTCTGGCTCTTTCATTACCATATGAATGGTCTTCCCTTAGACACCTTTTACCCTTTGACACTTAAAAAAAAAAGATAATAAAGACAAGGAGATGAATCCCAATGGTGTCTACCTACCAGAGAAAAGCATATTCCAAAGAGCTGGTGACACCATAGAAAAAATCCTCATCAGAGTAACAATAACATGACAATGCCATGATACTTAAATAAGGAATTTATTTAGGGAACATGTAAATTCCAGATCACTTCCTTTTTAAAAAAAATAAACTTTAGAACTTTTTACTTTCTGGCTATCTCAGCTTCACGTGAAATCAGCATTAAAATGGTTCTTGCTTAATGGAGCTACTTCCTCTAACCTAGAAGAATGACTTGCTGGATAGAGTGATAAAACCAAGGACTTTTTCCTAGAAGTGCATGTTCATACTATTGCAATATTCTAGCTGCTAGGGCCACATTAAATGTGACATTTGTCACATGCTGTCTCACTTGCATCATTGTTTAACACAAATCATCAAAGTGGGTGAACCAATCAGTGTGGATTTTCGACAGCACCTTCTACCTGTAGTGGGGAGGGGACTAAAGTTTGTGAAAGAGAGTTTTCTTGTGCAAACAATAGATGAAACCAGTCAAGCAGTGTGCATGTGGAAGAGCATTGACGGAGAGTTTGGGCAACATAGAGTTTCCCCAGAGACGCTTGGATGAAAAAACCGGGCAGTCCTTAGCTGGAAATGGAAGCGGGGTACAGAAGATAATAATAATAATAATAATAATAATAATAATAATAATAATAATAATAATAATAATAATAATAATAATAATTTATTAGATTTATATGCCGCCGGGGTAGCTGCTTACTATAATCTCTATCAAATAGCTTAGAAGGTGATAGCTGTACCGTGTTTCCCCGAAAGTAAGGCAGTGTCTTACTTTCTTTTTACCCCCAAAAGCCCCACTATGTCTTACTTTCGGGGTATGTCTTACATTGGAAAGGAGGCGGGCGAAGGAGGGTGCAGCTCCGGCCGCTCGCCTCGGAGCCGGTCGGCCTCGCTGGCCACTTGCAGCCGAGCCACTGGCGCCACCGCCTCCTGCTGGCAATGCACAATGGCCCTCCTTGCTCTCCCTTCTCCCCCACCCCAAGGTTGGGCTTCTCCACGCGCTTCTGTTCAGCCCCAACTTCGAGCGAACCACCTTCCCTCTTTCCCCAATGGAGCGACGTTGCAAAAAAAAAAAAACAATCACATCTTACCTCTCCCCTTCCCCCAACCCCGGCCTCTTTCACACAACCCGACCTCTTTCTTTCTCCTTCACGGCCGGTTGCAAAGAAAAGAAAAGCGCAAAAAAAAAAAAGAGAGTCCCGAGCCGGAAGAGTCACATTACCTGTGTGGCAACCGAGGGTCTGGCAACCGAGCGCGGACGTCGGCCACCTGTCCCGCTCCCCCGAGTTCGCGCCCCGTTCTCGGCTTGGCAGCCTGCGCGACTTCCCCAACAAAGGAGAAACTTCTGTGAATCGTGAGCCGGCGGCGAAGCAGCTGGCTGGGGGTCGGCCGAGCAGGCTCGCGGGCGGCCAATGGGAAAGTTGGGTTCGTGCAGGAAGTGTAGCCGCCGCCAGTGCTGCCGCCGACCCGGCCTGGTTGGAGAGGAAGCTGCTCCGACCGACCGACCACCGGCAGCAGCAGCAGCAACCCCGAAGTGTGTGACCCGGGAGCGGGCAGGCGAGGCAAGGAGTGCCTTCATGCTGGGATGGAAGTGGAGGGCTGCTGCCGCCTCCGCCGCACCCTTGTCGGCCTTGTTGGGGAAGTCGCGTGGGCTGCCAAGCCGAGAACGGGGCGCAAACTCGGGGGAGCGGGACAGGTGGCCGACGTCCGCGCTCGGTTGCAGATCGAGCGTGCGAAGGGGGGGTCCTTTCAAGCGGTGCTGGGCGAAAGAGGGCGGGTGGCCAGCAGCAGAAGGTGAGAGGTGCCTCCTTCTCCGGCTCTCCGGCAGATCGAGCGCGCGAAGAGGCACTTCTCACCTTCCGCCGCTGCTGGCCGCCCTCTTTTGCCCAGCGTCGCTTCGGAAGCCGCCGAACGCCGTCAAGGGGGAGCTTGGCGAGCGGCACTTGGCGAGCGGAGAGGCGGTCACCAAGCGCCCCCATGACGGCGTTTGGCGGCTTCCGAAGCGACGCTGGGCGAAAGAGGGCGGCCAGCAGCGGCGGAAGGCGAGAGGTGCCTCTTCGCGTGCTCGATCTGCCGGAAAGCCGGAGAAGGAGGCACCTCTCGCCTTCTGCTGCTGGCCGCCCGCCCTCTTTCGCCCAGCACCGCTTGAAAGGACCCCCCCCTTGGCTTCTGCTGGGGGTGGGGAGGTCCGGACGGCCCCTTCTCCGGCTCTCCGGCATATGGAAGAGGCACCTCTCACCTTCTGCCGCTGCCCGCCCGCCCCCTTTCGCCCAGCGCCGCTTCGGAAGGCCGGAACCCTCCCTTCCTCCGCAGACCCAGAGATAAAGGAGGCGCGGAGCGAGGAGAGCCGCCTGGCAGAGCGCTTGCAGGCGGCGGGGGGACGATGGCGGGGGGGATGTATGTCGAGGTACCGTGTTTCCCCGAAAGTAAGACATATGTCTTACTTTCGGGGTATGGCTTATATTAGCCGACCCCCCTGAAACCCCCCCTATGTCTTACAATCGGGGGGGTCTTACTATCGGGGAAACACGGTAGTTAGGTAAGATTGATGAAAGTCAGGCCCAATCCAGAGATGGTAACAGCAAAAATTCAATTGAGTTCAGTTCTTTATTTGCTTACATCTAATCTTGCCAAAATAAAGCTACACCTTTCTAGTACCCTGTGACGGCATAAGGTCCCCTTGCTTGAGCAGGGGGTTGGATGAGAAGACCTCCAAGGTCTGTTCTAACTCTATTGTTCTGTATTCTGATTCATATATCCTATTAGACACATTTTAACATCTAAATGAAACCATTGGATGAGATCATTCATCGGTACAGGTGTCAGGCAGAAGCCATCGTTTTGAATTGGAGACTTTGGCCTGCCACAAGTAGAATAAAATTGTGGGAATTGGGGGGGGGGGGTTGCATGAGAGGTAAAGATACTAGCCACAATAAATTCTTTCCAGAAGATTCAAGGACATCCTTTGTTCAGCACCAACCGGAAGTACAGGGGAGGATTGTGGACTTTGAGAAAACCAGAGGGGTTCATGTGATGCCAGGAAAAGGATTTGTGGATTCTCTGAACTACACAGAATCTTAGCTAGAGATTCCCCTGAACCAGGCGGGTGTTGCCCCTACTGCTGCTGCCTGTGGGCTCCATACACAGCTTCAGATCTCTGGCATGAGTGCACAGGTGTCCAGTGAGATTTCACTGGACACATGAATCACTGAAATCTCAGATGTGCGCCCCCTCACAAAATTTTGCTTCCTGGGCATGTGTAGAAGCAAAATCTCGCTGGGATTCACACAAACATTGTGATCAGTTTCCAGTCACAATTCAAAGTGTTGGTAATGACCTTTAAAGCCCTACATGGCATTGGACCAGAATACATCCGGAACTGCCTTCTACCGCACGAATCCCTGCGGCCGATAAGGTCCCACAGAGTTGGCCTTTTCCGGGTCCCGTCGACCAAACAATGTCGTTTGGCGGGCCCCAGGGAAAGAGCCTTCTCTGTGGCAGCCCCAGCCCTCTGGAATCAACTCCCTCCAGAGATGAGAACGGCCCCCACCCTCCTTGTCTTTCGCAAATTACTCAAGACCCACCTTTATCGCCAGGCATGGGGGAACTGAGACATCGTCCCCCAGGCTTTTATATTTTATGTTTGGTATGTATGTGTTGTATGGTTTTAAATTGTTGGGGTTTTAGATATGTTTTATTTTAATATTAGATTTGTCTCACTGTTATATTGTTTTTGTATTACTGTTGTGAGCCGCCCCGAGGTCTTCGGAGAGGGGCGGCATACAAATCTAATTAATAATAATAATAATAATAATAATAATAATAATAATAATAAAAATAAAAAATAAAAAAAATAAAAAAAATAAAAACACACACACCAGGGATGGCACTCAGCTCCAGTTTTAGTACCAATGCAGCGTCCTCATCCGTACTGGTAGGAATCCGCTACTGTCATGAACCCCTGCAAACCCCCAGCGGCCTGTCCCTGAACACTGGTGAGCACCAACGCTCTGAGCTTTTCTGTACGCTGGCATTTGCTAGTGCTTTCCTTCCAAACACCAGCATTCTCAAAGAGTCAGACCTCAAAAATCATGCATAACAGCTTCAATGGAATAATTCAACTTTAATCATTAATGTAAACTTTCTTGTTATTGCAGTCATTGTTTTGATTCAGTTTTGCATTGATCTGGTGTGTTTCCAATTTGGGGGGAGGGAACCAACCCCTGGCACCTTTGTTTCCCGAAAACTGATGGAACCTGGGTTGCTTGTATCTCAGGCAACGTTTGAAATTAGATTACATACGGTTCAATTTAAAACCTCAGGATTACATTTATCACTCCAGAATGCTGCTCTTAACATGATTCACCGCATTTGAGAAAACCTACCAATTTGGGATTGATTACAAGATGTTCCACATGAGGGACCCTCTCTGGTTAAGTACAGAATTTTTATTTTTATTTTTTTGAAAGGCAGCATGGGTTCTTCCTCTTGTTCTTGAATATAAGCCTAGCTATTATGCTAATTTATACAGGCATCTTAACAGATGTCACATCAGATTGTGCTTTTTTTTGCCCCTCATGAGAAAATTCCCTAGAGAGATGGTGACTTCCCCCATTTTCCTTGCATGCTGTTGGCATAATCAAAACAAAGCCAGATCAGTCCTACTGTTAAGCCATATTGCTCTCTCTTTTTTTGAGGGTGAGTGGGGGATGCTGCTTCTTTTACCAGCAGGGCTAATAAATATTTTTTTACAGCATCAGCACCTTCCCATCTGTTATCATACACTCTTCTTACATGGACAGCAAATAAAGACCCTGGCTGTTTTAGAGAATGTTACAAGTATTCTAATCTTCACAAGCAAGTAATCAGTTTATTGTTGTTACTGCAGGTTATAATGTAACGTAGAAATGCAACTGCAAAGATACTAAGCTGAATTAAAACCAAGGCTACAATTTAGTCATAAAGGCATATTTCCGACCCCCAGTCGGTTAAAGACCTCAGTATACTAATAACAAAAGATTTAAGTGCCGAAGCCCACTGCAACAACATAGCCAAGAAGGCTTCAAGAGTTGTAAACCTAATCCTACGTAGTTTCTGCTCTGGCAATCTCTCACTACTTACCAGAGCTTACAAAACTTTCACCAGACCCATCCTCGAATACAGCTCATCTGTTTGGAATCCATATCGCATCTCAGACATTAACACCCTTGAAAATATCCAAAGATACTTTACCAGATGAGCCCTTCACTCCTCCACTCGAAAGAGAATACCCTATGAGACTAGACTTTCAATCCTGGGCCTAGAAATCTTAGACTAAGATGCCTTAAACATGATCTAAGTATTGCCCACAAGATCATATGCTGCAACGTCCTGCCTGTCGGCGACTACTTCAGCTTCAACCACAACAACACAAGAGCACACAACAGATTTAAACTTAATATTAACCACTCCAAACTTGACTGTAAAAAATATGACTTCAATAACCGAGTTGTCGAAGTGTGGAACTCATTACCGGACTCCATAGTGTCATCCCCAAACCCCCAACACTTTACCCTTAGATTATCCATGGTTGACCTATCCAGATTCCTAAGAGGTCAGTAAGGGGTGAGTACAAGTGCACTAGAGTGCCTTCCGTCCCCTGTCCTATATCTCCTATATCTCCTATACCTTTCTTCTATTCCTATATCTCTTCTTCTATTCTTTCATTGATATTTTATTCCTATATCTTCTATTCCTTCTTAGATATATTTTACTATGAGTATCTCCTCTATAACCTTCTTTGTGTATTTTACTATGTGTATACCCACTAAAAACCTTGTTGGGTATTGGACAAAATCAATCAATCAATCAATAAACTGTGGCAAAGAATCAAGTAGATTGCTAACAAATCCTCTAAGACCACCACATCCTACAGAAAGCAATTAATTCATTCTGTGCCTGATCCCTTAAGTTTATCCGCATCAATGTTTTCCTCTTGATTTCCTCGTAGAAAGGGCAACAGAGAAATAATGGATGGCGTTGTCCATTGCATTGGCCAGTGCCTCCAAATCATTCCAAACGTTGCCATTGGAAGTACTTTTTCCTTAAAAGTATAAATAAGATGAGGAAGTTGAAGAACTCTCTACTTCTTCATTTTTATTTTTATTTTAAAAAAGAGTAATGGTGAATATCGATGCTTGGAAGAATCATGACTGTTGAGAAGCATGACATCACTTTCTCTTCAGAAGTAATGCAGAAAAGGAAGTAAGAGCAGCATAAGCACAAGAGACCATTAGCTGTCCAATGTAACCTGCCATACCCTTATTGGGATTTGAACCTGCGGAGTTGTCTGTAAGGCAGTAGCTTTAACCTTTAGACCAGGGGTAGGCAAAGTTTGCTCTTCTATGACTTGTGGGCGTCAGCTCACAGAATTCCTGAGCCAATCATTCTAGCTCAGGAATTTAAACTTAATATTAACCGCTCCAAACTTGACTGTAAAAAAATATGACTTCAGTAACCGAGTTGTCGAAGCGTGGAACTCATTACCGGACTCCATAGTGTCATCTCCAAACCCCCAACACTTTACCCTTAGATTATCTACAGTTGACCTATCCAGATTCCTAAGAGGTCAGTAAGGGGCGTGTACAAGTGCAGTAGAGTGCCTTCCGTTCCCTGTCATATTGCTCTCCTATATCTCCTATATCTTTCTTCTATTCCTATATCTCTTCTTCTATTCTTTCATTGATATGTTCTATTACTATATCTTCTTTTCTATTATTTCTTAGATATATTTTACTATGAGTATCTCCTCTATAACCTTCATTGTGTATTTTACTATGTGTGTATAGATATATACCCACTAAAACCCTCATTGTGTATTGGACAAAATAAATAAATAAATAAAATAATAAATAAATTCTGGGAGTTGAAGTTAGGCAGCTGTTGGAATATCTGCTCTTTTTATTAACTGTATTTTTAATTTCTTTCAGAATATGGATTTCATTGTTACCTAGTTGCAGACTGAAATATGGATCATTAGATTTCACATAAGTACTGTACATACTTGTAGAATGTATCAAAATTCAACCAGAAATGTGTGTTTTCAGCTGAGATCATCCATTTAGAAATATACCTGTGTAAAATAATGTCGACTGCTTATCATAGAATGACTATGCTGATTTCTTAATATGAAGACTTGTCAGAATAGTCTCACATCTTTATGTTCTTATTATTAGTAACTTCTCTAAAGGACTTCATTACTTGGAACATATCTATAAGTAAGATTTCTGAATTAAATACATTAAGCATATGTTTAATGTATTAAATTCAACTAGAATTTATATTTAAACTGCTATTCTAGTTTAATTTAAATATAAATGGTTGTAATGATTTTTCAAAAGATGATGCAGAACACAAGCATAGATTATAACTTTCTTTCTTTCTAGGTTGCTTTTGCTCTCGTTCTCTAAGCAAGCAGGACAATAATTCAAAACACTGACATCATTTTCTTTGCTCCTAAATCAGATAGGCCTCTGCATCCACCTGATTTTCTATTGCATTGCAACTTTCATAATTCACATGGAGGAAAAAAACTGGAAAAAATGCAGGAAAGAAAGCCAACAGAAGAGAAGGTTCCAGATCCAATAAAATGTATTATTTAATTCCATCTGTATCCTGGTAGCTATAGTTGGGTAATAACTGGAGAGCCATATGTCTTCAACCTCTTGTTGGAAGGAAAATTCAGTCAGGTTCCAAGCAGGGAGAAAGATGCTGGAAATAAAATGGCGGCTGATTGGAAAGAAGGATTCTGTTTATTGATGAGCAGAACCAACAATAGCATGTAGTTCTGGGACAGCTGACAAATTGGTTTGATGAGTACATGGATTTTTATAGGGTTCTGAGATGGTGCGGGAGGCTGTGCAATGTAGTGAGCCTGGTGTCATTCATTCATTGGATTTCTATGCCCCCCTCTCCAAAGAATCGGGACGGTTCTTCTATTGCTCTTCTAATGGTGGTAGGTGAATCCAATTATGTCCTAAACATCATGTCCTGTTCTTAGAATTTGGGTGGGGTGAGTATGTAAATTTTAATCCCATCACTGGAGGTGTGGGTGTTTTGTCTGTGAATAGGCTGGCCTGGATTTCTTCATGGGCACAATATATTCATGGGCACCAAATATTCATCTCTAAAGACTTCAGGTGTCTGCTGGAGGTTGTTATGTAGGAAGACTGGGGTTATTATTGTTGTTGTTGTTGCCCCTCTCCAAAGACTCAGGCGGCTTACAGCATATAAAAACAGTATACATCGAGATATAATTAATTAAAATTAAAATTAAGAATTACATTAAAAAAACTAAAAAGCCTATTAACATACACACATATCCATTCAAACAAACCCACTATACATTCATTGGCCAGGGGGTAGTGACCCCAAGCTTGGTGGCATAAATGAATGTTTAGCCTCTTACAGAAGGCGAGGAGCATAGTTCCCTCTAAGCTGAGCAGTGAGCAATCGCTCACTTAAAAATCATCATCAACTCAGAGCTTTCCAAACCTGCCCAGAAGCCGAGAGGGAAAGAGTGAGAGGGAAGGAGAGAGAGAGGAAGAGAGGAAGAGAGAGAAACAGATAGAAAAAAGAGAGGAAGAAAAAGAGAAAGAAAAAGAATGGGAGTAAGGAAGAGAGAAAGAAAATCAAAATCTAGTTTGAAACTAGCTCAACTATTTAAGTGGCATTTCGATATTGATAGAGTTGCCCTATTATGAGCTCACTGTTATAGACACACAGTACAGCATTTTATTTTGAAATTCTCTGAGGCAAAACAGGGTGGGTTTTTTATTTGTTTGTTTGTTTGTTTGTTTGTTTATTATTTCTGTGCCGCCCAGTCCCAAAGGGACTGCAGCTCAGACACTATACTTTTCCGCCCCCCCAAAAAAAAATTAGAGGGAACACTGGCAAGGAGGGTTGCCTTTAAGAACACATTTCTCCATTTCTTCTTTGGGGTAACATAGTACTATCCCTCTTTTAATATTCCCCAAAATATGTCATTCTCTGGGGAGACTCCTTCATGTCCAGATCAGCTCCTTCATCTCTCTCTGTCTTCTCCAGACATATTAATTCCAGCAAACAGAACTTCTTACCCATGCTGCACCTCTCTCAGCTTTATGTGTGTTCAACCATGTCTCATCCACAAAAAGGAAGGGATGTGAGCTGCCCAGAGATAGTCTGTATTTGGGTGGCAGGTGGCACCTAAATTGGATGAATAAATAAAAGATTGGAAATGATTGATTCTTGGTTTCTAATTGCTTTACTCTCATTACAAACATTTTCCTTTCTCCTCCTTATCTTCCACAGACTGCATGAAATGTCCTCATCATGACTTTATAAATAATAGAACATATATTTGAGACTGGCATGTTTAAGACTGGCGTGTTTTTAATTGGCATGTTTAATGTTTAGGCCCTCATAAATATGGCAAATCATCATGGAAAAGATTGATACAAGATAGCTAAAGTTGATACAACATTGTCAGAATCCATTTTGGCAAGGAGATCATTTTGCCCAGTGTTATTTAAACAAAGGCAACTTGGAGGTACAGTGGAATATCAAACTATCCTCTTTTATTGGGCTGTGAATTATGCCCAAACACATGCCCAAACGATTGATGATAATCATAGTGTGTAATGCACTATAGTTAGTCACAGAGTGACTAACTACCTACATTGCGGAAATATTTTCCTTTCTGTTTTCACTCAAAAGGGGTTGTAGCAGATGGCAAAAATTTCAGTCTGAAGCAGGTTGTAGATCTTCAGACTAATGATTAATGATTCTTCCCTTTCCTGCTGCAAAGGCTGAAACAATAAAATTATTCTAATTATGTGTGCATTTTGAGTAATTCTAGACTCCTGCTTTAAAAAATCTTGTCTTATTAGTTTTATAAGCAATAAGAGCCTTGCTCAGAAATAGGCTTTATCTATAACCAAAGGAACAGTAACTATAATAATTGAAGATAATTTATAATTTAATAGAACTATGATTATCCCATTAGGAGGGCAACATATTCAATAAATTTTATGTGTGCTTTCTGTTGCTTCTCTACTTCAGATTGAAGTGGTTTCCATACTGTATTCTC
Source organism: Erythrolamprus reginae (assembly GCF_031021105.1). Classification (NCBI taxonomy): domain Eukaryota; kingdom Metazoa; phylum Chordata; class Lepidosauria; order Squamata; family Dipsadidae; genus Erythrolamprus; species Erythrolamprus reginae. Next base: position 114,033,947 of record NC_091952.1, on the reverse strand, counting down.
CATTGGTTTTCCTTTTAAATGATCCAGGTATTCTCCCAGTAATTGTCCATGTAATCTAGGAATCAATTATAAGAAGCAAACATTAGAGACTCAAAGACTTCAGAACAAACTTCAGAACTTTTCTTATTCAATGTATTTTATTTTTAAAGAAAACTTCCTTGAGCAGGATGCTCCCAATTTAGATTTCAAATGATGGGCCTTAATTAAAATAATTTTAGAGGATTTCCTACGTTTAGGAAAACAAGATAAAAGTTTTCACTATCTCTTTGTTGCTTGTGAGTATAAACAAAGATAATCTCTGCTAATTCAGGCAAATTTTCATTAAAAAAAATAGAATTAACCAAGGAAAAAATGAAAAGGAGGCAGAAGTCATTTCTTACTTTTACCTGGTAATGCAATTTGTCAATTTCATTTAAAAAGAAGGGTTAGAGTAGAAGCAGAACAAAGAAAGGAGCCAGATTCAATCATATCCAAGTGATTCTGAACACATTAACCTGGTTTACACTTCCTTGTTAAGGTATTAACTGTGTTATATTGATAACACTGATATTAGCTGCATACCTATAAAAGCTAAGCTGTAAAGCTTGATCAATAAGCAATAATAGTTTAAAATTCTACATTGTGATAAATCAAATAAATCAGAGTGTAGCTAATTTATACTATGCAAGGGTCCACTTTGTACACTTCAGTTCAGCATTTAATACATCATATTGGTCATTCTTCTAACTAAACTAAATCAGTTAGCAGTACTTCAACACACTTCCTGACAGCTTCCTAACATACAAGAATGAGCAGGTGAAGCTAAGAAATAAGATACCTGTGCAATTAGCACAGACCCCCTCCTTCACCACTTTTCTCTATATACCGTATTTTTCGGAGTATAAGACGCACCTTAGTTTTGGAGGAGGAAAATAGGGGAAAGAATCTGCTTATCTAGCTAGCGTCCTTAGTCTGGTCAGCTTCAGCACATTATTTTCTCCCCTGGTTAAGGGCTTAAAAAAACTTTATTCTGAGACAGTAACAATGAAAGAGCTTCCAAGCCAATAAGAGCTGGGAACATCATTAGCACCTGGAAAGAAACAGTTAGAGCAAGTAGAGAATGGAAAAAAACACTGCAAAGACTTAGGGCTTGGAAAACATTCTTCATAGAGTGTAACAATGAAAGAGCTTGCAAGCTGGTAAGAGCTGGGAACATTGTTAGCACCTGGCTAGGGCTGGAAAGAAACTTCTTCAGAGCAAGTTAGAGTAATGGAAAAAACCCTGCAAAGACTTAGGGCTCCGAAAACATTCTTCATAGAGAGAAACAATGAAATATCTTGCAAGGTAAGAGCTAGGAAGATTGTTAGCAGCTACTTACGGCTGGGACAAAAGCCACATTCAGAGTATAAGATGCACCCTAATTATCAACCTTTTTTAGGGAGGAAAAAGTGCATCTTATACATGGAGAAATACGGTATATACCAATGACTGCATCTCAAATGACCCATTTGTTAAACTACTGAAGTTTGCAGATGATACAACAGTGATTGGTCTCATTGGAGACAACAATGAAACTGCATACAGATGGGAGTTTGAACAACTAGTCTTGTGGTGTGACAGGAACAATCTGGAACTGAACACACTGAAAACTGTAGAAATGGTGGTAGGAGAAATCCTCCCATTCTAACCAACTCTTACAATACTATATGACACAGTATCAACAATGCAAAATGTAAAATAATCTGAATGCAATAGAGCCTTGATAAATTTAGCTGCTTCATTTTTTTTGTTTTCACTTAATGATTTTCTGCAAATCTAGTTACTCTAAACAAAATTTATGGTCATCTATGTTTTTCAACCATGCCATTTGTGATTTAATCAATAAAATATAATTAAACAAATTATGGCTTAGAATTCCTGAATCTGTTATCCATCTTTGAATTTCCCATCACCTAATTTGTTTGTAATAATTTCAGAAACAAGGACTAGTATAAAGTAAAATTATTATTTTAAATATCAGCATTTTAAAAAAGAAGTTATGTGATTCTGAACAATTTCCAGAACACTAAGTATATACTCAGGAAAATCTTTAATCTCATCAAACTAGTTCATATTATACCACATTGATCTGGTGAACTGTAAATCTTTCAAAATGTATAATCCACTATGTATAGTCTCTCTACATAGCATTATTATCCTAAATAACAGTACTATGGTTTATAATTTTCCATTGTAGCAAACAAAGGAAAATTTCAGAATATTTTTTACTCAGTGTTTCCATTTCAGTTGCAGAAATGGTTTATTTTTCAACTGTTTGCATTCTGAAGAATCTGCTACATCGGTGTGTGGTGATGTTTCATTTGAATCAGATTTCTATCTATGGAGCAAAAATAGAAGCACAGATTTTTCCATTTGCAGCCCTTAGCAAACTAGAAAATATCAGATGTTTTAATCAGACAATCCTCATTATTCTTACAGCCATTTCAATAGTATTAAAGTTCACAATGAGTTCTACTCATTTATCCCGATTTAGAGCATAATATAAACTGTAGAAAAATTGAGACTTATATATGATGGTTTCTCTTCTCAGTTTAATCAGGTAAGAATCTCAGCATTCATATAGATATAAATATGGTTTTGTGTTCCTTTAATTAATTGCATAGGTGGGCAAATCATGCCTGAAATATGTATCTAAATACCTATAAGCATGCTGTGGATCCTAAAAGTAACAAAAGTATATTCTACATATAGCTGACTCACTAAATATTGTTCTTGATAGAATTATGCAATTCTTGGTGCAATTATATAATTCTTTTCATTTTGTCAGTTCTCAGGAAACACCTGCCCATATTTGAGCGATATTCAGAGCAAGTAAACATCCTGAAATTCATTTTCAGAGAAGAAGATGGCATCTTCTTAGGAAAAAAAATCATTAACTAATATGATGCTAGAACACGATTTTTAGTACATGTGAGCAAAATATGTGCAATTTATTTAGTTACATTTACCAAACCAGAGGGGTAATTACTCATTCTAGCTCATATAAGATTTTGATTTTTTTAAAAAAAACAGAAAAAAATTGATAACCAGTCCTTTGTCCACTTAAATTTTTAGATCTTGCCTTTCTATAGGTATGAACCCTGATGGTGCAGTAGTTAAAATGCAGTATTGCAAACTATTCTGCCCACATCCTGTAGTTCAATCCTGATAGGACTCAAAATTACTCAGCCTTCCACCCTTCCAAGATTGGTAAAATGAGGCCCCAAATTGTTGGGGGCAATATGCAAATAATGCTTCTACATTGAAAACCAAACAGAGAGTGCTGTAAAGTGTTGTGGGATGGTATATAAGATTAAATGCTATTGCTATGTTCCCTCTAGTACAAAACTCTGACACATTAAGGAATATCGATTCTCACTATGTTGCTCTCATCTATTTTAAAATTCACCGCTATGAGTAGGAGCCATGTTCTTTAAGACAGTGGTTGCCAGCCTTTCAGAACTCAGGGACCATTAAACTCAGAATTTTAAATCTCACAGACTACTAATATGAATTTTTTTAAAAAAATAAATAGTATTTAGTGCAATATAAAATGTGCAACATTTTCTTGTGGACCACCAGTGGTCCCCAAACCACTGGTTGGTGTCCACTGCTTTAAGACATATTCTAGGTTGTCTTCAGATTAAATTGCAGATAAAGAGAGTCTTTATCCAAAATTTGTAATCACAGATTAGGGTCATTCCATGTTAAGTGGTCTGATTTCAGAAAAGTACCCTGCTCGACCATCACAGATTTAAATGAAATTTTGTGTGAACATGCACATATGTCCACAATGCACATTGGTATAGTTGTTACATGTGCCGATGCAATAATTGCAAAAATATAGTCATTTGTGTGTGACCCTATATACCATAGCCTTCGACAGTATGACTCTGAGATTCCAGGAACTTTGAGGCACAATATCTCTGGTTGTATTTTGTTGACAAAAACAAAACCTGGCTGTCTTATACAACTTTTTGTGCTCTATTAAACAAAATAATAAAAACAGTCTCATCAGCGATCTCCATCTAGATAATTTGGAGCAAATTTGGCCAGAAGTTACTGCGGCTCAAATAAAGTTTAAAGTTTGGCCTTTTATATCTCTGGAAGGAAAGGTATGAGAAATGTGAAATGTTGTGCATAATAACTTAGCAACTGTTGTGATTGGCTCTGGGCCAGCTCTTGCAGTGGGGAATTTGGATGTTGGTGTAGGGGAATTCTCAGGTTACCAGAGACCTGTTTTATTGCCAGTAGAATCAGACAGTGAAATTGACTCACAGCTAGGGACAGACAGTGGGGGAGAGGAATCAAACGGGGAGATGGGTGCAGCCAGCCCACCAGTCAGTGCTCCAATTAGTGAGTCATCAGAATCAGAGGAGGACCCACTTGTGGATGCCTGTGTGCGCAGGCTTATGGCAAGAAGGGAGCAGTTAAGCAGGCATTGCAGAAGATAAGTGAGCACACCTGTTCAAGGGGTAATTATGTTAATGTGTTTGGTGATAAATTATGGGCATTGGGAAGCTGTGGCCATTTATCCATTGGAGAAAGAGACGTTCAAAAGAACATTGCTACAGCTCGTATTATTCAAGGACTTCTACTGACTTTTGGATACTTCATAGTTAAAGAATACTTGAGGATATTTTGGCATGTGTGTGGCTGTGGAGATTACAGCTGTCTTATCTGCTCTATTGTTTTGGCAAGCTCACATTCAAGGAGCTTTTTCAGGTGAGAGACATATAGCTCCTCTAAGCATTTGAGTTGCAAAATTGCTTTATAAACTGGCTTTCATTTCTTTGTGTCTGTATGTGTGTGTGTGTTTGAATTTCATTCCAAACTCACTGGGGGCTGATTGCCAAGGACCCGGCATAACAGCAACCCAAGGTTTTCAAATATAAAAATTCATTCTAGTATTTTTAGCCTGCTTTAACAAAAAAAAATACTTTCTGGAAATTCTGTTAAATCCCTTTCATTAGAAAAAGCATGTTTCAAACCCTCTAAAAAAGTAGGGTTGGTTTTCATCTTTGACGGATAAAGCCCTAACAATGGGGACAAATTTGACAACATCTTTATTACTGTTTCGTCTTGTTTGTTTTATATAGAATCATTACTACTATTATATTGCATTGGTCCAGGGTGACATTGTCACTACCAGTTCAAGTACCTGAACCAGCAACCCCATCACCATAGGGGGTATGCCCAATAGCTGTGCAATACCAGCTACAGGTGGGTTTCTTGGTATAGGATCCCAAGCCTAAAGTGGGTATGTTATATAGTTCCCAAGCAGTCGTCCATACTGTTTGTATGAACTGCCAAATTCCAATGATTGCTTATTTATTATTGAATTTATGTACTACGTTCTTTAGCGTCGCTTCTGGGAATTGATATTATCAATCTGACAATGTAACTCCTTCAGATCTGATGAGCAGTATGGCATCTAACTCTGGGTGTTTTCTTAGCATCCAACACAAAAAAAGTGAGTAAGTAAGGTCTAACTTTGTCAATATGAATTTTTAATGTGATCATTTAGTGACCCAGAGGGCAAAAACAGAAACTTTACTATGAGCTGTTCTTACTCTACTCTTTCTAATCTAATATAATTTTTTAAAATGTGGGAAATTATGAATAAATGTGAATTTTGGCAATCCCTTGTTTCTGATCTTTGGTTTCTAGTGTGCCTCAATTTGAATTTGTGATGCATTTGGACCATAGGTTCTACAAAGTACAGTAATCGCAAAACATGGAATTATGGTCAATGTAGTCTGACACATTTGGAGGCATTTGCCTCTAGAAAAAGAACTATAGTTGGTGCAGACCCAGATGCTGAGAAATTCATTTTCCAGTTACTTATTTCCTCCAGCAATATACAAAATAAGACCTCCAGCAATATACAAAAACCAATCCATTTCAAATAGATTTCAATTTTCAGAGTGTTATTATAAAATATGTCTGGTTCATAATACAGAAATATATTAACTTAATGGCTATACAGAAAAGTTGGATGCTTTCTTAAATTACTCAAGACCCACCTATATCGCCAGGCATGGGGGAACTGAGACACCTCCCCCAGGCTTTTATATATTATGTTTGGTATGTATGCGTTGTTTGGTTTTAAATGATGGGGTTTTATATGTTTTTTCTCTTTTAATATTAGATTTGTTCCACTGTGACATTGTTTTTATTATTTTTTGTGAGCCGCCCCGAGTCTTCAGAGAGGGGCGGCATACAAATCTAATAAATTATTATTATTATTATTAATTATTATTATTTGATAAAAATGGCCTTCCTCCCCTGGAATGAGAAAGGAAGAGACTGAAAACTTCAAGCCTCCCTTTTTTGCTACTATTGAAAAATAATCAGTACTGTCAATTTCAAAATTATAATTCTCATCTCTTACTTCTACACTTAAACATGACATTTTTTAAAAAGTCAGTTTGTCAGAAAGGGGAAAGATAGATAATTAAAATATGTTCCTGGCCAATTATTAAGGGACCACTAATTTTGGTTTATGTTGTTGTGCTAAACAGTAAACATCTGCAAATTTTTCTCTCTTTTTTTCTATTTAATTCTAATTTTCTTTATCTATTCACTATTTTTCTTTAGTTTCTTTACTTCTCCTAAATCTGTATTTGTTGAAATTCCTTTAATACAAAATCAAAACTTATAAGGTTAGACTCCGACTGGGGAACAGAAGGACTCGTCTTCAAGCTGAGCTTAATTGTTTGTGACTTATCGACATATGCTCAGCTGCAAATACTTAGTTGCAAGGTCCACCATCTTGTTCCTTTCTGTCAGCCCAATTTCTCTCACAGGGTGTAGTGGCAGTTAAACTAGGAGGACAAAAAGAAAAGAAATCCCAGAAGAAAACAAACCCCTTGTGTACTGCCATTAAAAGAACAGCATGGATGTTTTCATAAAGTTGACCTTGATGTGGAGGTGATCTGACCATGGTTGCAATCCCTACCAAAGTTTCTTTTAAAACTTACATTATGATGGGCTTGTGTAATTCCTAACATTTTCTGAGGTAACAAAAGAACCTAAATTACCAAGCTTGGTGAGATTATTGAAAGATTGTGAATTGCCCTATCTTTGTCCTCTATTTCTCTGTAGCCTCCTGCTGCTGCTTCAGCGACTATAGGAAAGTAAAGGCCATTGTCACTGCTGGCATCTCTGCCATGAAGAGCTACTCTGTGCTCTAGTGACTGTAATTGCTCCAGCGAATATAATGTTGAGCTCCATTGATTTCAACATTTCAGGTCAAACACTATATTGGAAAAAAAAAGAACTTTACTGCACGATAGTTATTTATAGATGTTCTCTTGATCTGATGTAAAAAAAAATGAAATTGCATAAAGGAGTCTATAATATGAGAATAAATGTTAGCCTGATTCTGGATAGTGTTGCTGTGTCTGCAGAATAAAATGCTGTATTCTGATCTATGGGGGGTGAAATGAATTCAAGAGAGGCAAAGCAACCTGAAGTTAGAAGATCACCCCAACGAGTAAAGCCCAGGTCCAAAGAAGCAGATGGTTGTGATGAGTAATGGTAACACTCCACAAACCACGGCCCCATATGTTTTCTGATCACAACAGGGCTGATTTATTACATATAAAAGAAAGGAAAGTAATATACAGGTAGTCCCTGGGTTACGTCGTCCCCGACGTATGACATTTTGTCGTTACGATGACCCGGGGACAGCTTTGAAGCTACCAGTGCCGCCGCCGCTGCCGTTCGGGTGAAGGGATCTATGCAGTGGTGGCAGCTTCAGAAACCCATTGGAGACCCCCTTGCCTGAATGGAGGCAGCAGCGGCTTCAAGGGACCAACAACCGGTCCTTCTCGGTGTTGCATTGCTGCAGCCTCCGAGGCTGTCGCCGCCGCCGCCTCCATTCGTACTTGGGGATCTCAGCGGTGGGCGCCTCGGAGGCTACAGCAATGCAGCGCCAAGAAGGACTGGCTATTGGTTCCTTGAAGCCGGGCCTTCTCGGCGCTGCGTTGCTGTAGCCTCAGAGGCTGCCGCCGCCACCACCTCCGTTTGGGCGAGGGAATCTCCACGGTGAGCACCTCAGAGGCTGCAGCAATGCAGCACCAAGAAGGACCTGCTGTTGGTCCCTTGAAGCTCGGAGGCTGCCGCCGCTACCACCACTTCCATTCAGGCGAAGGGATCTCCGCGGTGAGCACCTCAGAGGCTGCAGCAATGCAGTGCCAAGAAGGACCGGCTGTTTGTCCCTTGAAGCCGGGCCTTCTTGGCACTGCGTTGCTGCAGCCTCCAAGGCTGCCGCCGCCACCATCACCGCCGCCTCCATTCGGGCGAGGGAATCTCCACGGTGGGCAGCTTCAGAGGCTACAGCAACTCAGTGCCGAGAATGCCCGGCTTCAAGGGATCAACAGCCAGGCCTTCTCGGGACTGCATTGCTGTAGCCTCCGAGGTGCCCACTGTGGACATCCCCTCGCCTGAACGTTCAGCAGGAGGCTTCGCCAGCTGTTGGTTTCATGAAGAAGCTGCCCCCCCACCCCCACCATGTAAATCAAACTCAGTTTACGATGGGCTGTGGGAACGGATCCCTGTCGTAAGTCAGGGACTACCTGTACAGTGTTCCCTCAATTTTCGCGGGGGATGCGTTCCAAGACCGCCTGCGAAAGTTGAATTTCCGTGAAGTAGAGATGCAGAAGTAAATACACTATTTTTGGCTATGAACAGTATCACAACCCTTCCCTTAACACTTTAAACCCCTAAATTACAATTTTCCATTCCTTTACAACCATTTAGATTATTACTCACCATGTTTATTAAAGCTTATTACAAAAATATTTATTAAAGGTGGACAAAAGTTTGGTGATGACATATGACGTCATCAGGTGGGAAAAACAGTGGTATAGGGGAAAAAACTATAAAAAATTTTAATTAATATTTTTGAAAACCTGTGGTATAGACTTTTCGCGAATTTTGAACCCGTGAAAATCAAGGGAACACTGTATTTTGCATTCTAAAGTGCAGGGGTATAAGAGCATTAAGAGCATAAAAGAAAGTCAGGTATGATAAAAGCAGAATGAGATCCCTGGGCCACCGAAGGGGCTCTAAAGTCAGTAGTTCCAATGAGTCCAGCATCTACATATGCCACCTCCAGTTACCATATTTTGGGGGAGTATAAGACACACCTGAGTACCTTAGTTTTGGGGGAGGAAAATAGGGGGGGAGAAATCTACCTACCAGGTATTCATCTGGCTAATGTCCTTAGTCTGGTCAGCTTCAGCACATTATTTTAGCCTCTGGTTAGGGCTGGAAAAAAAAATATTTGGAGGGAGTAGCAATGAAATAATCCTGCAAGTTGGGAAGATCATTAGCACCTAATTAAGGCTAAAAAAACCTTTTTTGGAGGGAGTAGCAATGAAATCAAGCCTGCAAGCTGAGAAGAGCCAGGAAGATGTTCCCTTAGCTACTATGGTTTTTTTATGTATGGTCTGTTAGGTTGTGTGTTTGTTATAATAAGGGGTTTTAATTGTTCTTTTAACATTAGATTTGTAGATTGTGTATTGTTGTTGTGAGCCGCTCCGAGTCCTCGGAGAGGGGCGGCATAAAAATCTAATAAATTATTATTATTATTATTATTATTATTATTATTATTATTATTATTATTATTATGATCATTAGCACCTTGTTAGGGCTGGGGTGTGAAGCTTTGAAAAAGCTGCATTCAGAGTATAAGACACACCCAAATTTTCAGCCTCTTTTAAGTGGGGAAAGGTGCATCTTATATTCTGAAAAATATGGTAAGTTGCTGAGAACATAGTGTCCCTGGAACACCCCCTGTGAACATCTGCCCAGATGTAAAGGGTCGTCTGCATTAAAAAATATTTCCAGTGCTCTGATCAGCACAAAGCAATTGGATCTGGGTACTGCCCCCTTCAAATTTCCACAGTGCCCCCTCCCCAATACTATTCTGTTATAATAAAGGCAGCCCTCCTTCGATACACGTTGTTCTGTTTTGTTTTGTTATCTGTGCTTTATGACATTATGCTTTAATAGTTCTTGTAATAGATGAGCTATTAGAAGGTTGGATTGGATTACATCCATTATTTATGTAAGGTAATCACTAACATAAGCTATTTAAATATCACAAACAAGCTGCCTTGATAATTAGAATACAGACAATACTATTAAATGAGAAGAAGAGTGTAGGATTAAATAAGAGGTGAATGACCTGTAAATCCAAAGCACTGCCAAGCATTCACTACCACAAGGGTTTTTCTATGAGCTTTTAAAAAAACCTCCAGCAACAGCAGTAATGTTTCATTCCCAAATCTCTGAAAGAAGTAAATGTATTATGTCAGCTCCAGCTAATAAAATCTTTTCCTGAAACCTGAGAGATATGGGATGAAATGCAGATTTTTCTATTGGCAGATTTTAGCCCTATGACTATGAACTTTTATACTATCATGATGTAATTTTCCAAAGAGAAATCTTCCCTTCGGCCCATGTATAAAATTTATAAAGTCCCATGATTCCTGGTACATTGCAGTCTTTTGAAACTTTTATATATATTAAAATAAAATAAAACAATGGGTAATTTTTAGAAATGCTGCTTTTGCTGCCATTAGATAAGCCTGTCAAGATTTGTTGGCTGGATATGAGGAACCCACTCCTGTTCAAAGTTGCTATCAAAAGAGATTTTGTTATGGCCTCTTCAAACCTGAAATGATGCTCGCACTCCAAATGTAAAATCCCATTACTGAACCCTGGTATGGGTCAACCCACCCATTTTACAAACCATTCCACTTCTTCTCCACATTGTCCCCACTCACTGCAAATCAAACAGGTTATTTTTGCAAACTCATGAGGAGGAGAATGTCAGAAGGGTTTTAAACTGATTTCTTCCCATATTACCCTCAGGCTGCATGGAATGGATAGAACAGATGTCAGAACTCCCAAGAAAACCAATACTGACAAGTAAGAAATCAGGCAGTTCTGAAGATGGAGTTTAAAAGAATTTCAGAATTCTAATTTTGAACAATCCTAAAAGAGCGATGAGTCCTTTAAAGTACAATCTTATAATGGGCCATGGTTTTTTTATTTCACTTATGCCTAATATCTGGGAGATGGGGGAGAGGGATTAGAACTGTATCAGCAGGCACATGAGCCATTGCCCTAGCTCAGCTCTGGCATGCTTGCCAAACAGCTGGTTTTCAGCTGACCCTGCTCACGTCACTGCTCCCCTCCCAGGAGTGTTCATGCCACCTGTTTTGGATCCCACGGAAGCTCTGGGAGGACATTTTTGGCCACCATGGAGGCAGGAGAGGACATTTTCTCCCTCCCCAGGCTCCAAGAAAGCTTCTGAAGCTTTGGGAGGGCGAAAAATGTGTCTACTGGGCCCATCGGAAGTCAGGAAGTGGGCCATTTCGGGCCTCTGGAGGCTTCAGAGAGGCCTGCTAGGTGCAAAAATGGGGTGGGGGTGTCAGGCACACATGCGTGGGGGGGTGCACAGGGGGACGGGGCAGCATGTGGGAGGTCATGTGTGTATTCACAGGGGGCAGGGCATGTGGGGGGCATTATGGGTGTGGGCAGACACACTATCGTGCGCACACACTTTCAGCACCTGAGGAAAAAAAGGTTCTCTATCACTGTATTAGGATATCAAAAACCATATTTTTCAGTGTATAAGGTGACCTTTTTCTCCCTAAAAGAGGTTGATAATTAGGGTGCGTCTTATACTCTGAATGTAGGGTTTTTTTCCAGCCCTAACTAGCTGCTAACAATCTTCCCAGCTCTTACCTTTGCAAGCTCTTTCATTGTTTCTCTCTGTGAAGAATGTTTTCCAATCCCTAAGTCTTTGCAGGGTTTTTTTCATTGCTCTAACTTGCTCTGAGTAAGTTTCTTTCCATGATGTTCCCAGCTGTTACTGGCTTGTAAGCTCTTTCATGGTTACTCTCTGCCAAGAATGTTTTCCAAACCTTGTCTTTGATTTTTTTTTCCATTCCCTATTTGCTCCAAATGTTTCTTTCCTGCCCTAACCAGGTGCTAATAATGTCCCCATCTTTTACCGGCTTGCAATCTCTTTCATTGTTATTCTCTGCCAGCAATATTCTCCAAACCCTTTCTTTATAGCGGTGTTTCCCAACCTTGGCAACTTGAAGATATCTGGACTTCAACTCCCAGAATTCCCCAGCCAGCGTTCGCTGGCTGGGGAATTCTGGGAGTTGAAGTCCAAATATCTTCAAGTTGCCAAGGTTGGGAAACACTGCTTTATAGGGATTTTTTTTTCATTGCTTTACTTGCTCCAGATGTTTCTTTCCAACCCTAAGCCAGTGCTATTAATGTTACCAAGCTCTTTATACCAGGAAAAAAATATTCCCAAGCTCTTTCATTGTATCCTCTGTGAAGAATGTTTTCCAAGCCCTAAGTCGTTGCAGGTTTTTTCCCCATTGGTATAACTTGCTCCAAACGCTTCTTTCCAGCCCTAACCAGGTGCTAACAATATTCCCAGCTCTTACCAGCTTGCAAGCTATTTCATTGTTAACTCTCTGCAAAGAAGAATGTTTTCCAAGCCCTAAGTCTTTCCAGGGTTTTTCCCATTGCTCTACTTGCTCCGAATATTTCTTTCCAGTTGCTAATGATGTCCCCAGCTCTTACTGGCTTGCAAGCTCTTTCATTGTTACTCTCTCAGAATAAAGGTTTTTTTAAGCCCTTAACCATGGGATAAAATAATGTGCTGAAGGTGACCAGACTAAGGACGCTAGTCAGATGAATACCAGGTAAGCAGATTTTTCCCCTATTTTCCTCCCACAAAACTAATACTGCAAAAATATGGTATATCCTTTTCAAATAATATATAGAGATTTTCAGTAGAGTTAAAGTTACTAGTAAACATATAAAAAAACTCATAAAATATGTTTCACATTAAGCTGTTTAATCAATGCGTGGGTTATTTGATAGAAACAAAGAATGCCTTACAGGTATTTCTCGGTGTATGTCCATAATTGTCTGCCTGTCACACCCAATTTTATGACCTCTTTGTTGCAGTCGTTAAGTGACTCATACAGCAGTAAGCAAAACCAGCTTTCCCCACTGACTTTGCTTTTCAGAAGCCAATTAGGAAGATTAGATTAGATTAGATTTATTGGATTTATATGCCGCCCCTCTCCGTAGACTCGGGGCTCACAACAATGGTAAAAAACAATACATAGTAACAAATCTAATATTTAGCAATCTAAATTACAGTTTTAGGTTAAAAAATCCAAAAGAAACCCCAATATATTAAAAACAAGCACACAGTCGAATCATACACTTCATCAACTACATGGGCAAGGGGGAGATGTTTCAATTCCCCCATGCCTGACGGCAGAGGTGGGTTTTAAGGAGTTTCCGAAAGGCAAGGAGGGTGGGGGCAATCCTAATCTCTGCGGGGAGCTGGTTCCAGAGGGTTGGAGCCACCACAGAGAAGGCTTCAAATGGTGATAATGTGAGTCCAGGATGCTGCTACCATAATTAATACTTGCCAGTTTTCATGTGCCTGAATCTTGATTGATACACAGCAATGATGCTAGGGTAGTTGTACAGTCTGGTTGTAAATTACTTTTTTCAGTGCTGTTGAAACTTTGAACAGCGGCCTAACCAATGGTTATAAGTCAAAGAATACCTGTAAAGGCAGCAGCAACATACACTCTGAAATGCCTGGCAAATCTCTGTTCATACAAAATCTATTTTAACCATAATATTTTAATGCCATGATCACCAGACTCATCTCTTACTTCAGCCAGTCAAAGGAACTCTGTCGATAGCGTATATTGTCTTTGATTTGAAGGTCAAAAAGCCTCTTATGTGTTCCAGACAAGCTTATAAAGTATGCTGTATCAAAAATAGCATTTCTTTCTTTGGCACCATCATTTATTAATTTGAAGCAGGCAAGAGGGAGACAAATCTATGCTTTATATCCATCTTTGCCTGGTGCTCTTCAGAAGAACTGGATTAATTTTCTAGATTATTTTTAATATTAGATTTGTTTACATTGTCTTTTTTATTGTTGTTAGCCGCCCCGAGTCTTCGGAGAGGGGCGGCATACAAATCAAATCAAATCAAATCAAAAAAGAAAGAAAGAAAGAAAGTCTGGAAGTTCTGAACTAACAAATGGAGGACAGTGGGTTACAGAAGGCAGTTTTATTTACTTAAACATTTGAGTATTTGGACTGTGGCAATTCCTACACCATCCATTGCCTCCATTTATTTGTTTCAGCCTATGTGAAATTGGGGATTTATATATGAATACACTATTATATTCAGTTAAATGAACATATGACACTAAACTAAAGGGCTTTTCTAGGATAGCTTAGTTGCTGTAAATCAACAAATTCCTCATTAAGAGTATAGAAAAAGTTTCCTGGTATTCACAAAACAATTTCCTTCGAAATTTAAAAAAATGCAGAAAGAGTAAAGCAAGCTTTCAGTAAATGTGTCTCCTCAAGGGTAACTTTTATTGATTCCATCAGAGTTATAAATTAGCAGAGATAAAATTGTAGTGTTGTTACACAAAGATTACTACATCAGTAGTAGTCTTTTAGTCTTTTTGTAAATATAACCCAAAAAATGATATGTTTTTGAGCCAATATTGACTCCTAGCCACTGCCTGCTCTGTCGTTACCATTGCCTCCTTCCTAAGGGTGAGAGAGACTGGTTGGCTCAAGATCATCCTAGGGGTGGGCTGCTGCCCGGACAGTGTGGGAGCAAAAATGGAGCTCCATCCCAGAGCACCCAATCTGCACTGAAAGATGTTGAAAGAAAATAAAGGGCGTCTTGTATAAGCCACGCCCACAGTGTGGTAGTAAAAATTTGGTAGCCCTTCACTGGATCATCCTTGTGGCTTTATACCTAAGGTAGGACCAAATTCAGGTTCCCACTGGAATTGGGGGGGTTCCCCACTGGTAGCGGAAATGGAGTTGCGTGTGCAGCTCCGGGTGACCAGTGGGCATGTGCTTTGGAGCAGGATTTGGCTTCTGCACATGCGCAGGAAGCAAATCCCGTGAGGGTACGTGTGCAAAAGAGAGAAATGTTAGTGATTTTCAGTGATTTTTTGCTTCTGCGTATGCACAGAAGCAAAAAAAAACCCCCTGAAATCTCCTGTGCATATGAGTCTCCTCACAAGATTTGCTTCCTGCATATGCACAGAAGCCAAATCTCGCTCCGATGCATGTGCATGCCTGCTGGACACAGCTGCCCGCTGGTCACCTGGAGCTGTGCGCACATCAGCAGTGGTAAGTTGGAACCCCGCCTGGGTGGGACTATAACTCATCCTCCCAGTTTGGCACTTTAACCATTATACCTAACTGTATCTTTGTAAATGTTCTAACATACAGTGGTACCTCTAGTTATGAACTTTATTCATTCTGTGACCAGGTTCTTAAGTAAAAAAGTTTGTAAGAAGGAATTTTTCCCATAGGAATCAATGTAAAAGCAAATAATGGATGTGATTGGGGAAACCACAGGGAGGGTGGAGGCCCTGTTTCCTCCCAGGAGATTCCTAGAGAGGCCCCACAGAGGCTTCTCCTTGCCTTTTCCGGCCCTGTTTCCTCCCAGGAGATTCCTAGAGGGGCCCCACAGAGGCTTCTCCTCGCCTTTTCCGGCCCTGTTTCCTTCCAGGAGATTCCTAGAGAGGCCCCAGGGAAGCTTCTCCCTGCTTTTTCCAGTTACAGTTTTGGAGGCTTCGGTTTGTAAGAAGAAAAAGGTTCTTGAGAAGAGGCAAAACAATCTTGGACACCCAGTTCTTATCTAGAAAAGTTCGTAAGTAGAGGCGTTCTTAGGTAGAGGTACCACTGTACTTATATCTCTGTGTGCCTGCTCCTCAAATTTAAAACATGACTCTTAAGAAGATAATTCTGTGCACATTATATAAGCTACAACTAGTTATGCAGTCAGTCCTCAACTTACAACAGTTCAATTAGTGACTGTTCAAAGTTACAACGGCACTGAAAAATTTGACTTATGACCATTTTTCACAGTTATGACCTTTGCAGCATCCCCATGGTTATGTGATCAAAGCTCAGATGCTTGGCAACTGGTTCATATTTATGACTGTTGCTGTGTCTCAAAAGTCATGTGATCACCTTTTGCGACCTTCTGACAAGCAAAGTCAATGGGGAAACCAGATTCACTTAATTTACTAACTGCAGTGATTACTCACTTAACAAACTACAGGGATTCACTTAACTACGGCAGCAAAAAAGGTGGTAAAACGGGGCAAAACTCACTTAACTGAGTTATGAGCTCAATTGTGCTTATAACTCAGGGGCCACCTACAAGGCTACTTGGTGAAATGTTAAGATTTTTTTAATGCCAGCAAATGTATGCTTTAATTCAAATGAGTCAACATAGCTTTCCAAGGCATGGTGAATGAAAAGATACATTTTAATTACAGGCAATTTTAATTCAATCTAGGCACATGAATGAAATTGCTACATGACCAAGAATTCACTCTAATAAATTTGGTTGATTTTTAACATTTGGAGTATCCTGCCTTTATCAAACATGTTTCGTTACATGTAATTTTAAAAAAAGGATAATGGAGGATAATGAACTTTGTTAAGGCCATGTGTGGCAAGATTTTTGGAACTACCACAAGCTGAATAAGGGAAAATTCTGTAATATGGTTTCTAATAAGGCAAATGCACTTATTAGTGCATTAGTAGAAAATTCAAATCATAGAAAGTAAAACCTCAACTATATTCCGAATTGGTCAGACACAGTCTAGTTCTATTTAGATATTAATAGATGTTACAGAGAAATAATGAGGATGATTGGGGGGTTGGGAATGCAATGTTTATGTTTCAGTGTTTATATTCAAGGTTTATGTTAATTAAAAAATTTTGACCTTGAAAAAATATTACTGAGACATTATACTATTTTTCAAGTACTGAAGGAGTATCAGATAGAAGATTCCTGCCTTTTTCCCCCAAACTTTTCAGAATGCAGAACTAGAAATAATAGAAAGCCAGATTCCAGTTGGATGATATGAAAACCTGTATAACTGTGTCTGTACAGAGTTTGGCCAACCATTCTCCATTGAGCAGGGTGTTGGACTCTGTGATCTTGCCCTGTGATTGACTTGCATTTTTCAGTTAACACCAGAAAGAGAGGCTGTTTAGACCAGTGTTTCCCAACCTTGGCAACTTGAAGATATCTGGACTTCAAATCCCAGAATTCCCCAGCCAGCATTCCCTGGCTGGGGAATTCTGGGAGTTGAAGTCCAAATATCTTCAAGTTGCCAAGGTTGGGAAACACTGGTTTAGACAAGCTAACTCTTTCTGTTTATTCTTGTGTGCTATGAAATAACAAACTTTCTACTCTAACCTCAATTAGATGTTATTTCTTCCTTTTATTGTAGCAAGTGCCTTTTGCTTGATAGATTCTTAATCCTGATTATTTATTTATTTATTTATTTGTTCATTTATTGATTATATTTTATTTTGTAAGGCATATATATGATTACAGAAAAAGTATATAACATGATTGTGAATACATAAAGAATATAAAGATGTCGTTCGTAAACTACTCAAGACTCACTTATACCGCCAGGCATGGGGGAGTTGAGACACCTTTCCCCCAGGCTCTTTTACACTTTGTTTTATGTTTGGTATGAATGTGCTGTTTAGTTTTTTTAAATAATGATAGGGTTTTATATGTTTTTTAATATTAGATTTGTTCTACTATAATATTGTTTTTATTATTGTTGTGAGCCTCCCCAAGTCTTCGGAGAGGGGTGGCATACAAATCTAATAAATTATTATTATTATTATTATTATTATTATTATTATTATTATTATTATTATTATTGTTATTATTATTATTATCCCCTTATACAGAGCGCTGGTGAGACCACATTTGGAGTACTGTGTTCAGTTCTGGAGACCTCACCTACAAAAAGATATTGACAAAATTGAACGGGTCCAAAGACAGGCTACAAGAATGGTGGAAGGTCTTAAGTATAAAACGTATCAGGCAAGACTAAATGAACTCAATCTGTATAGTCTGGAAGACAGAAGGAAAAGGGGGGATATGATCGAAACAATTAAATATGTTAAAGGGTTAAATAGGGTTCAGGAGGGAAGTGTTTTTAATAGGAAAGTGAACACAAGAACAAGGGGACACAATCTGAAGTTAGTTGGGGGAAAGATCAAAGGCAACATGAGAAAATATTATTTTACTGAAAGAGTAGTAGATCCTTGGAACAAACTTCCAGCAGACGTGGTTGGTAAATCCACAGTAACCGAATTTAAACATGCCTGGGATAAACATATATCCATTGTAAGATAAAATACAGGAAATAGTATTAGGGCAGACTAGATGGACCATGAGGTCTTTTTCTGCCGTCAGTCTTCTATGTTTCTATGTTTCTATTATTATTATTATTATTATTATTATTATTATTATTATTATTATTATTAAGAATATAAAGATGGTTATGAATACTTATATTCTAAATTTACATATATTCTACATAGGGACATTAGGACAGGGATGATAGGCACGTTTGTGCACTTATACATGGCCCTTACAGACCTCTTAGGAATGTTGTGAGGTCGACGGTAGACCATCTCAGGTTAACGTTTTGGAGGTTGGGGAAAGAGACTACAGAGTCAGGTAATGTATTCCAGGCATTTATCACTCTGTTGCTGAAGTCATATTTTTTGCAATCAGGTTTGGAGCGCTTTACGTTGAGTTTGTATCTATTGTGAGTGTGTGTATTGTTGCAGTAGAAGCTGAAGTAGTCATTGAAAGGTAGGACATTGTAGCAAATAATTTTATGTGCTACACTTAGCTCAGATCAAAGGTGGCATAGTTCTAAATTGTCTAAGCCCCAAATTCCAAGTCTGATGGCATAAGGTATTCTGTTGCAAACAGAGGAATGGAGGACTCTTCTCGTGAAATATCTCTGGCATTCTCAATTATATGAATATCCAATATGTAGTCCAGACAGATGAACTGTATTCGAGAATTGGTCTAGCAAATGTTTTATATGCTCTGGTTAACAGTGCAATATTACCAGAGAACAAACTATGCAAGATTAGGTTAACCACTCTTAATGCCTTTTTGGTAATGCAGTGGGTTCTGGCACTTAGATCACTAGAGATGAGTACTCCAAGATCTTTAACTGTAGGAGCATCCTCAACAAGGCTGTGATCATCTAGCTTGTATTTTATGTTTTGATTATTTTTGCCAATGTATAAGACTGAGCATATGTTGATTGAGATTTGAAGTTGCCACTTCAATACACATTAAGATGTAAGCTTCCCTCGCTGATACCTAACCTGAGCTGGTGTTGGGGGAGGGGGTGGATTAAAACTTGCACAAGGAAAACAACCCCAGTGCTCTAAGTAATTAATGGGAACAAGTTAAATAAACACGATGCTGCTTGTCAGTACTCATAAGAGGGCAATAAACCCACCCAAGAGAAAAAAATTAAACAACGGCCATGGAATAATTTTAGGTAGTTGCAGTGTAGCATGAGTACCACAGAAAGGTAAAAGTAATTGTTATGGGTCTTCAGAACAGATTATATAATTGCAAAAAAAATATTCCTTCTTACAAAAATTCTTTCAGCTACAAAACCAATTTCAACAGCTTTCTCTCTAAAGATAACATTTATCCCTATGGGATGCCTGCTATATAAGTGTACATATATCTGGGCTGAGTCAAATCACCTGTGTAGCCTTGCTTCATCTAATTATGTTGTACAATATAGAAAATTGTCTCTTCAAAGGGAAGTGGGTATTGGTCATAGCCTATAGTAGTATATATAAATACAGTATATTGACCCATAGAAGTAGTTTGGTGTACTAGTTATTAAAGCTGCAGAAAGAATGGGAGAATTTTCCTTATTCTAAAGGAAGCTTGGAGCAGTACAAATATTGCTGTTTATTTAGTAAGAGGAAACGGAGGAGCAGTTTCTTTTTCTAATAATGGTATATTGCCCAATAGTATAATAAACCATTTAAAACTTTAAAAGGAGGGAAGAAACAATAAGACTGGATAATATCAGTTTATTGCTAACAGATACTCCAAGGACTCCTGATGTTACTGAATTGTAACTTCTAACTTATCTCTAAGATTGGCCATACTAAGTGTATAAGCTGGAAGTTGCAATTCTAAAACATTGAGAGGGCCACAAGCTTTCTGTATCTTATAAAAAAATACATTACTATAAAACAATAATATTAAATATTAATAACTGATATTTAATTTATTCTGGTTGGTTGCACAGTCAAATCCAGTTAGACTGGATTTGGCATTTTAATCTATATATCAATGTATCTTTCCCAAGGACATGGGATAGGTAGATGTTATTGTTTAATAATATTAAAGATACTGTCACAGAATGTAAATGGTTCCAGATAAAGCTGCCTTGTGCAAATGACCGATGGGTGTCTTTGTCAATGGTGATAGATGTTCAATTGGTGCTCTAAACAACTTAGTATTTTGTGATTTTCTCTAGTTCTTTCTCTTCTCTATTGCTGTCTCCAAGTATACCATTTCTACTACCAATAGCCAGATTATTTTTATCTTTATTATGTCTGTCTGAATTCTAAAATCAGAGCAGATTCTTTATTTTCTATCATTTTGTCTATGTAATGGTTCCACCAGTTTTTGGTTGCCAGCAGATGGTATTTATTGCAGATATTCTGATGCCATGCTATTGTTTGTGTGTGATTAAAGTCTGTGTGATTTTCTTGCAAGAGCTACTATATTTTTCAGAGTATAAGACACACCTTGCCCCCCACCAAAAGAGGCTGAAAATTTGGGTGCATCTTATACTCCAAATGTAGCTTTTTCTAAGCTTCCCCTTCCCCCAGCCCTAATGAGGTACTAATGATCTTCTCAGCTTGCAGGATTCTTTTCATTGCTACTCCCAATAAGTTTTTTTTCCAGCCCTACATCTTTGCAGGTTTGTTTTTAAGATTTTTTGTTCAGCTCTAACTGAGGATAAAATAATATGCTGAAGCTGACCAGACTAAAGAAGCTAGCCAGATGAATACCTGGTAGGTAGATTTTTCCCCCTCCCTATTTTCCTCCCCCAAAATTAAAGTGTGTTTTATACTCCGGTATGTCTTATACTCTCAAAAATACGGTAAGTGATCCAATGTTTGAAACCACCAACATTCTCTATGATGTCCAATGTTTGCAGAAGAGACGGAGTAACGACTCGGACACCAGAGCTGGATTTAAACTTGGGTCATTTTTATTATAATAAATTTGCATAATTTATTAATTAAATTAGCATGAATTAGCATAAATTTGCATAAATCAACATATTCAACTATGACCCGGAAACAGTGGACCTGCAGGGTCAAACAAACACTTCCGGGGCAGAAATGACGTAAAAGGTCAACATTCCTGGGCAACTAAGGGCGTAGTCGATGCTGGTCCAGGTGAGGGACCTCTCCCTCACCTGAGACCCTGCCATGCACTCGCATGAGGGGGGTCCCGCCGGCTCACCCCTACCCTGGGACTTCAATAGCGGGACCCAAAGACAGGTTCCCCCCAAGTGCGCAGGTAGCACCCACCATGGGCTTGGAGAGAACCTGTCAATCATCCCCAAAGATGCCCAAGGGAGAACGCGCAGTTGCTGAACCACCACCCAGATTTCCGCCCCTAACCTGCCTACCCAAATGACCAGAGGTAAGCCAATTAACCTAATTAAATGCAAGCACCCCCTAACCGCACATCCATCTCCCCAGTGTGGAATGGGCGAAAAAACAGCCCGGCCTAATGGGCGAGGCTGCAAAAAATTCCCATTCGGCCCCCGAAGGCGACCCACCAGGCACACTGCAAAATAGGGAAGGGCGGGTGGGTGTCTGCTCGTGAGCTGGGTCCGGGGCGAAAAGGCCTGCTTCCAGGCCTGCTGCCCTTAAATAGGGCCAGCAGGCCCCGCCCGGACCCGACGTCATGCCCGGCCACGTGGGCAGGGCATTCTCGGCCGAAATCTCGCCTCGCGAGATTTCGGCCGAAAACAAGATGGCGGCCGCCATAGGAAGGGTCCGAGTCTGCCCGGCCCTTCCGCAAAAGCGCCGTGAGGCCGGTAAGTCAGCCGGCGATATTGCAGAAGAGACGGAGTAACGACTCGGACACCAGAGCTGGATTTAAACTTGGGTCATTTTTATTATAATAAATTTGCATAATTTATTAATTAAATTAGCATGAATTAGCATAAATTTGCCTAAATCAACATATTCAACTATGACCCGGAAACAGTGGACCTGCAGGGTCAAACAAACACTTCCGGGGCGGAAATGACGTAAAAGGTCAACATTCCTGGGCAACTAAGGGCGTAGTCGATGCTGGTCCAGGTGAGGGACCTCTCCCTCACCTGAGACCCTGCCATGCACTCGCATGAGGGGGGTCCCGCCGGCTCACCCCTACCCTGGGACTTCAATAGCGGGACCCAAAGACAGGTTCCCCCCAAGTGCGCAGGTAGCACCCACCATGGGCTTGGAGAGAACCTGTCAATCATCCCCAAAGATGCCCAAGGGAGAACGCGCAGTTGCTGAACCACCACCCAGATTTCCGCCCCTAACCTGCCACGGAGCGGGGGTCAGATCTCTATCTTGGCCCCCCGACTCCCCCCTCTATCTGCGCCAGCTCACGCAGAGACCGCTGCAGGTCCTGTAAGAAAATGGCGTTCCCCTGCTCTGACAGGTGAACGCCATCGGCCCGGTAAAGCCACGGCCGATCTACGGTGATGAGGGGGTGGGCCACTACAACCCCACCTAATTCCTCGACTGTTTTTCCCACGGCCTTATTCACCCTACGCCTAACCCGGTGTATGGCCCTAAGGGAAATGGCGTCCCTCCAAACGATCCTTGGAAGGATCTCTGACCACACCACTTGCGTGGTGGGCCATACCGTGCGAAGCCACCGCAGGTCTTCGCGCGCCTGGATGATCAGTGGGAGACCACCAAGCAGGCACAGGTCATTGCCACCGAGGTGCAAGACCAGCCATCTGGGTGCGGCTATGGGTTGCCGACCACCCAGTCCCATCTGGGCGCGACCCTGGGTAGCCGCCCGCCCAGCAGCGCCGGGTACCGCCCTGAGATGCTGAGTACCCAGCAACGTCGGTAGGAGCCCCTCCCACCGCATACCCCTCCGGCCCATCCAAACAACATTGAGCAACCGTCCCAACGACAGCTGGGTCCCAATGGCGCTTCTGGCTGCTGAGCGGCCGGCCCAGAAGACCATGCTGTGGCCACACAGCAGCGCCGTCGGTTTCTGTCTGGACTGGGAACCTGGAAGAGGACACACACAGAGAGGTTACCTAGCCTAAACCCTGCCCAGAATCCTCAGCGGGCCTAACATAACCCAAATATGCCGCTGACCGCCAGCGGCCGATCTCCTGAATCCGTTGGGCCGGGAAACCAGAAAGTGCCGTGCTAGTGGCGGCGCCGATACGGAACGAATGCGTTCCGTAGCCGGCGGGATCCATGCCTACCTGAGACATTGCCTTAGACACTATCGCCCAGAATTGATACCGGGTCAGGGGGGTGCCATCCTGGTGTAGAAAAAGGTACCCACGCCCTGACCCCCGTAAGCCACAAAAATGCTGCAAAGCAGCCACCGGGCAAACAGACTGATCGGTGGCTGCGCTAAGTTCAAGTCTAACCCCTCTGTGTAACTGATCTGTCTTGGAGTGTCTCACCAAAAGGGAGACACCCCCCTGTCTAAAGGTCAGATCAGTGAGCTGGAAAGCAGGGAGCGACAAGTCAGACTGTGAGGAGGCCATTGCCTCGCTGACCCTGAGGGCCCCAAAAAACATAACACAAGTCGCTGCCCTAAAAAGACGGGCCTCGTACAGAGAGGCACACAGACTGTCAAATGTTTGATTAATGAAAGACAGCTGCTGAACCGTCAGGGCCTGACGAGTGTCAGAAGGGAACCCCTGTCGCTCCCGCACCCAGCCTTCCAGCATCCTCCGGATGCGAAAATCACCCGAAAAATCACTAAACCCCCCCGCCTTGGACAGAAAGGCGAGGCCGGCTAACCTAGACCTGATAGTCCTAACTGAAAGGCCACGCCCCTTCAGCAGGACACAGAATTCAGCTAGGTGCTCAACCGGGACAGGCCAGCTATGGGGGTAACCCCTACCCTGCCTGAAATCCCCAAACTCCTTACCTGCACGCTGGTAAGCTCGCAGGGTGCCAGGAGCTACAGATAAGGCGATCGCCCTGGAGGCCTCGTCTCTCCAGCTCTCGGGAGCCCGCCCAGGCTCCACAGGTGGGCTGGAAACACCTCTGGCGATTCTCGGGCCCACGGGGCCAGGGTCCGAAACCTGGACAACTGACCACGGGACAAGGCGTCAGCCACCCCGTTATCTAGCCCCGGGACGTGCCTAGCCAAAAACAAGGCGTTCAGAGACAAGGACCTGTGCACAAAATGGCGGACAAGCCGCATTACCCTGTCACTCCTCGAGGACAGGGCGTTCACAACATGGACAACCGCTAGATTGTCACACCAAAAATGCACAGTCTTGTCCCTAAACTGCTCTCCCCAGAGCTCCAAGGCCACTACCAAGGGGAAAAGCTCCAAAAAGGTCAAGTCCTTAACCAAGGAACAGGCACTCCATTCCGGAGGCCATGCCGACCAGCACCACTGGTCACCTAACACTACCCCAAAACCGCAAGTCCCTGCGGCGTCGGAACACAGCTGCAGCTCTGCTTCCAAAAGAAGCTCCTGCCGCCAGAAAGACAACCCGTTAAAATGTTCCAAAAACTCCCGCCACACGCAGAGGTCAGCCCTGACCCCAGCGCATAAGCGGGTACGATGGTGGGGCAAACGTAGCCCCTTCATCGCATCATACAACCGGCGAGAAAAAGCCCTACCAGGCACCACTACCCGACAGGCGAAATTAAGGATCCCGGCCAACTCCTGGAGCTGCCGAAGAGTAACCTTCGCCTCAAGCTTGGTCCTAATTTTAATCAACTTATCCAGGGGCAATCTGGAAGATTGCTCCTCTGAATCCAATTCAATACCGAGGAAGGTAATCCTGGTGGCAGGGCCTTCGGTCTTCTCGGGGGCTAAAGGCACCCCCAATTGAGCACAAAGGGCTTCGAAGTCCCGCATCAAAGCAAAGCATTGCTCCAATTGCGCAGGCCCGGCCATCAAGAAATCCTCAAGGTAATGAACGACCGAACCCAGGCCACTACGCCTCCTGAGCACCCACTCCAGGAAGGTACTAAAGCTCTCAAAAAGGGAGCAGGAAACAGAGCAGCCCATAGGCAATGCCCTGTCCACATAAAACCCACCTTCGAAATGGAAGCCCAGAAGCTCGAAGTCGCCTGGGTGAATGGGGAGGAGCCGGAATGCCGACTTAATGTCGCATTTACCCATAAGGGCTCCCACCCCACACTCCCTAACCATGGCCACGGCCGCATCAAAGGGTGCGTACCGGACTGAACAAAGTTCGTCAGGAATGAAGTCATTCACTGACTCCCCTTTTGGAAAAGACAAATGGTGAATCAACCTAAATTCACCACTCGCCTTTTTGGGGACCACACCCAATGGGGACACCCTAAGATTCGAAAAGGGCGGCCCCGGGAAAGGCCCGAGGACCCTGCCCTCAGCCACCTCCTTTCGAATCCTAGCCCGAACAATGTCCTCATGTCCGACAACCGACCTAAGGTTGTCTGACATGAAAGCCTTCCTAACACCCACGTAAGGGATCCTAAATCCCTCGGAGAAGCCCCTCAAGAGCAACTCGGCTCTCGGGCGAGGGTGGTAGTCGACCAACCAACCCTCGAGCACAGAAACATTAATTGGGCTGGGCCCCTTTTCCCCCAGCTGGTGGGGGAGGTTTTCCTGGACCCCCGCCCTTCTTTTCCACCCCTTTCTTGGGGCGGGGACAGACTGAAGCTGCATGGGACCCCCCACAATTCCCGCAGGCATGCTTGTACTTACAAAAGGGACGAAAACACGCCCCTTTTGCAGCAAACTCATGACAAGCGGGCGAGGCCCCCTTGCCAGCCACACCAGGAGTCACCTTGGCCGGCGAAGCCGCGCCAGGCTCCTCCTCCATGAAGTGCCCACTATCCGTACGCTCACACCCTTCCTTCCCTGACATATGCGTGGCCCGGAACCAAAGGTCCGGACCCACCATATCCCAAGGAAAGTTAGGCTCTACCGCCATCCTCATGCGAAAGCCTTTATCATAATGGCGCCATATGGTGCCCTTATATTCGAAGTGGGCCCTGGCAATCAAATCTATATATTTAAACATGGCAGAGGCCATAGCCGGCTGCCTCTGAATCACCACAGACCCATAAGTAAGAAAGGCATACAGCCAGGAGCTGAAGCATTTCGTTACTTTGGTCTTCTTCGTTTTCTCCCCCGGGACAATCTCTTTCTCCTGCTTAGGAACCTCTCGGTTCAAAAGCGAAAAAAGGTCCACGTATTCACCCCGCCATATAGCCTCCTTCACCGAAGGGTGAAGGTGGCATCCTAAAGGGGTGGACGGCAACCCGCACGGGATGGCCCCTGCTTTAATGCAAGCGAACGGGTCCCATACCGTGTTGGCCGCCACACCAAAAACTCCCGCACCGTGGGGGTAGGGCAAGACAGGGAGCGGGGGCATAACAGCAGGGGCTGGAGGAACCCACCCCCCTGCCCCGGGCACCGCAGGTATCCCCGCAGGACCTGGCCCGGGCAGCGGAGCAGGGCCAGCCGCCAGCGGCCCCGAAGGAGGAACCGGCTGTGCCCAGACCTGCCCGCAGGTGCCCATGGAAGACCCCAAAAAACTGGCCCCACTCCCAGCCCCCGCCGGGGGAAAACCCGGGGTGGGGGAAGGAAGAAAGGACAGCGGTGTAGTGTGTGGTGCAGCCTCACCTGCCCCGTACGGGATTGATGACATCCACGGGGGGCCCATTGTTGCGGGGCCCGGGAAAGCCGCCATCGGCCCTGCCGGGGCCTGTCGTCCAGCAGGAGCCATCTGCCCAGCCTGGGCTGCCGCAGGATCTCTTCCCAACGCCGCAGGCACTTGATCAAGGGACCCTCCGGAGCCCGAACCGCTTCTCCACTGCTCGAGCTCGTCGAGCCTCTCCAACACCCTGGCCCAAGACATGGCAGGAGAAAGATCAGGTTGGGGGGCAGGAGGCAACGAAACCACCCCCCCTTGCACGGGGACCACCCCCGTAGGCCCCTCCCTACTGGCCCGAGCCCGGGCAGAAGGCCTAAGGGCCCTCCTGGGACGCGCAGCCGGCGGAGCCATAGGGGCAGTGGCAGGCCTCTTTTTCGGAGCCATCCCAAATTCTCGAAATCTAGGATGCAGGGAGCAACCTCAACTGCTACTAGGATTGAACTCCCCACCTTCTGAGTGGCAGGCAAAGGTCACCCCACTGGGCCCTACCTAGAGTCAATTAATGGAAAGGGAGAAGCCCTTGCCAACCCCCTAGGCCCCTTTCCTAAGGCCCAAAAGAGAAAGCCTCCCCTCGCCGGTAGGCCCTTAAGGCCTTAAATCCGGCCTCCAATCAACCCAGGACCGGGGCCCCAAAAGCCAAACCGCCCCACCGCGCCCTCCTCCCGGCCGGGAGGAGGTTACCAGTCCCCCTTGGGCCCGAGGGGGATCCTCTTGACGAAAGCTCCACGAGTCCCACAGGGATTGGAGCCTCAATCGTAGATTCAAGTCAAAGGGATGAAGCAGACTTTCCGCTCCCTCTGTCGGCCACAAAATGGCGGCCGCAACACGAGGGCAACCCAAAATGGCGTCGGAGCAGCACTCAGCCGAGTGTCTGCTCGTGAGCTGGGTCCGGGGCGAAAAGGCCTGCTTCCAGGCCTGCTGCCCTTAAATAGGGCCAGCAGGCCCCGCCCGGACCCAACGTCATGCCCAGCCACGTGGGCAAAGCATTCCCGGCCGAAATCTCGCCTCGCGAGATTTCGGCCGAAAACAAGATGGCAGCCGCCATAGGAAGGGTCCGAGTCTGCCCGGCCCTTCCGCAAAAGCGCCGTGAGGCCGGTAAGTCAGCCGGCGATAATCCCAGCACTTTCAGTGATAAAGATAGAAAGGAGAATGATGAGTAAGGATTGCTGTATTTAATCTTGAAAGCTACAATTCCTACTCTTCCTACTAACATGTTATTTAATAAATCTCAGCATCATACTGAAAGCTCCCAAAGAGGAGTTAAAGCATAGTTCTATCAATAGAGGAGAATATTTGTAGCTAAAGTTTGAAATGTGGGATTAGCACTCTCTGAGCTTAGTTGTTTTCTTGCAGATGTTTCATTACCAAACTAGGTAACATCATCAGTTCACTTAGTGTTGCTGCATTCCTCACGTCATTCAATGGTTTCCACAACTGGCAGGTAATTACAACCGTTGCAGCATCCCATGAACATGTGATTGCCATTCACTCACTTCACAACTCCCGATGATGTTATCTAGTTTGGTAGTGAAACATCTGCAAGAAAACAACTAAGGTCAGCCCTAAGGGTCCCTCACAACTCTCTTGAAGAAATCTGAAAGACCACAAGATGGCAATAAACCTGCTCGTCTTTATTTGTTGCTATCAAGTGATAATTTGTAATTTTTGCAGCCCAAATATGATGTGACCTTTCCCTTTCCTCTTGTTTTTTCATACTTAGGAAGGCATCGTGGTAGATTTGATGAGAAGATCAGTCAGAAGCTGCCATCTTACTTGGACTAGCAATAGAAGAAGTAGTGACTGCAGCAGAGGCAGTACATATATTATGGCATAAAGAGTTAAATCCTGATTATTTTTTCCCTCCTTCCTCTACACTGTCTTCTTCTGCACAACATTTTTATAATGTTCTCTATCTCCAGCTTTCTCTCTTTCTCTCACCCTGCTAACCTCAACCCTGACAAATACATAGTCCTCTACAGCCAACACATGCATATGATGAATCACAATACCTCACAGTAGCATAATCAAAAACCTCAATGTATCAATTTATCGACTAGTGCCAGGAAGAGTGCACTATACATATCATATGCTAGGTTTTACTGCACATTAGAATCTATTTACACCTTTATGTAATCAATATATGTGTTTAAGGATGTAAGAGGAATGCAAGCATGGCCATTCGGTGTTATGTTGACCATTAACACAGAGAGACATTGAGATAATTATTCTGCATTGTGCAATAGGGTTAGTTATGACACATTAATTTTCTGCAGCTAATAATCAGTCTTTATGACAGAGAATTAGCCGCTCAATTAAATTTGAATGGCCAATAGCTTTTTTTAAACATATCAACCACAGACCTTCATGCAGGAAATTAAGTCCAATAAATAAATTAGGATGCACATTTTTACAACATGGTCTTTTTTTCTCTCATGCCATTTACATAGTTAAATCTGTATCTGCATATATAGAACTTTATTTTGGATATTAGAAGAAGAAGAAAGAAGCATAAGAGACTGCTTTGGGCAATGCAATGCTATATCAATTGGATGTTTTATTTCCCTACCTTCCCCCACTTCCCATCTATTCTCCTTCCTTAGCAGCTGGCCCAAAGGAACTAAACTTAGCAAGGCTGAGGTGTAGGAAACTAGATAGCACATTCTAGCGCCTGAAAGGAAATGCAAGGCTCAATGTGTTTGAGTTTAAGATTAATACCCAACTTCCTCTAGAGCTATTTTAAACAGTGGTAAAGGATGGCTTGCTTTCTTATAACAAAATGACAGATGATCAAAAGGTTGACTATGATCTGTATGTCAGGCATCCGTGCTCCTATTGTAGCCCTCTAGCTGACAGGCTCATTTGAACCCGGTGGCTTCTACTTCCGCTCCTCTTCATTTCTGCAAAAGATTCCAGGAACTGGTCATAGCAAAGCATCAGCAAGGAATGACTGGATGAAAAAGAAAAGAGGAGAGAGAGAGAGGGAATGAGAGGGAAACAGCTGTCTTTGTTTTAGATGAAGTGTGACATTGTGAGAGGCTAAAAATGTGGCTGTTTCACTTTTATTTTTAATTGCAAGGATATATTCCTGAGCAACAACCCAGTAAGTTAAATAGTTTGAAACCTAGCCTCCCACACTGAACAGCAGGAAGGATGTGTCCGAAACAGGTCATTGCCTTTGCCTATCCTGGAGGAATTAATAAGTCTGTTGACACATTGAAGTTAAGGCTGGGCTCGCTCATATTCTGCTAGTGGGTCAAATCCAGGAGGCAAATCATGATATATGCTGGCAGCATTTTCTTTTGAAGTACGTAGCCATGAGACATGGAAACGGGCATAGACCAAGAAGGAAGCAGGAAGCTTTTCCTATTAGCAAAGTGCATGTTTGTGAAGAAGGTGGGAGAGATAACAAGCCAATTAAATTATAGATTGTATTTGCTTTGCTTGCACTTTCTTTCTGCTGTAGTTTTCATTTACAAAATCTGGATCTGTTGGTACTTTTAATACAACGTATTAATTTGATCAATGGGAAAACATGTGGATAAATGAATTGAAATTTACAATATGCTATCATCTTAATGAGAACATTTACAAAATGATGAATAGACAGTGTTTATCCCTGGACAAACTAACTAGTCATACTAGATTTTTTTTAGGTTATCACAGAGTCCATCCAGCATTGAGCATACAGAGGTAGCAGCAGCACTATTATCATATATAAAAGTAAAATACTCTGTGATAACCTATTATAAATCTAGTAAAAGTACAGAAATGGGAACAGTAGCTTAATTAATAGGTCTTGTGAGAGAAAAGTCACTAAAGAAATTCATCTTTAATTGGAAAGCTTTTCTGGAGGTTTTTTTTTTAATAGAAATTGGAAACACATCAAATTATTACTTATGGATTTGATAATTATTAAAGATTAGTAATGTGAAGACAAAATATTATAGTGTCAAACCAAAACTTGAATTTAAATTGTTCTTATATTTTTGGAAGAAGAAATCAAGTCATTCTGCATGTGTGCATGAGTGTCTGTGTGTGTGTGTGTATGTGTGTGTGATATACTGTATTTGTTTACTGGATCCGTGTCCCTCCTGGCTGGTTTTGGCCAGCAGGGAGGTGACATGGAGCTGGGTTCAGGAGATTGTCAACGCTTCTTTGGGGAGGGGGTCCTTTCCGGATCCCTACAAGGAGGCACCACCTCAAGAAGCCTTCCCTGGACCCAGCCATCCTCAACAACTATCGTCCAGTCTCCAACCTTCCCTTTATGGGGAAGGTTGTTGAGAAGGTGGTGGCGCTCCAGCTCCAACTGTCCTTGGAAGAAGCCGATTATCTAGGCCCTCAACAGTCAGGATTCAGGCCCAGCTACAGCACGGAAACTGCTTTGGTCGCATTGATGGATGATCTCTGGCGGGCCCGGGACAGGGGTTTATCCTCTGTCCTGGTGCTTCTTGACCTCTCAGCTGCTTTCAATACTATCGAACATGGTATCCTTCTGTGCCGGCTGGAGGGGTTGGGAGTGGGAGGCACTGTTCTTCAGTGGTTCTTCTCCTACCTCTCCAGTTGGTCACAGTCGGTGTTAGTGGGGGGTCAGAGGTCGACCTCTAGGCTTCTCCCTTGTGGGGTTCCTCAGGGGTCGGTCCTCTCCCCCTGCTATTTAATATCTACATGAAACCGCTGGGTGAGATCATCCAGAGGCATGGGGTTAGGTATCAGCAGTACGCTAATGATACCCAGTTGTACATCTCCACCCCATGTCCAGTCAACGAAGCAGTGGAAGTGATGTGCCGGTGCCTGGAGGCTGTTAGGGTCTGGATGGGTGTCAACAGACTCAAACTCAACCCTGATAAGACGGAGTGGCTGTGGGTTTTGCCTCCCAAGAATAATTCCATCTGTCCATCCATTACCCTGGTGGGGGAATTACTGACCCCCTCAGAGAGGGTCTGCAACTTGGGCATCCTCCTCATTCCACAACTCACATTAGAGAACCATCTTTCAGAAGATGACTTCTTCCCCCAACCACCAATACCAACTGTGACCAACCAGAGAGATAAGAGGAGAACCACTGCAAAATGGTGCCCCCCACTCCCAACCCCTCCATTTGTTGCAGAAGGATACCATGGTCAATTGTATCAAAAGCAACTGAGAAGTCAAGGAGCACCAAGATAGAGGTTCATTAGAGATCATCCATCAGCATGACCAAAACATTTTCAGTGCTGTAACTGGGCCTAAAACCTAACTGATAAGGGTTTAGGTAATCAGCTTCATCCAATGACCGCAGGAGATGGAGCACCACCACTTTCTCAACAACTTTACTTATAAAAGGAAGGTTGGAGACTGGACAAGAGTTTTTTTTAAATTAGCTAGATCCAGGAAAGGCTTCTTGAGGAGGGGTTGCACAACCACTTTCTTTAATAGCTGTGGAAAGGACCCCTCACTTAAGGAGATGTTGATCAACACCTGCATCCAGCCTCATGTCACCTCCCTGCTGGCCGAGACGAGCCAGGGGGGGACATGGGTCCAATAAACTGGTGGATGATCTCATTGCTCCTATGATATTGTCCAGTCCATCAGGCGTCACCAGTTCAAACTCATCCCACCCAATGGGACTAAGACTTGCCACTGTCATCTCAGTCAACATTGCCTAATCGGAATCCATGTCTTAAAATATTAACTCAGTAAATATTAACTCAATAAATATTTTATTAACTAATAAAATATCAACTTAGCCTCCTAAACAGCAGGGTTGTCCAAGCTGAGGTTTAGAGCAAAAGTTCAATCTCAGAAGTCCAAAAAGGTCCTTTGAATGCAGCAGTGCAGCCCTGTCCCATTTTGAGGTAAGTGAAATAATACACAGTACTGTCCAAAAAGCCTTTCTTCTCCCTCTCTCCCTAAAACCATTAAATTCAGAGTCTAAAATTACATACTGACTTACTGACATCAACAACCACAAACCTAAACCAAAGTTTTTCTCTGACATGAAAGAGTGTTTTACAAAAAAACCCTGAACAAACCTCTTCATCTTGATGTGCATCTTTTCATGGAAAAGAGGCTTCTTTGTGGAACTTTCTGTTCCCTTGCTTCTCTCTTACATCTTGCCGGGTCTGGGCTGCAAAGTTACTAGATGGCAGCAAAGAATTAAGATTTCCTCCCTCTCCTAAGGAAAATTACCTTAATTATACTACAGGAGCTCTAGAAGCCACTACTAATTTGCATCACTTAGGAGTAACAGGCATTTATCACCTCTAAGAATATCAAAGATATACCCAAATGCATCACCCAAATGCTGGAAATGTAAAAAAGAAAATGTACATTTTATCATCAATGGTGGACGTGTTCTAAGATAAAGAAGTGCTGGAATACGATAGCAAAATGGTTAAAATAAATAATTTTAAAAAGCCCAGAGTTATTCTTATTAGGTATTTTCACTAAGAAGTATAAAAAGGAGACCCAATATTTAATTATACACATTTGACAGCTGCGAGAATGACCCTTGCACAACACTGGAAAAATGAAGAAATCCCTAAAGAGGGAACCATAATTTTAAAAATCTCTGACTGCGCAGAGTTGGAATATGTTAACAAGGAAGTTAAAAGGGAAGGGGGATTCAGAGTACTATAAAATATGGGACAAACTCTATAATTGGCTAGAAGAGGGAAACTGTAAAGAAATTTAAGTTAAAGAGCCAATGCGAAATAATGAAAAGATATAGTAATTGTACGTATAGCATAAGGAAGGGCAATTACAATAACAAAAAAAAGTAAAAATGTATAAAATATGGATGACAATTTCTTCAATAACTCTCTGAAGAAAAATGAGGTTGTAAATAACCTAAATAATTGTTATATATTTTTGTCTTTTGTGTGTGGATTCAATTTTTTTTAAAGGAGTAACAGTAATGTGGAGCACAAAGATCTGCTGAATTAAAAGTAGAGGGTGATACATATAAATGGCTCACATGGATGTACTGTATAGACCTTCTTGTTCTGTCCAATCTATCAGAGAGAATTGGTTTTCAGCTCCCCTAAGCTTACAGTTAAATATGGTACCTGACAACAATTCTCCAGATGTCAGGTCAAAGCCATCATTTTTATTTGGAGACTTTGGCCTGCCACAAGTACAACAGAACTGTGGGAATTGGGGAGGGGTGGTTGCATGAGAGAGAAAGATACTAGCCACAACAAATTATTTCCATAGATTCAAGGTCATCCTTTGTTCAGCACCAGTCGGAAGTACAGGGGAGGATTGTGGATGTTGAGAGAACTGAGTGGTCCATGTGATGAATTTGTGGGTCTGGGGAAAATGGATGAACCTTAACCTGGGTAGGAAAAGTTAGTATCAGGTTGACTACAGTCCATAAACAACATGGCTCTGTTAATAAATTGGAACTTGGAAGAAGGCCAAGGTTTGGACTCTGATTTATTTATCGGGTGCTAATTGGAACACTGACACCAAAGTTTTAAGGCTGGAGCTTTTCTCTCAGATTTATGTGGTAAGGTCAGAATCTTGAAGTTTTTATGTATGCATAAAATGCAATGTATACATTTTAACAACCATGCTCTTCCCCTCGTATGATGTCAGCCTTATAATGTAGACCAGACTAAGAAACCAATGCCCCAGGTCAGGAATACTTTTATTGTAAGACCTATTGTAAGTCTGAATGTGCTTCCTGCCCCTCCCTTCATGAGAAATAGGAAGAGGTTTGTCTGAGACGTTTACTCAGTAGTTTCTTGGAATGGGCTCCACTTGTGTAAGCCTTTCGAGGTACTCCAGACAGGAACCACAAACCATGAGTACTAATATTCCTCCATTGTAAATTGACAGTAACAGAATCTGAAATCTGGAAGCCCCTCTCCCTTCTTTACTTTTCTTTTCCAGAGAATTGGGGTGTAGGGGCTTACCAGATGCTTCTCATGTTGGTTGGGATAACTTTTGCATGGCAGTTATTTAGTCTTTGGCTTTTCCTCCTGCCTCCCAAAGTCAATCCCACATACTCTTACAACTTGTATGATTGTTGCCTGGACCTCCAAAGCCATTTGCTATGCACACAACAGGTAATAGTAGAGATTATATACCTAGCGGATGGATGGATGGATGGATGGATGGATGGATGGATGGATAGATGGAAAGATGATTAGACATGCACTGATACACTCATACAGATACTTTTCTTTCAAGTCTTTAATAGAGAAGTTCCCAAAATCTGAAACAATGGACATAAGATGAATTTGGGGAACTTGTTACAAACACTAACAAAATGGCTTTTACAATAAGGGCCAGATTTTTAAAAAATTATAGAAAAAGGTAAATTTTCTCCTGCCCAGTTGTGTCCGGCTCTAAGGGTGAAATGCTCATCTCCTTTTCTTAGCTAAGGGAGCCAACATGGTCTGATTATGCTTTTGCAATCATGTGGCTAGCATGCCTATACACCAAGGTGCATAGAATGCAGTTACCTACCAGCCAAAGTGAGTATTTATCTACTTGCATTTCCATTCTTTTGAATTGCTAGGGTGACAAGAATGGGGCAAGAATGGGAACTCACCCCATCAGGTGGTGCTTGGGTCTCAAAATGGCAATCTTCTGGTCAACAATCCCAGTGTCTTAACCACTGGTTCTCTGCACCCCTTTTAAATTTATCTGAAGGCAAAATAATGTGAATGCTCTCCAGGCACTATACACTACCCCATCACTCTATTTTTCTCTTTCTTCTGGTAGGTAGGTAGGTAAATAGATATATAGCTAGATAGATAGCTAGATAGGTAGGTAGGTAAGTAGATAGATAGATAGATAGATAGGTAGTAGGTAGGTAGGTAGGTAGGTAGGCAGGCAGGCAGGCAGGCAACGTAGGTAGGTAGGTAGGTAGGTAGGTAGGTAGGTAGGTAGATAGATAGATAGATAGATAGATAGATAGATAGATAGATAGATAGATAGATAGATAGATAGATAGATAGATAGAAGGGAGAGAGAGAGAGAAAGAGAGAGAGAGAAAGCTGTTTTCCAAAATATTCTATTGCATTTCCTGTCCTGTCTTTCTTCTCCGTGATCCTGTGTGAAGTCTTCACATTAAGAAGTAGTATGATTTTAACTATTATCTGCTAAGATTAAACAGAGAGCAAACGTCTCCAGATGCCTATTATTCCTCTCTAGTTTCAAAATCAATCAATTACTGGTGGAGATGCTACTTCTTTCAAGAATGCACACACTCGAGGCCTATTGAAGATGACAGTGGCATTCTGCAAAGGTCAGGCATGAATTACAGATCCCACTGATATTTCCTTTTGTATAGCTTTTAACTGTCTGAAAACACCTGCAGCAATTTGAGAATTTACTCTCAGGAAAGAAACAGAAGTTTCTCTCTTTCTCTCTCTCTCTCTCTGACACACATACACACACAGTGAGTCAGTCTTGAACCTCGAAAGGTCAATCCTTTGTATGCCCTAGTTGACAGCTAATTAATACAAACTACTTTTTGTTTACTCTGGGGCTTCAAACGGGCTCCGTTTTAATACCTGATTACCAGAAGCTTAATTAAAATTAGAAATCTAGGAAAGGCAAAGTGTTATGGCAGCCCATTACATTTTTGGGTATTAATCCATTTTTGAAATTGTTGTAAGAGGGGGGAAGGATCGCTCACAAACTATGTATCATTTCTCATGTTATGGCTTGAAGTCTCTCAGCGTGCATTTACTGTCAATCTTTTAAAAATAAAAAAAGGAAGAGGTTTGGGTTTATTGTCTTGTTTTGTCTCTGCTTCCACGAATTTCAGATGTTTAGAGTTCTGAAGAACCTATGCAACAACTCAGAATGAAGCTGTTTGGCTTTTCAGAGTTGGCTTCAAATATACAAGTCCTGGTTTTTCATTTTTCATCTCTGCACAAAGGAACCGCTGCCCAAATAAAAATGTAACATTTTCCGTAAGATTAACACAAACAGTTCATCTTACTGGAAGTGTTATATTTTAATCAGAGCATCAGGATACACAGGGAAAAAAATGAAGAGCCAATCCTGTATATTTCACCAGACTTACAAGCAGTAGCATAAATAAAAATGGAATTCTATCCTTGCTATTGGACCAAAACTTGTGTGAGAGGAGAAGGGAAATTACTAAATAATTCAAATCCTGAAAATGCAGTGTTCCATTAATACAGTAAGTGGAAAACTCTAAACATTTTCAAAAGAAATGTTATGAGTAGAAAGACATCAAATTCATTTTTAATAGCCAGTATTTCAGTCAATTTATTGCCACCAAGAGATGTTTAGGCTAAGGGCCAGGGACTCGTGCAGTATAAAGGTCCTCAATGGAAGGCAGGTAGGCAGCTGATATTGAAAGGTTCTGATGGGTAGTATCTATTATCTATAGACATTTGACCTGCTTGGATGTATGAGATTGCAAAAGAAAAATTTGGAAGTCTTGAATTTAATCAGCAAAGAAAGAAGCCTAGCAAACCTCAGCTGGATGCATTAGGCTCCTGTTTAACTTTGACAGAACTGATGCTGCCTTAACATTAATTTAACAGATTAACAGAGTTGGGAGGGACCTTATAGGTTATTTAGTCCCATCCCTTGCTCAAGCAGGAGACCCTACACCACTTTTGACAAATGGCAGTCCAATCTCTTATTGAAAGCCTCCAGTGATGAAACTTCCACAACTTCCAAAGGCAAGCTGTTCCATTGGTTGATTGTTCTGTTAGAAAGTTCCTCCTTATTTCCAGGTTGAATCTGATGCTTCAGTGATTCTAATGATTGACACCATTGATTATTCATGCTAATCTTCAGACATTCCTAAAGGGAATGTATGTAAAAGAAATGGGGACACATTCTCTGGCATTTCTGCCTCAGTGTCATCATCATAATGATGGAGAAGTTTTACTGTGGGATTATAGTTATATTTTGGTGAAGGTGGTCTTGGGGAACACCAGTTAAAGTGAAATATTGCATGCAAAATCTGTCCACAGTCTCACATTTTATCCTGACCAGCTCAAGGTTGATTCAGTTTTCCACCCTTCCGAGATCTGTAAAATGGGGACCCACATTGTTGGGAGCGATATGCAAATAATAAATCTACATTATAAATCACAGAGAGTGCTGCAAAGTGACATATAAGCCTAAATGCTATTCCCATTGCTACAAAACATGCATGAGTACAGGTTTTGATAGGATTAGGAATCCCAAAGTTGCTAATAATAATAATAATAATAATAATAATAATAATAATAATAATAATCGTGGAGAAAAAGAAAGTATGGATCATCGACATCGCAATCCCAGGAGACAGCAGAATTGAGAAGAAGCAGCTACAGAAATTAGTGAAATATGACGATCTAAAAATCGAGCTGCAATGACTCTGGCATAAGCCAGTGAAAGTGGTCCCAGTGGTACTTGGCACGCTGGGCGCAGTACCAAAGGATCTCAGCGGACATTTGAAAACCATCGGAATTGACAAAATTTGCATCTGTCAATTGCAAAAGGCCGCTTTACTGGGATCGGCAAACATAATTCGCCGCTACATCACGCAGTCCTAGATGCTTGGGAAGCGCCTGACTGGTGATGAAATACGAAATCCAGCATAGAGATCTTGTTTGCTGTGTTGTACTGACATAATAATAATAATAATAATAATTTATTAGATTTGTATGCTGCCCCTCTCTGCAGTTGCCTTTCCAATGGTTGCCTTTCCAATGGTACTTTCTTGGGGGGGTTTTCCTTGAAAACATTTCTCTTATTTTTTCATTCAAGAAGCTTCTTCAGTTCTAACTGAATGGTGGGCAGCGAAAGGATTTATTTAGTAATAATCTGGTTAGTAGCACTCTGAAGGTTGCTTCAATCCTTCTATTCCCCACCATTCAATCAGAATTAAAGAAGCTTCTTAGATGAGAAGCAAAACATTTTCAAGGGGAAAAACACCAAGAAATTCCAGTTGCCATTAGGAAAAGCACAAACATAATCTGCATGATTGAGACTCTCCATAGACACCTATGATTCGGAACCATTCACAATTATGTTTCCAGATCCCCAAAATCCTTTAAAGTCATTTTCAAAATGTGGCTACACCTGTCAAGTACATCTGATCAGACCTCAGATGTGACGTTTTATGACATATATCAAGTAGAACAAAACAAATGTTCTCTTAAAAATACATGCATTTTTATTTCAGTCAAAAAAGTCATTTGGCAGTTGGAAATCCGAACTGAAGTGATTTATTGCACATTCACTTATGCATAACCAGAAAATTCAGTTTGGAATTATATCTTCTATTTCCAATTGCAATGTTCCTATGTTTCCCAATCGCTTTTCCAAAACATTTTCCTGATCAAAGGAAGATGGAGATTGTTACATGGTGTCTTTTAATTTATAGACCTTGAAATCATCCATTGCTAGTGCAACTTAAATCAAAGAGGTGGCCCAGTGCACCTTTTTAGGAATGGGCAGCGCCGGACTTACCCGGCAGGCAGGCTTTGCTGGAGGGACCGGGAGACACGGTCCCTCATGGCGGCCGCCATTTTGAATCCCGGGCGAAGTCTCGCGATGCGAGACTTCGCTCGGGAGATCGGGGCCTGATTGGCCAGGCCCCTGATTGGTCCGGGCGGGGCCTGCTTGCCCTATATAAGGGCGAGCAGGCCCGGGGCTCTTCCTTTTCGCCCGGACCAAGCTCCTGAGCAGACATTCGTTCGTCTGCTCCGGCGGCCATTTTAGGTGGCGACCTCGTGCGAGGCGCCATTTTGTGGCCTGTGGTTGAAGCGAAGAGCCTTTTTTCGGTGTTTAGCGGAGCCAGCATCGGCTGGACTCCGCTCTGGTTTGGAGCCTCATTGCCTGTTGTGGGTGGTGGGGGTGCTGCCTTTGGGAGGCCCCGCGGGCTTGTGGTATCCTGGGGGTGGCTTGTGGCCTGGGATTAAGGCCTGGTGTCGGGCCTTGTTGCCCACTGGGAGGTGGGATTAGCCTCTTGGGAGGGCTTTGTTCTGCGGAGGCCTGCTGCTTCTGGCAGGCCTTTGCCCACGGGGTGCAGGGCCCGTTGGGGGAGGGCTTGGTCCCGCCCTATTCCTTTTGTTAAAAAATAGATTTTAGTAGTATGGCCCCTAAAAAGCGGCCAGCTAAGGCCCTCCCGGCCCAACCTGTGGTGCGGCCTAGGAGGGCTGCCAGGCCGTCTGCCCGGGCTCGGGTGGCGGCAGAGGGGCCCCCGGGGGGGATCCCGGTTGGGGGGGTGGTAGGGTTTATGCCCACAGTCCCTCAACCCGTGGTGTCCCCTTCTCTCTCCTGGGCCAGGGTCCTGGAGCGGCTCGACGAGTTGGAGAGGTGGAGGTCGGGGGCAGGCCCGGAGGGGCTTTCCTCGGCTGCCACCGCAGCTTGGGGCGCAGACCCCGAAGAGGAGTCGGCCCCAGCTGGGCAAGTGGCCCACGAAGTACCGATGGCGGGTACCGGACAGGCGGGCAGCACCGGGCAGACGGGCCATGCTGGACAGATGGCCCAGCCTGGGCAATGGTCGTCGTTCCAGGGCCCAACCAGGATGGGCCCACCGTGGATGGCTTCTACCCCTTACGGGGCAGGTGAGGTTGCACCACATGCAGGCACATCTCCGCTCCTGCCCATTCAGGGTCCCGGGTTCATCCCGCCAGCTTTGGGGGGTGGCAACAGCTTCACGGGGGCTGCTGCAGGCACCTGTGGTCAGGTTTGGTCCCCGCCGGCTCCGCCAGTGGGGGCGCTGGGGGTACCTGTCCCACCTGGGGCGGGGGTGGGGGGTTGGATTCCTCCTCCACCGGCCATTATGCCACCGGTCCCATTCATGTACCCACCGGGGCTTGGGGTGCTGGGCTCGGGGGCCACCACGGTGTGGGACCCGTTCGCCAGCATCAAGCCTGGGGCTATCCCTTGCGGGTTGCCCGCCACCCCTTTAGGGTACCATCTGCACCCGTCAGTTAAGGAGGCAATCTGGCGGGGGGAGTATGTTGATTTGTTCTCCATCTTGAACAGGGAGGTCCCTAAACAGGATAAGGAGGTTGTCCCTGGGGAGAAGGTGAAAAAGACAAAGGTCACGAAATGCTTCAGCTCGTGGCTGTATGCCTTTCTGACCTTTGCGTCGGTGGTCATTCAGAGGCAGCCGGGGAGGGCCGCTGCCTTGCTGAAGTACATCGACCTGATAGCGAGGGCCCATTTTGAGTATGGGG
The DNA here is from genome assembly GCF_031021105.1 of Erythrolamprus reginae. NCBI lineage: Eukaryota > Metazoa > Chordata > Lepidosauria > Squamata > Dipsadidae > Erythrolamprus > Erythrolamprus reginae. The sequence goes on along the minus strand of NC_091952.1, from coordinate 113,992,892 downwards.
GCACCATATGGAGGCACTACGACAAAGGTTTCCGTATGCGTATTGCCCATGACCCCTACTTGCCTTGGGATATGGTGGTTCCGGACCTGTGGTTCCAGGCCACTCATATGTCGGGGAAGGAGGGCTGTGATAGGACCGATAGCGGTCACTTTATGGAGGAAGAGCCGGCTACGCCCGCGCCGGCCAAGGTCGTGGCGGGGGTAGTCGGTAAAGGGGCCACTCTCGTGTGTCACGAATTTGCGGCAAAGGGGGCGTGTTTTCGCCCCAGTTGCCGGTTTCGTCACGCCTGCGGAAGTTGTGGGGGAAACCATTCCGCAGCCGTGTGCCCCCGCCCCAAGAAGGGGATTGAAAAGAAAGGCTCGGGTCCCCCAAAGCCTCCCCCACCTGCTGGGGGAAAAGGGGCCCAGCCCAATTAATTTAGTGGTGCTTGAGGGTTGGTTGGGCGACTACCACCCTCGCTCGAGAGCGGCCGCTCTCTTGCTAGGTTTTTCAGAGGGATTTCGGATCCCTTATCAGGGTGTTAGGAAGGCCTTCATGTCTGACAACCTTAGGTCGGTTGTTGGTCATGAAGACATTGTTAGGGAGAAGATTGGGAAGGAGGTTGCCGAAGGCAGGGTCCTGGGGCCCTTCTCGGAGCCGCCCTTCCCGAATCTTCGTGTGTCTCCCTTAGGTGTGGTCCCCAAAAAGGCGAGTGGTGAATTTAGGTTGATTCACCATTTGTCTTTTCCAAAAGGGGAGTCAGTGAATGATTTCATTCCTGACGAGTTGTGTTCAGTCCGGTATGCATCCTTTGATGCAGCCGTGACTATGGTTAGGAAGTGTGGGGTGGGAGCCCTTATGGGTAAATGCGACATTAAGTCGGCATTCCGGCTCCTCCCCATACACCCAGACGACTTTGAGCTGTTGGGCTTCCATTTCGAGGGGGGCTATTACGTGGACAGAGCTTTGCCCATGGGGTGCTCTGTCTCGTGCTCTCTTTTTGAGAGTTTTAGCACCTTCTTGGAGTGGGCGCTCAGGAGGCGAAGTGGTCTGGGTACGGTCGTTCACTACCTTGATGATTTCCTGTTAGCGGGGCCTGCGCGGTCGGAGCAATGTTTTGCTTTGATGCGGGACTTCGAAGCCCTTTGTGCTCAATTAGGGGTGCCTTTAGCCTCTGAGAAGACCGAAGGCCCCGCTACCAGGATTACCTTCCTGGGTATTGAATTGGACTCGGAGGAGCAATCTTATAGATTGCCCCTAGAGAAGTTGGTCAAGATTAAGCGGAAGCTTGATGAGGTCCTGGGCTGCCGGAAGGTAACCCTACGGCAGCTCCAGGAACTGGCAGGCATTCTTAATTTTGCCTGTCGGGTAGTTGTTCCTGGAAGGGCTTTTTCCAGGAGGTTGTATGATGCGATGAGGGGGCTCCGTTTGCCCCATCATCGTACCCGCCTTTGCGCTGGGGTCAGGGCTGACCTCGGCGTGTGGCGGGATTTTGTGGATAGATTTAACGGGTTGTCTTTCTGGAGGCACGAGCTTCTTTTGGAAGCTGAGTTGCAGCTCTGCTCTGACGCCGCGGGGACTTGTGGTTTCGGGGTAGTGTTAGGTGACCAGTGGTGCTGGTCGGCATGGCCTCCGGAATGGAGTGCCTCTTCGTTGGTTAAGGACCTAACGTTCTTGGAGCTCTTCCCCTTAATAGTGGCCTTGGAGCTTTGGGGGGAGCAGTTTAGGGACAAGACCGTGCACTTCTGGTGTGACAACCTAGCGGTTGTCCATGTGGTGAATGCCCTGTCCTCAAAGAGCGACAGGGTCATGCGGCTTGTCCGCCATTTTGTGCACCGGTCCTTGTCTCTAAACGCATTGTTTTTGGCTAAGCATGTCCCCGGGTTGGATAACGGGGTCGCGGATGCCTTGTCCCGTGGTCAGTTGTCCAGGTTTCGGACCCTGGCCCCGTGGGCCCGAGAGTTGCCAGAAGCGTTCCCCAGCCACCTCTGGAGTCTGGGAGGGATCCAGAGTGGTGGAGAGTCGCGGCATCCCGGGCAATCCCCTTGTCTGTAACGCCCGGCACCCTTGGGGCATACCAGCGTGCGGGTAGGAGTTTGGGGATTTCAGGCAGGGCAGGGGTTACCAGCTTAGCTGGCCCGTCCCTGTATAGCGCCTGGCCGGGTTCTGCGTCCAGCTTGGGCAGCGTGGCCTGTCAGTTGGGACGATCCGGTCCTGGTTAGCCGGCCTCGCCTTTCTGTCCAAGGCGGGGGGGTTTGCTACTTGTTTCGGGTGACTTTGCATCCGGCAGGTGCTGGAGGGCTGTATGGGGAGCGAGCGGGGGCCCCTGGTGACACTCGTCAGGCTCTGACGGTGGAGCAGCTGTCTTTAATCAACGTGGTTTTGGCAGTCTGTGTTCCTCATTGTAAGAGGCCCGTCTTTTTGGTGCAGCGACTGGTGTCATGCCTGGGGCCCTTGGGGTCAGCGAGGCCTGGCCTCATCTCAGGCTGGCAATTCGCTCCGTGCCTTCCAGCACGCTGATCTGGCCGTTAGACAAGGGGGGGGTCCCTTGTGGTTAGGCGGTCTAAGTCAGATCAGCTACGCAGAGGGGTTACCATCTACCTTAGTGCGGCCGCCGACCAATCAGTGTGTACGGTGGCCGCCCTACAGCTTTGGTGTTTTCTGCGGGGATCAGGTCTGGGGTACCCGTCTAGGCATTGGGACGGTACCCCTTCTGACCCGTTTATACTTTTGTGCGTTAGTACCCAGGGCTATGGCCCAGGTGGGCACGGATCCCGCCGGTTATGGAACGCGTTCGTTCCGTATCGGCGCCGCCACTAGCACGGCACTTTCTGGTTTCCCGGCCCACTGGATTCGGGTGATCGGCCGCTGGCGGTCAGCGGCATATTTGGGTTATGTTAGGCCCGCTGAGGATCCTAGGCAGGGCTTAGGCTAGGTGACCTCTCTGCGTGTGTTTCCTCTTGCAGGTCCCCAGGCTGACGTGACACCGACGGCGCTGCTGCGTGGCCACAGCATGATTTGCTGGGCCGGCCGCCTGGCGGCCAGGAGCGCTGTCGGGACCCCGCCGTCCCTGGGGCGGTGGGTCAGGGTTACCTGGATGGGCCGGAGAGGTATGCGGTGGGAGGGTCTCCTACCGGTGTGGCTGGGCGGTCAGCATTTGATGGCTGCGCCCGGCAATATGGGGGGTGGCTCCTGGAGTCGTTCCCCAGTGGGTTTGGGTGGGCAGTGTCCTGTGGCCGCACCCAGGTGGCTGGTATTGCACTTAGGTGGCAATGACCTGTGCATACTGGGAGGCCTGGCACCGATCATCCAGGCACGCGAAGTCCTGTGAAGGCTTCGTGAGGTATGGCCCACCACGCAAGTGGTGTGGTCAGAAATTTTACCTAGGATTGTGTGGAGGGATGCCTCTTCCCTTAGGGCCATTCACCGGGCTAGGCGACGGGTGAATAGGGCTATGGGTAAAACAGTTAGAGAGTTGGGTGGAGTAGTAATACCTCCTCCCCTTATATCAATAGACCAGCCATGGCTCTACCGTGATGATGGCGTTCACCTGTCTGACCAGGGGAACGCCATCTTTTTACAGGACCTGCAGCGGTCTCTGCGTGAGCTGGCGCAGCTAGAGGGGGGAGTCGGGGGGCCAAGATAGAGATCTGACCCCCGCTCCTGTGGCAGGTTAGGGGCGGAAAATTGGGTGGTTTAGCAACCGCGCGTTCTCCCTTGGGCATCTTTGGGGATGATTGACAGGTTCTCTGCAAGCTCATGGAGGGAGTTTCTGCCTGAGCAGCTGGGGGGAACCTGTCTTTGGGTCCTGCACCTTTAATTCCCCGATTCGGGTTAGCCGGTGGGACCCCCCTCATGCACAGCATGGCAGAAAAGGTCACAGGTGACGGCCTGGCCCTCACCTGGACCTTGCATCGAGATACGCCCATGAGTTGCCCAGGAATGTTTACTGGCATAACGTCATTTCCGCCCCGGAAGTATTTGTTTGACCCTGCAGGTCCAGTTCCGGGTCATAATTGTTTATGCTAATTTATGCAAAGTATTTGAATAAATTATGCAAATTTATGTTAATAAAATGACCCAATTTTAAATCCAGCTCTGGTGTCCGTGTCGTTACTCCGTCTCTCCAGCAAGGGCAGCGCCGGACTTACCCGGCAGGCAGGCTTTGCTGGAGGGACCGGGAGACACGGTCCCTCATGGCGGCCGCCATTTTGAATCCCGGGCGAAGTCTCGCGATGCGAGACTTCGCTCGGGAGATCGGGGCCTGATTGGCCAGGCCCCTGATTGGTCCGGGCGGGGCCTGCTTGCCCTATATAAGGGCGAGCAGGCCCGGGGCTCTTCCTTTTCGCCCGGACCAAGCTCCTGAGCAGACACCCGCCCGCCCTCCACTATTTTGCAGTGTGCTTAGGGGTCGCCCTTAGGGGGCCGAATGGGAATTTTTTGCAGTTCTGCCTCTTAGCTGAGCTGTTTTTTCGCCCATTCCACACTGGGGTGATGGCTGTGCGGTTAGGGGGTGCTTGCATTAATTAGGTTAATTGGCTTACCTTTGGTCATTTGGGTAGGCAGGTTAGGGGCGGAAAATTGGGTGGTTTAGCAACCGCGCGTTCTCCCTTGGGCATCTTTGGGGATGATTGACAGGTTCTCTGCAAGCTCATGGAGGGAGTTTCTGCCTGAGCAGCTGGGGAGAACCTGTCTTTGGGTCCTGCACCTTTAATTCCCCGATTCGGGTTAGCCGGTGGGACCCCCCTCATGCACAGCATGGCAGAAAAGGTCACAGGTGACGGCCTGGCCCTCACCTGGACCTTGCATCGAGATACGCCCATGAGTTGCCCAGGAATGTTTACTGGCATAACGTCATTTCCGCCCCGGAAGTATTTGTTTGACCCTGCAGGTCCAGTTCCGGGTCATAATTGTTTATGCTAATTTATGCAAAGTATTTGAATAAATTATGCAAATTTATGTTAATAAAATGACCCAATTTTAAATCCAGCTCTGGTGTCCGTGTCGTTACTCCGTCTCTCCAGCAAACAACTGCTATCCCTTTTATCCACTCACTGAAATATTGCATAGCAGGGGGGAAATGCTCTCAGTTCATTTGTGACTGCCAGTTATCAGAAAGCCGGTCCCAAAAGCAGCACAAGGCACCACCCACCCACCCGCACGCTGCCATTTGGGTTCTTTTACCCTCTGCGCATGCGCAAAGCATTCTGTGCATGCGCAGAAGGTAAAAGAACCCAACTGGCGACATCCGAGCAGGTGGGTGGAGTCTCACGTTGCCTTTGAGACAGGCTCTCTGTTCTGTCGGGCTCTCTGGTAGACTCCTCCCAAAAATTCACAGGTACAAATTTCAGACACACACACATTTGAAAATTCAAAACAATGTTCTTTATAATGAAAATTCACTTAAACTAAGCCCTCTTTTGGTATAGCAAAGAGCACTCGTCTCCAACAAAACTGGTAATTTGTACAAGTCCCTTATCAGTTCTGTGATACTTAGCTTGCAGCTGTGAGGCAATTCACAGTACTTCTTTCACAAAGTGAAACACACTTTGCTCTGGTTTAGTTTCAAAGCGGGGAAAAATCAGTACACAAAAAGTCAAAGTCAGTAAAGCAGTCATGAAACACAATGATCAGATAATCCTCCACAATGGCCAAACCCACAGGCTGCTATTTATAGCAGCCTCACTAATTACCACAGCCCCAACCACAGGTGGCCTCATTTTTTTTGATAATAATCTCTCAGTTGTTGTTGCCTATGCATCGCTCTCCGCATGTGTGGTTGTATCATTAACTCTTGTTCTGAATCCAAGGAGGAGCTAGATAATTGATCTCCTTCTGAGCTGTCCGCCACACTCTCCTCCTCCCTGTCACTCATGTCTTCTTGGTCAGAGGAGCCTTCATCATCAGATTCCACGGTGGGCAAAACAGGCCTGCAGCATGTGGATGTCTCCCCCACATCCACAGTCCTTGGGGCAGGAGCTGGGCCAGAGCTAACCACAACAACATCTAAATTTATTCCAGCTCCTCAAGCCACTTGTTCTTTTTTTAAAGAGGATTTTTGAAACAAAAGCATCTGTTAAAATCTTCAATCTTATTCTTTTCTGTTAAATTTATTGGAACAATGTAGAGAGACAGATTTCTCATTAAGATTGCCATACTGTATCCCCTTTGACATAATTTATTTCACAGTTTATACCTATAAACTGTTTTCTAGGTCTGAGACAAACTGAAAATGAATATTTTCTTAATTTAATATAAGTTCGTGTTCTCACTGACTAGCATAAAGGAAATAAAAAAGACATATCCAGTTAATCTTACATCTGGAATAGCAAAATGTTGAGCCACCTGAATAATATTTGTTGATGAATTATCAAGGTCATCTAAAATAGCTGAAATATCCATTTTAGCATACAAAAATAGTTTATAATCAAAGCTCAACAGTGTAATGCCAGTAACACCATTAGATTGCCTAATTAAAGTAGCTAAGCATTCCAAGATTAATTCAAACACAGCATAGAAAATAGATACCCCTGACAGTGTAACTCAAATGGCTTTAAAACAAATTGGTTTGTTATAACTTGCACAGAGGTTTGTTGGTAATAAATTATCATCCATTTAATAAAATAGAATGGAAACCTATACTGCCTCATCACTTTCTTAAGAAAATTAATTAAAGCTTTCTCAGCATGTAAAGAATAGCAGCAACACAGGGTCAATTCTGTGTCAAGCTGTATCCAAATTATAATCACTACATCTAAATTATCTGATACATTTCTGTCTATATACTCCAAAACTCATTCTTGTAACCTTTAACTGGGTAAAACAGTACACCATAGGGCAGTGATGGCGAACCTTTTTTTCCTCGGGTGATGAAAGCATGTGTACATTTGCTATTGTGCATGCGCGAGTGCCCACACCCATAATTCAATGCCTGGGGATGGCCCTCTGGAGGCCAGAAACAGCCCATTTCCCAAACTCTGGTGGCCCTGTAGGCCTGTTTTTTGCCGTCCCCAGGCTCCAGAGCAGTGATGGGCTACCAAGATTTTACTACCACACTGTGGGTGTGGCTTATACAGAACGCCCTGCATTTTCTTTCAATATCTGTCAATGCAAATTGGGTGCTCTGGGCGGAGCTCCATTTTTGCTACCCCACTGCATTCCCCCCGATCTGGGCAGTAGCTCACCCCTGCTCCAAAGGCAAAAATACCCTCTCCCATCCCCCCCAGAGACTCTCCGGAAGCTGAAAATGCCCTCCCAGAGCCTCCAGGCGAGCCAAAAATCAGCTGGCATGCACACTGGAGCTGAGCTATGGTAAAGGCTTGTGTGCCATCAGATATGGGTCCACATGCCACTTGTGGCACCTGTGCCATAGGTTCGCCATCACTGCCATAGGGCAAAACTTGTTGAATCAAAGCACCTCGAATGGGCTAACTTACAGAATGCATCCAAAGTCCAGGACTCATGACTCTTTGTGGAATTGAAAGTGGGAAAACTTTATAAAATGTTTTATGGCATAAACATAATCATAAAACACTTCCTGTGCTGATGTTTGACTGTTCTATATAGTTCAACATGGGCTATTTTCAAGGCAGATAAATCTCTGAATGCATCCCATCATTTCCATTTTTGAAGGAATTGAGGAATCCGATAAGAAAATATTTCGGAAATGATAATCAGAGGGTCATAGGTTGTCTATTTTCTAATAAATTCAAACTGAGAGTCTGATGAATTACTGTATACCTGAGAGATATGCATTATATCTTGTAGAGACATACTGATATAATTTGCAGATATAATACACTGCTCAAAAAAAATAAAGGGAACACTTAAACAACACAATATAACTCCATAACAATAAGAATATTTCATTCATTCCGATCTAGAATGTGTTATTTGAGTGTTCCCACAACAACTCTGTGAGATGGGTTTTAATGGCCCAAAGTTTCGGCTAACTTTCATGCCTAAACCAGGATGAGAACTCACAATCTCTTGATTTTTAAGCCAGCACCTTTACCACTTCACCAACTGGGCTTCCTTTCACCTCTCACAATACTAGACAACACAGTATCAAGACCTTCAAATTTCTACATTCTATCATATCTCAAGACCTAAAATGGTCACCTAACATCAAAAACATCATCAAAAAAGCACAACAAAGAATGTTCTTTCTGCGCCAGCTCAGGAAGCTCAAGCTACCCAAGGAGCTGCTGATACAGTTCTACAGAGGAATCATTGAGTCTGTCATTTGCACCTCTATAACTGTCTGGTTTGGTGCTGCAACCCAACAGGACCGACACAGACTTCAGAGGATAATCAGAACTGCAGAAAAAACAATTGCTGCCAACCTGCCTTCCATTGAGGACCTGTATACCGCACAAGTCAAAAAGAGGGCGGGGAAAATATTTACTGACCCCTCGCATCCTGGACATAAACTCTTTCAACTCCTACCCTCAAAACGTTGCTACAGAGCACTGCACACCAAGACAAATAGACACAAGAACAGTTTTTTCCCGAACGCTATCACTCTACTAAACAACTCAACACTGTCAGACCTTTTACTAAATCTGCACTTCTATTTCTACTAGTTTTTTCTCATCATTCCTATCACCCATCTCCTCCCACTTAGGACTGTATGACTGTAACTTGTTGCTTGTACCCTAAGATTTTTAAAAATATTGATTGTTTCTTCATTGCTTATTTGACCCCTATGACAATCATTAAGTGTTGTACCACAATTCTTGACAAATGTATCTTTTTCTTTTATGTACGCTGAGAGCATATGAACCAAGACAAATTCCTTGTGTGTCCAATCACACTTGGCCAATAAAATTCTATTTTATTTTATTCTATTCTATTCTATTCTATAAGAATAATGCATGTCTAAAAATATAGGAGCCAGTATGCCAGAAAGGATTTATACTGCAGATGTGGGGCTTTCCTCTTTTTTTAAGAAAAAAGTTCTTTCTTGGCTTTTCAATTTAAATATGATAACATTTCTAGATGGATATACACCTAAATACATATATTCTTATTTAATATTTCATCATTTTACACATTTCCTTTTTGTGCTGGTATAATCATACATCCTTTTCTCCCATTGATTCTTATTTTTTAGTCCAGTCATACCATTTAGTCCAAACATCGTAGTACTGTGAATGTTTTTGTCCTTTCAGTTCACTCGTTAATCTGTCCATCTTGGCACAATATATTATTATTTCCTTTTCTGAAGGTACTTGGTTGTCCTTCCAGTATTATGCATATATAATCTTAGTCCCAGTCACAATATGTAAAATCAAGTATTTTATGTTTTTAGGATATTGTGTTTTTAAATTATTCCTAATATAAAAATCAATTAAATATTTGGGGATAAATTTGACAAATAGTGCTCATCTCTTAAAGAAGATAATTATACGAAATTGGTGAATCAAATAAAGATAGAATTGGAGAAATTGAAGAAATTACAATTATCATTGTTAGGGAAAAAGCAGCAATAAAGATGAGCATATTACCGAAATTTTTAGATCTGTTTCAAACAATACCCGTTAAATTAGAGATGATTTTTTTTCAAAATTAAATTAAACTATCTCTTACATAGCAAGATAAAAAGCCAAAGATTAAATTACAGTGGGAACCCTGGCACTCATTAAAAATGAAATTATTGCCTTTTCTCAAAAGTATATACTGTTTATATAATACACAAGTTATATCTGTATGTGCATATTATATATATATCTTTTTATATATATTATATACTATATATATATATATATATATATATATATATATATATATATATATATATACACTACATACCAGGGTGACTCGACAAAAAATCAAACATAACCTTTCCCTGCTACAAGCTGATACAGGAGATGAGCCTGTAGCCTAATGGCTAACTTACAAGACAGAGGCCCCAGGTTCAAATCCCAGTAAAAGGGTGTGGCTATCTGATGAAGGCAAATAAGCCTGAAATAGATCTATAGTAGTCTTTTTTGCATTATTTTCCTTTTTGTATTTCTCTATAAAATTGGCTAAGACAAAATATTTAACTATTTTTTTAAAAATGCATTATTGGTGACAGGTATGTGATAAATGCCAACATTACTTCTAATAAGTAACCAACAGGGTCTATGATACAGCCTTTCCCAACTGGGAGCCTTCATAAACTGTATCATCATCAGAGGTGAGTTCCCTCCAGTAAGGACCGGTTCTATGGAACCGGTAATAACTTGGTGACCTGGGTCGTTGGAACTGGCAGTGAGCCATGCCTGCCATGCCCCTGAACCAGTTCTCTCAATAGAGCCATAGGCGGTGCCATCTTGTTTTTTGCTTCTGCTCATGCACAGAAGCTGTATTTTTAGCACTGCGCACATGCAGCATACCACTGAGTAAACCAGCAGCAAAAAAAATCAAAACCCATCCCTGATCATCATCTCTTCACTCTCAGTTCCTATCTGGAGGAGAGGGAATGGTAAATGTCAAATATTAATTGAGGAACAAATGTAATGGTGAAAATGCCAAGCAGCCCTCTTACAGAATAAAATAATTGGAAGGGGCCTTGGTCTTCTAGCCCAACTCCCTGTTTAAGCAGGAAACCCTGTACTATTCCAGACAAATGATTGTCCAATCTCCTCTTAAAAGCTTCCAGTGTTGAAGCATTCACAAGTTTTGGGAGCAAGTTCTTCTATCATTACTTTTTATCACTACCTATCCAATTTTTATTTTATTTTATTTTATTTTTTATTTTATTTTATTTTATTATTTTATTTTATTTTTTTTGTTTGTTTGTTTATTTATTAGATTTCTATGCCACCCCTCTCCGAAGACTCTGGGCAGCTCACAACAGCAATAAAAACAATATAGCAGTGGAACAAATCTAATATTAAAAACATATAAAACCCTATCATTATTTTAAAAACCAAACAGTACATTCATACCAAACATAAAACAAAATATAAAAAAGCCTGGGGGAAAGGTGTCTCAACGCCCCCATGCCTGGCGGTATAAGTGAGTCTTGAGTAGTTTATGAAAGACAGGAATTTTCTTTGTTCAATTTACCATCCCATAATTGATTGACAAAATAAATAAATAAAATAAATAAAAAGTTGTTCCACTGAAATACGAAGGATACTTGCATCCTCCAATTTCCTCTTGGTGAGACTCTGGTTGTTGACACCACAATACAAAGATTTCTGATATTTTTTTTTACCTTGTGCATTTCAAAGACATGTTTTAGAAACCAGCAAATGAGCCAGGAGTATTACTGGATATTTCAAAAATGTCAAAACTAAATAGAAATTACAGATGAGGAATTACGGATAACAAACATGACCACAAATCTTGTTGTGAGCACTATCTTTCTCTCCTAAACTTCAGTTCTCAGCCTACCTATACTATGTGTAGCAAGAATATAAAGTTGCTCATGTGCTTTGTATAAATATCCTCCTACAGGTCACATCCTGAACTCATCAACGCACAAGGGATACTAAAAACATAATCACAACAGACTTTCTCCTTTGTCACGCCCTCCTCTCCCCCCCCCCTTTGCTAAACTTCAGAAGCCTACAAAAATGCTGAACACTGGTGTAATAAAAAATGCTTGCTGTTCCCCATGTGGAAGCAATTTGGCACAAGCAGTGCATGGATGCTTTAAATTTGCTGTGTGGAGAGCAAGTAAGCTCATCAGTTGGTTAGGCAATTAGGGAAACACAGCTAAAACTTAAACAAGCCTGAAAGAACAGTTGTAATTCCATTTGGTTTACAAGGGCAAATGATGGTTTATAGGGTCAGAGTTAATGCTTTCCCATTTTCTACTGTAGGATTCAGCCCAGCATAAAGCTGAGAAAACAAGTTTAAACAACTTACATTAATGCAGTGTCTTCTCTCAGTAACATAAAATGCATTCCTGATCCTTCATGTATCATGTTTTCCAAACAAGAAATTAATGATGTAATCTAATTGCTAATGTATAAATTGTATTTAGATTCATATTGGATGTCTGAAGTTTTAGTGGTATTCTCACATCCATTCACTTCAGTTGGCTAGGAATGCTAGGGTGACCAAACAAGGGAGACATGATAGCAGTCTTCCAGTATCTTGGGGGTTGCCACAAAGAATAAGGAGTCAACCTATTCTCCAAAGCACCTCAGGGTAGAAAAAGAAGCAATGGGTGGAAATTAAACAAGGAGAGAAGTAACTTAGAACTAAGGAGTAATTTCCTGACAGTCAGAGCGGTTGATCAGTGGAACAGCTTGCCTCCAGAAATTGTGAATGCCCCAACACTGGAAGTTTTTAAACAGATTTTGGATGACCATTTGTCTGATGTAGTGTAGGATTTCCTACCTAAGCAGGGGGTTGGACTAGAAGACCTCCAAGGTCCCCTCCAACTCTGTTGTAGTTGTTATTCAGGAATGATTTTTTGATGTCTTTGAAGCTAACCAATAAATGTCCTCATTCCAAATCATACAAAACGCAGCTGCACGAATGGTCATGGGCCTTGCTAGGCATGCCTATGTTTCTCCAACACTCCGCAGACTGCTTTGGTTGTTGGTTCATTTCTGGACACAATTCAAAGTGTTGGTAATGACCTATAAAGCCCTACATGGCATTGGGCCAGATTAGTTGTGGCCTTCTGCTGCATGAGTCTCAGCAACTGGTTAGGTCCCACAGAATCGGCCTTCTCCAGATCCCATCAACTAGACAATGTTGCTTGGCGGGGCCTAGGGAAAGAGCTTCTCTGTGGGGGGGGGGCAGCCCTCTGGAATCAGCTTCCCCCAGAGATTCACACTGCCCACCCCTCCTCACCTTCCACAAGAGTCTTAAGACTCATTTATGCCACCAGGCTTGGGGCGATTAAATTTTAGCCCCTGGCCAACAAATGATTGTATAGTTGTTGCTTGAATGGGTATGATTGATTTTTAATTTAACTGGGGATTTTAGATAGTTTATGTAGTTTTAATTAATTGGATTTAGCTTATTGTATCCTACTGTTTCTTTTATATGCTGTAAGCCGCCCCAAGTTCTCAGAGAGGGGCGACCAGGGCTACTGCCCAAATGGGGGCGGGAGGATGCAGTGGGGTAGCAAAAATGGAGCTCCACCCCAGAGCACCCAATTTGCACTGAAAGATGTTGAAAGAAAATGCAAGGCGCCCCGCCTAAGCCATGCCCTCGGTGTGGTAGTAAAAATTTTGGTAGCTCTTCACTGGGGGCAGCATATAAATCCAATTAATAAGTAATAAATAAATAATAATACTCATCCACAGGTATATCCCAATTCACTCTGATCATAGGCAGATTCTGGACCAATTGAAACCTCTGCAAAGCGGGTTTTGTTTAATCCATTTGTTTACCGTAAGCACAACACAGGCCCTCACGAAGCTAACTGGGAGATTAAACAAAGAAAAAATGAGCAGATGATATATAATCAAGGGAAGATCTGAATGAAAGCACTTCTGGAATATGAATCTCATTTCTCCAGGAGGAGTCCTAACATTTAAATAGTGCTGTGATGCCAGAAATACATTTCTGAAGGGGAAAATATTACCAGCAAAATATCCATCCATGATGGGACTCAGCCAATAAATAAGTAAATGTGATATTCTGTAACTGAAATGAAATATGGAAGCCATCTAGAATATTGTAGGTGTGTGCATTCTGGTCAGATGGCAATTTGTAATGGAGTTCTGACTTGTAGCACAGACACAGAATAATAGCTTCAGCTTTAATATCCTTGCTTAAACATCCATTGACACTGAATTAGGTAGTCTCTCTTATAGTATTTTTGCAACATGTTCCAAATATGACAAGGCTTCTGTAGCTACCAAAACCTTATTCCAAGGTTTAATATTGCCCCCCAGAGGCGGAGTAAAGACGCTGATACATATATTGTGGATTAAGGGTCATTTATTAATTATCATAAATTTAAATGACTTTAAATAAATTTAAATACGTAACTTTGAATATTTAATTCAAAACAGACTAAGGACCTGCAGAGCCAAACTAACGGGGCAGAAATTCCTACCATAACATTCCTTGGCAACATTGGGCAAGAACTCCTTGCTGAACCAGGTGGAGGTACCACCTTCACCTGGATCAAACCACGCCCCTTCGTCGTGTGGGAGGAATTCACCCTCCAATCCCCGGGGGAGATTGGATCCGGTGATTCCCATGGACATCCTCTCTCCAATCCCCGACGTTGCTCAAACCTCTAGTTCCTGGAGAGAGGCGGTCCATCACCCTTAAAGGATGCCCGAAAGGAGCATGCACAGTTGCTTCTAATTGCCCATTTCCGCCCCCAACCTGCCAAACCCCAGTGACCAAAGGGAGGCCTATTTAAACAACTAAATGAGCCGCACCCCCTAACCAATCCAGTCCGCACCATCAGTGTGGAATAGGTGAAAAAACGACCGCCTCTAAAGGGGAGGCCGCAAAAAATTCCTATTCGGCCCCGAAGGCGACCTCCTTAGGACACACTGTTGATAGCGGAGGGTGGGCGGGTGTTCGCTGGCAAAGCGGCAATGGAGGTCCCTTCCAGATCGCCCTTTAAATAGGGCGATCTGGGACCCGGCAGAGCAAGCCGGCAGCGCGCTCTCATTGGCGCGCTGCCAGAAGCCGAACTTCCGGGTTCCGAATGAACCCGGAAGTGCTGAGCTCTGAAAAGAGCTAGCCCAGCGTCGCCCCCGCCCTGTAGGCAATTTCAGCCGGCGGCTTTAAAACCACCGGCTGGGCATTTCCCTTCAATATATCTGCTTGCAGAATCACAGTAATAGGATTGCCAACAATGTATGAAAACAGGTGTGGATCTGTGTTGCAATATTGTTATGTTTAAAAATGAAGAATAATAAAATAGGAAGCTCATGAAGTGGACGTTGTTATTTGTGAAAAGCTATTTTCACATGCTTCCAATGCCTCAAAGTGGACAGCATTTAGTCAACTATAGCTGATCTTAGAAATTAAACAGACATATTATGTATTAATTTAGTAACTGGGTGGGAACAACCTGGGGGTTGCAGGGCTATAGATTGGGAAACTAAAACAATCACACACTGCAATATGATGTCAAACAACAGCAGCAGCAGCAGGATGCTGCTACTCCATGCCAGGTCGGTGGTAAATAAAGCTCTCCTCATCCAGGATTTGATCCTGGATGAGGAGGCCGACCTGGCATGTGTGACTGAGACCTGGCTGGGCCCAGAGTGAGGAGTTCCTCTCTCTGAAATTTGCCCCGCTGGGTTTCTGGTATGGCATTAGCCTCGACCCCAGGGAAGGGGGGGGAGGAGTGGCTATTATAGCCAGGGAGAGCCTTTGCCTGTGTATACTCATTGCTCCAGAGATTACAGGCTGTGAGTCCCTCCTAGTGAAGTTGGACTTAGGGGTCCAGGTGGGCTTGTTACTCACGTACCTGTCTCCCAGCTGCATGTCAACAGCCCTGCCTGTGCTGCTTGAGGAGGTAGCCGGCTGGCAGTAGGATTCCCCAGGCTTATTGTCTTGGGGGACTTTAACCTGCCATCGCTCGGCAAAACCTCTGGGTTAGCAAAGGAGTTCATGGCCACCATGACAGCCATGGACCTGACTCAAGTAGTACAGGGTCCGACTCACGAGGGAGGGCACGCACCCGACATGGTATTCCTCTCTGGGCAATTGAGTAATGGTCTGAGACTAAGGGGCTTAGAAGTGTTGCCTTTGTCATGGTCAGACCATTTTCTATTGCGGCTTGACTCCCTGGCTCTAATCCTTCCACGCAGGGAGGCGGAACCGATTAGGCAGTTCCGCCCCAGATGCCTGATGGACCCAGAGGGCTTTCAGAGGGTGCTTGGGGTTATTCCAGATGCACTCGTCCACAGTTCAGCAGAGTCTCTTGCTGAGGCCTGGAACAAGGCTGCAGTGGAGGCTCTTGACCGGATTGCGCCGTTGCAACCTCTCCGCGGCACTAGACCCCGTAGAGCTCCATGGTTCAACAAGGAGCTCTGGGAGTTGAAACGCCAGAAGAGACGTCTAGATAAGTGATGGAGGAAGAGTAAGTCTGAATCCGATCGAACACTTGTAAGAGCTTATATTAAGACTTACAAAGTGGCGCTCAAGGCGGCAAGATGCGCGTATCATGCTGCCTTGATTGCATCAGCAGAATCCCACCCGGCCATTCTGTTTAGGATGACCCGCTCCCTTCTTAACCAGGGGGGAGTTGGGGAGCCCTTGCAGAGTAGTGCCAAGGATTTTAACACATTTTTCGCTGATAAAATCGCTTGGATCTGGGCGGACCTCGACTCCAATTGGATAACAGAGTCGACTGACAACGAGTCAGTTGAGGTGACTGGGGCCCGTACTTGTCCACCTGTCTGGGAAGAGTTTGATCTGGTGACACCTGATGAAGTGGACAAGTCCATTGGAGCAGTGAGTTCCGCTGTCTGCTTACTGGATCCGTGTCCCTCCTGGCTGGTCTCGGCCAGCAGGGAGGTGACATGGAGCTGGGTCCAGGAGATTGTCAACACTTTTTTGAGGAGGGGGTCCTTTCTGGCTCCCTACAAGGAGGCACTTGTGCGCCCCCTCCTCAAGAAGCCTTCCTTGGACCCAGCCATTCTTAACAACTATCGGCCAGTCTCCAACCTTCCCTTTATGGGGAAGGTTGTTGAGAAAGTGGTGGCGCTCCAACTCCAGCAGCCCTTGGAAGAAGCCAATTATCTAGGCCCTCAACAGTCAGGATTCAGGCCCGGCTTAGCACAGAAACTGCTTTGGTCGCATTGATGGATGATCTCTGGCGGGCCTGGGACAGGGGTTTATCCTCTGTCCTGGTGCTTCTTGACCTCTCAGCGGCTTTCGATACCATCGACCATGGTATCCTTCTGCACCGGCTGGACGGGTTGGGAATGGGAGGCACTGTTCTTCAGTGGTTCTCCCCCTACCTCTCCGGTCGGTGTTAGTGGGGAGTCAGAGGTCGACTTCAAGGTTACTCCCTTGTGGGGTGCATCAGGGATTGGTCCTCTCCCCCCTGCTATTCAATATCTACATGAAACCGCTGGGTGAGATCATTCAGGGGCATGGGGTGAGGTATTATCAGTGTGCTGATGATACCCAGCTGTACATATCCACCCCATGTCCAGTCAGCAAAGCAGTGGAAGTGATTTGCTGGTGCCTGGAGGCTGTTGGGGTATGGATGGGTGTCAACAGACTCAAACTCAACCCGGGTAAGACGGAGTGGCTGTGGGTTCTGCCTCCCAGAGACAATTCCATCTGTCCATCCATAACCCTGGGGGGGGAATTATTGACCCCCTCAGAGAAGGTCCGCAATGTGGGCGTCCTCCTCGATCCACAGCTCACATTAGAGAACCATCTTTCAGCTGTGGCAAGGGGGACATTTGCCCAGGTTCGCCTGGTGCATCAGTTGTGGCCCTATCTGGACCGGGACTCACTGCTCACAGTCACTCATGCCCTCATCACCTCGAGGCTCGACTACTGTAATGCTTACATGGGGCTACCTTTGAAAAATGTTCGGAAACTTCGGATCGTGCAGAATGCAGTTGCGAGAGCAATCATGAGCTTCCCTAGGTATGCCCATGTTACACCAACACTCTGCAGACTGCATTGGTTGCCGATCAGTTTCCGGTCACAATTCAAAGTGTTGGTTATGACCTATAAAGCCCTTCATGGCGTCAGACCAGAATATCTTCGGGACCGTCTTCTGCCGCACAAATCCCAGTGACCAGTTAGGTCCCACAGAGTTGGCCTTCTCCAGGTTCCATCGACTAAAACAATGTCGTTTGATGGGACCCAGGGGAACAGCCTTCTCTGTGACGGCCCCGACCCTCTGGAACCAGCTCCCCCCGGAGATTAGAACTGCCCCCACCCTCCTTGCCTTTTGCAAACTCCTTAAAACCCATCTCTGCCTTCAGGCATGGGGGAATTGAGACATCTCCCCCGGGCCTATACAGTTTATGTATGGTATGGTTGTGTGTATGTTTGCTTTTAATAATGGGGTTTTTAGTATTTTTAAATTATTAGATTTGTTGTACATTGTTTTATTGTTGCTGTAAGCTGCCCCAAGTATACGGAGAGGGGTGGCATACAAATCTAATAAATGAATAAATAAATAAACTTTCATAATCTCTCCCCCCCCCTCCAAACAAAATGGTATTGATGCAGGTAACAAGACTAGAACTCAACTTAAGGATGTCATTATCTTTTTATTCTGGTTTACAATTTTAGTAACTCATTTGTAATTAGACAAATTATCAGATATATTTCATTTCCACATTTATAATATCATTGAAGGCGAAGCATTGGATGTAGACAAGATCTAACTTCTGTCCCCTGATTAACCGTCTGTTGAGTTTTTCCCAGCAATCTTTCTAACTTCAGATATTTTTGTTTGTCACTAGGAATTTACTATAAAATGTTGAGGAAAATCCTGTTTTATCTTGTTCCATTTCTTGACTGTTGTATTGAATGACATTGTCAAGGGAACTTTAAGACAGGAGAGATAAGGCTTCCTTTGATTAAAAAAAACCCCAAATTTAATCTCAGATCAGTCAATCCAATGTAAGGCACTAGCTTAATTGAAGACAGGCAAAAAAAGAACACATTCGCTGCAAATCAAGATTTAATTGGTTTCTCTGAATTTTTTTCTCCTGCTTATTTAATGAGTTAAAATAAGATAAAAACAAGTACAAGAAGAAATTAACTTCCTCCAGTCCTTCTGACCTAATCTAAATGAGGAAATAAGGAAATTGTAGCAATGTGGGTTTTACAGTATTGTCTGTATTCCAAGAATCACATGCTTCTCAGCTTTGATTTGTTGGCATGGTAACGATGGTACAGCTTGCACATTATCTGAATATTATTTTAATATTTTGTAGAAATTCTGATCAGAATAATTAAATCCCTAGTATTTCAAATACACTTTTGTTAATCCTATATATTGGATTTGGATTTAATGAAGCTTAAAAGTGCTTTTTTCAATAAATACACTAGTTGAGTTGTAACTATACTATGATATGAATTTATATCACATTGTTGGTGAATAAGCCCTGACTTATAGAATTTTATTTGGATCAGACTTTTATTTTCTTTCCATTCATTTGTGAATGAGACTTGGAGATTGCCTGGACAAGTCCCTGCATTTTTCTTGACAAGTTTTTTTTCCAAAAGTGTTTTTCCATTGCATCTTTCCTAGGGCTGAAAAAGGATGACTGGCTCAAGGGTGGCTTTGTGCTTAAGGTGGGACTTGAACTCACAAATTCCCCATTTCTTAGCCTGGTACCTTAACCACTACACCAAGACTTTTAATACAATATATTATCTAAAGCAAGGGTCTCCAACCTTGGCCACTTTAAGACTTGTGGACTTCAACTCTCAGAACAAAGCTGGCTGAGGAATTCTGGGAGTTGAAGTCCACAGGTTTTCAAGTGGCCAACGTTGGAGCCCCCTGATATAAAACTTGTTTTCTCTGATAAAGGCAAAGGATATACAGTGTTCCCTCTGTTTTCACGGGTCCGAACTTCGCGAATAGTCTATACCACGGTTTTTTAAAAAAATATTATTTAAAAAATACTCTGATTTTTTTTTTTTTGCACAGCAAGGGTTTTCTGGGGCTGCCCGATGTACAATACTGTGCGTTTTAACTCTCCTCCTCCCCCCCTCTACCTCAGCCATCCTGCTACTTTAAATAAAAGCTGTGCTTCCGCCTCAGCCTTCCGATCCCACCCCTTTAATTCTCAGAGCGTTGTTACGCTCCAATTGAAGCCGAGCCGTACTGCCGCCCGCCACCGCAGGGAGCACAGCAAAGCCCTCTGTTTGCCGCCCCGTTGCCCCTATGGGTTCTGGGGATAAGTAAAACCAGGAATGGAGGAGGGAGGGTGTTGTGGTTCAGCCTGAGTCAGATCAAAGACCAGCTGCGTCTCTGCTGGCTCCATGCCCGGGGGAAGCTGAGAGCGGAGAGGAGAGTTCTTTGCAGTCAGACAATGCAGGCAGCAGTCACGAAAGTAAAGGTGATGCAAGGCCTGGGAGTCCTGGGGAAGGGCTATCTCCAGCAAGTAGCTGTGATTGATTGGAGTCCCTGGATGATGACCCACAAGCTATCATTAGTATGCGACAGAGACGCATAGCTCAAAGGAGAAATCAGCTGCGTAGATATTATCAGCATTGAATGAGGAACACCATGGGGTTGGGTGTGGTCCTCATTAGCAGGGAAGGGTTTATAAGGCATGAGAACCATTCCCGCAGTGTGGAGTGTTATCAAAGTGAAGTTGGGGTTATCTGCATTTTCTCTCAGCGTTTTTGTTCCTGGCTCGTGGCCCAGCAGTCTTGAAGACCCGTGGGAGGTTGGTGTCTGTTATCAACAGCCTCATTTGGCATTAACGATCCTGTGTTTCTGTATGAACAATTGCCTTCGTGTATCTATTTGGAGTTCCACTGTTTTCCTGACTTGTAAGGACATTTTCTGTTGGTTTCTTTGCTTTTTACCATTATAAAACTGTGTTTGGATTCAACCGGTGTGTCTGGCTTATCTTTTTGGGTTGGTCATAGCTTCCGGAGTTACCCAGACAGAACAGAGGGAGAGGAAGGAAGGAAGGAAAGAAAGGGAGCATCTCTACTTCATTGAAATTTGACTTTTGCAGGTGGTCTTGGAACGTATCCCCCACGAAAGTCAAGGGAACACTGTATGTAGCAGTGGGTTACGAGCAGGAACACTTAATTGCACTCACCGCCACGGCTCCTAAATTCTTACGGGGCCAGCATGATTTTGCTTCCGCACCTGTGGATGTAGCAAAATTGGGCACGGAGCCACAGGTGGCCCATGTTTCGGCATGCATGGAAGCAAAAAAACCTCATAGAAATATGGGCACACCTGCGGCTCCATGTGCGATTTTGCTATCTCCACATAGCAAAATCGTACTGGCCCTGCAAGCACTTATGAGCCATGGCAGCGAGCGCAATTTAGCATTCCAGCTCATAGCCTACTGCTGCATATATGGATGAGAACATATACAGAACTCATGCACAGTATAATATGCAACACAAAAGAGAATTGAGGGGTTTTCTCTCCAGATCCTATGTGAGGACACCACCTTTTGCAGTTTCCATGAATAGATAATCTTCAATTTACAACAATTCAGTTAGTGACTATTCAAAATTACAACAGCACTGAAAAAAGTGATTTATGACCATTTTCACATGATCATTGTAGCATCCCCATAGACACACAATCAAAATTTGGATGCTTGCCAACTGGTTCATATTTATGACAACTGTAGTGTCCTAGGGTCATGTGATCTGCTTTTGCAACCTTCTGATAAGCAAAGTCAATGGGGAATCCAGATTCACTTCACAAACTTAACTTACTAACTTAAATAATTCATTTAACAACTGTGGCAAGAAAGATTGTAAAATGGGGCAAAACTCACTTAGCAAATGTCTCATTTAACAGCATAAATTTTGGACTCAGTTGTGGTCATAAATCAAAGACTATCTGAATTAACCACCTATGATTTGTAGGCTCACAAAGAAATGTATCCCCAATGCAGGGAATCAGTAATCTGATTTTCAGGGAATGATTTAATTTCCTTTCTCCAACTAGGGCTGTGCTTGAATTAGTTCAAAAGCACTTCTGGCCTTTCACAAACACTACAACAGTGTGCTATTAGGTAAGTAGTGCAACCTTTTTCAAGCTTTCTTCCCCTGGAGCTTGAAAAAATTGCTGACGCTGTTATCTTAATGTTTGAAGGTTTTTTTTTAAGCAGCAGTAACATTTGTTCGAATATCCACAGAAACCTGAAAACAGCTTATTTACTAGAGCAGCTTATTTATGGAATAGCAGAAAAAATACTGTACCTGTACACATTTTCCATAGCATTTTTAAAGAACACACAATCGCATCCCAAATAGAAGTCAATAATATAATGAGAAATGTATTCAGGAGAAATCTTCACTAGAATGCTTAGCACTCTTTTCCTCTAAAGACTGGAAAAGCTTTTTAAGGAAATAGTCAAATAGCCAAAAGCTCCAACAATATTTGATTTGGGAGCAGCAAATTTTGGGAAGATTTAAAAATGATTCATCCCAAGTGAATGTGAGTTTCTCATTCCCCTTTATTTGCTGTAAAAAAAAAACATACACAAAACAACAACCAGCCAATCTTCTCTATCTACTAAGATTCAGACATGGCAAATTGATCAATTCTGTAAGTACAGTTGCCTTTCAAATTTGATGCCTTTTATATTAAAGAGAGAACCAACCTAGAACTAATGAGAAATTTCCTGACAGAATAATTAATCAATGCAACAACTTGTCTCCAGAAGTTGTGGCTGCTCCAAACATGAAGGTTTTTAAGAAGAGATTGGTCTATATTTATTTTATTTATTTATTCATTTGTCCAATACACAATGCATATGGAAGAGAATAGACATGAAGTAATATATATAAAGATAATATGTAAAAATAGAGGAGAAGATATATGAAAGGAAGAAAATATATATGATATATGAGATAAAGGAAAGACTGCTTGAGTTGGGGGTTGGATTAGAAGACCTCCAAGTTTACTTCCAATTTTGTTACTCTGTTGTATGTGCCATGGTAATTTACAGTCCCATAAACCCCATCCAAGAAATTGCAATGACAGAAGTTGTAATATATTATACATAGACGGTAGAGCTCTTTATAACTTTACATTTTCTCCATGGGAAATATGTCAGTTGCATTTGGGTTATGTAATCTGTCTGCATTTGTTTAAATTTTTTTCCAAATCTCCATGTTGTTAACTTCTAAATTAGTTTTAAGCCATCTGTCTGCCTACTCACTAGTTCAAAATGGGGCCACCGTGGGTGTTTTGGCAAATTCAACAGTCTGTTTTGTTATTAAAATTTATAAGGATGATGATGTACCTGTGGGAGATGTCCATTTGGACACAAAACACAGTTTCTATCAAGATGGTTTATGACAACAATTGATGCTAATAAACAGAAATTGTTGTCAAACTTTATCATGGGGGTACGAGAGGAATGCTTAATGGGGTCTTACTCAGTGTTTAAACAAAATAAATAATTAACAGATTTTAATTTTTTAAAAACGTCCATCTTATTGTGGTTTTAATTGTCAGTTTGTTTCTTGTATAAATGGAATAATAATCTGGATCAACCTTCTGGCATACTGCCAGTCAACTGAACAGATGAGTTTTACAGACAATAAATTGATATATGTAAGACAAACTATCAGAACAATACAATGTGTGTTGATGGAATCATATAGCTTGCTAGTAATAAATTAGATAAAGGGATAAGTTTTTAAAAATATGTATTTGAGAAAAGCTAGCCAAGATTAAACCTCAATCAGATCTTTCTTTATAGGATAAGCAATCACATAGGACAGAGACAAGGGGCCCAGTCAAGGCCCCAGTATAAACTGGTATATTTCTATATGAAGCTTATAGTATGATCTCCTGTTCATACTGGTAGTCATAGAAATCATCACAGTTTTGTAGGTCAAAATTTCACCACAGATAATAAACTAATTCAGTCTAAAACAAAATACAACAAATGGCTAGGGTTAAGATTGTTGAAAGTCCAGTAAGAACAGTTTTTCCCCGAACATCCTCATTCTACTAAACAAATAATTTCCTCAACACTGTCAAACTTTTTAGTAAGTCTGCACTTCTATTTCTACTAGTTTTTTCTCATCATTCCTATCACCCATCTCCTCCCACTTATGACTGTATGACTATAACTTGTTGCTTGTATTCTAAGATTTTTATTAATATTGATTGTTTCTTCATTGCTTATTTGACCCCTATGACAATCATTACCACATGATTCTTGACAAATCTATATTTTCTTCAATGTACACTGAGAGCATATGCACCAAGACAAATTCCTTGTGTGTCCAATTACACATGGCCAATAAAGAATTATATTACTATTTGGGTGCCCATTTTATCTTCTTTGAGAGGGTGGAAGGCTGAGCTTGGTGGGATTTGATCTGCCAAATTTCAGGAAGTCAGCAGAAGTAGCCAGCAGTACTGCACTGTACTAACTACTATGCCACCACAGCTCACAAGGGAAAGAGCTCTCTTTTGCACCTTCACAACTGCATAGTTGATTTTGCACATAGTCTTTGTTGCGTGGCTTCATATACCAGAGAAAACTGGGATATAAAATAATGAGGATGGATTATAAAGAGGTACAAAAATTTCTCTGTTAAAAAAATGTGGCCAAAGAATCATCTGGAGAACGCAACCTACAGGCTGTCTGTTATCCATTCTCATTATTCTGATTAATAGACACCTGAAGTCTCAGAAAGAGTTATCTTTCAATACCCTTCCCAGATCCTTTTGCTTGAATGTGAGACCTTCAAACTGAAAAACAAGCACCCTATCAAAGGTCTTTCTCCTTTGTTGATCAAAAGTCTAAGATTGAAGGTTTTGTTGACCATAGTGCTAACTACAATCCTGTTTTATATCAGTTTAAAAGTCCAATTTCTCAAAGAAATGGCTGAAGTTTAGCCACACAGATTCATATCCATCTTCAGTTCAAAGGAGAAAAAACAATAAGGTCTAGTATTTAATAGACAGATACTTAATAGCTATGATGGAGTACTATACAGCTCCATGGCGTGATCTTCCTAAAACTTTCAGATAATTGATGTAGCCAGGGATATGCAATTTAATGGTCTGCTTGATCTTTCTTTGTATTTCAAGTGTATAATACATTCACCACCACCACTGTCTCTCTATTGAACAATTAATCCTTGCAAATCACTCTCAAAAGATAAAACTTTGCACAGAAGCAAAACATTTATTAACCAAGACAAGGCTAATACCACAGATAGAAAATGTCAGTTTTCATCAATGGTTTCCAAGATAATTCTAGGATTTACGGTGTGCAGTCTACTAAAAAATTAACAAGATGAGAAAATAAGAGAGGGGAAATAAGAGAAGTTCCTTTGTACTAGTTTATTGGAAAATGAGAAAGAATGAGTGAAGTTGTTGTAATTTATTTCATTTATCGAAACTACTGGTCTTCCTTACAACTATGAGATGCATGCCCTCTAGATGTAACAAAGAGACAGATTAATGACTCTTCTCTTGCTCTTAACTCCAGTGAAGGAGGAAATTGGTACTATCAAATGTGGGATAGTTGATTACAAAAAATTTTTTTAAAAGACAAATTAGTCTGAGAAGCTGTCAGTGCATTATATCCAACACATGAAATAGCCCACCACAGTTTTTTTTAAAGAGTAACTATGCAGAGCTTGAGGGTAACCTGGAGGCAATGATAGACTCTATCTGAGGCAAGATATTGAAACTAAATCTCAAAAAGAGAGAAGACTTGTAGGCAGATTGTGTTCATGGAATTGGAAACGTGAACTGTTCTGGTTGTGAGAATATTTTCTATCAGGACTCTAACTGGGAGAAGCTCTTTGATTCCAGTTGGTCAAAAGAGGCCTCCTCATCGCAAGGAGGATCTGGATTCAGCTTTTGGAGATGTGTCAATGACAAATCTCCTTAGAGTTGAAGTGACCCACAAAGCTGATGTTCGATTGTACTGCAGTCCATTCTGGACAAGACTATGCTAGAGGATGGTCTGAAAGCTGTAACAGAGAAGGCAGCTGCCTGATTGCCAAGTAGGGCAGCTATTACCAAATGGGATCACTGGTCGTTAAAGTGACTTATTGCAAGTTGCCATCAAGTTTTAGGGAAATTTAAGGCATCTGCATTGGTCTGTAAACTCCAGATAGTCTCCATTCTTAGTGGAGAGATAGAAGTTAATGCCATTCTATCCACCCATTAATATCCACTGGAAAGGCCCTTCCTCTACTTGTCATTCAGTCAGCTTAGCTTACAGAGAAATGCAGATATTTGGAACTGAAACAAACAAAAAAAAGGGTCCTTTCAGAGGATGCCTCCAAACTGATTTAACTGTTGTTCATAAAATCATACATCACAATGTACTCCCTGTTAGCGACTACTTCACCTTTAACAACAACACAAGAGCATGCAATAGATACAAACTAAATGAAAATTGCTCCAACCTAGACTGCAGAAAATACGATTTCAGCAATAGAGTGGTCAACACTTGGAATTCACTAGCAGACTGTTTTTTCCTCCCCCAATCCCAAAACCTTCCTTAAACCTTCCTTCAACCTAACATTATCTACAATAGACATCTCTCCTTTTCTAAGAGATCTGTAAGGGGCATGCATAACTGGCCCTGTCCTAATGTCTTTTTATCTTTTCGATCTCTTCTTTATAGTTATATTATGTTAAATATAACAATACTATATTATTATGACAAACAAACAAATGAACAAATGAATGAATGAATTAAAATAAAATAAAATATGCTTACGATACTTAAACAAGAAAGCACTTTCTCCTGGGTTGATAGTACCATCAGTAGCATAAACAAAAAAGCATTCCTGTGCTTTAAAACTTATGTTCTTTCCCTTGCATAGAAGAGTCCCTTCTGTGAATCAGTAGATGACAAGCTTTGGACCAGCTAAGGTTGCTAAGGCATATTTGAGCAACAAAGGCTGTTGTTGCAATCTCCAGTCTCAGAGGTTCCTCTCTCCATGCAATCCACTGCGTCATCCCACCCCTCTCCTAGGCAACTACCCTGGTCACTCTCAGCTTGACCAACACTTAGCAGTCTCTCTCTGTCACCATATCTCTTGAGTGGATCACTGCTATTCTAGCTTCTTTGGTAGCTTAAACTCTATATTAGAGTTTACACTCTATATTTAAGAGCCAGGATGGTGCAGTAGGTAGAGTGCTGTACTGCAGGCCACTGAAGCTGACTGTAGATCTGTAGGTCAGCAGTTCAAATCTCATCACCGGCTCAAGGTTGACTCAGCCTTCCATCCTTCCCAGGTGGGTAAAATGAGGACCTGGATTGTGGGGGAAATATTCTGGCTCTGTTAAAAAGTACTATTGCTAACATGTTGTAAGCCGCCCTGAGTCTAAGGAGAAGGGCGGCATAAAAATTGAATGAATGAATGAATGAATGAATAAATAAATAAATAAATGAATGAATGAATGAATGAATAAAATTAACCTATATCTGTGACAGAATGCTTTGCACATGTGCAGAATATAAAAGAACCCAAATGGCAGCATCTGCTCATGCTGCCTTCACAACCAGCTCTCCGCCGACCAACAGGCACAAGCAAACTGGAATTATCCCCTGGATGACACCAACAAAAATATGTTCATCTCATGTTCAAGTCTAAACAAAACACAAATGAAACCTCACACACTTGCATACATGCATGTGCCAAACTGAACATCATAAGAGGATAAGAACAAATATTAGTCTCAGTTATCAAGAAAAACATTCTCAGAAAGAGAACTCCCAAATTACAGTGCCATAATTAAGATTAATTAATGTGTAATCAAGAAGATCCTGTTTTAAAAGATCCAACAGTTTAAAAAACACCTAATTCAGCAAAGCTAATTTAGAGAGAAAGACCTGATCTTACCATAGTCATATGCAGCACTTGAAAATATTGGGTATTTTTATTACGAATCTGAGACGGTTCTTGGATGTTGTGTATTTTTTATTTATTTATTTATTTATTATTATTATTATTATTATTATTGATATTATTATTTTATTATTGTTGTTGTTGTTGTTGTTATTATTATTATTATTATTTTGATGGTCTTTGACTGTAATAAAGGTCTATTATTATTATTATTATTATTATTATTATTATTACCCAATTTTTATTGTCATATGATAAAGGGTGAACATTATTAAATATGTGGGAAGTGTCCATATTGACTCAATTGGATTTTAATTTAATTTGAAATAAAAATCAGTTCAAATCAAATGTAATATGACATTTTTCAAAAAATAGATTTCTATCCTTCCTTTATTTTGGCAGGATACATAACCCTTCTACCTTGTATAGTGATCTGCTGTTCAAAACCTCATGGAAAATTTTCATTTAATTTGAAAGCTGATGTGGAAACTGAACTGAAACTACAGTACTTGCAATAAAAAAAAATTGCAAAAGATATTTGTTTCCTCCTAGATAAGTTTGTAACAGATGTTATGGCCCGTAACCAGAAAGCTAATACTCTACAGAACCATTTTACTGACTGTAACAGCTTGTCTCAGAACAGGGGGTGGGGAAATGGCATTTTCCAAAGAGGTAGCAAAACTGCCTCCATCACTCTGAAAACTCCAAATCTGTTTTCCCTCACAAGCAACTCTAAGTAATGCCAGACCAGCACAGGGGCAACAATGACCAATAGGTAGGAAGTCAATCCATTACTTCACCTGCTTTTTTTTAATAACAGTAATCTGTTGTAGTTAGCTCTGGCCCAGCTCCTGCCCCAAGGAATGTGGAGGTGGATGTGGAGGAAACATCCACATGCCACAGGCCTGTTTTGCTCCCGATGGAATCTGCCGACGAAGTCTCCTCTGACCAAGGAAGCGTGAGTGACAGGGAAGAGGGAAGTTTGGCAGACAGCCCAGGAGGAGATCAATCATCCCTGGATTTGGAACAAGAAGTTATGACACATCCACGCATGCGTAGAGTGATGCATAGGAGACAACAATTGAAGGATTATTACAGGAGATAAATGAGGCCACCTGTGGTTGGGTGGGGCTGCTGTAATTAGTGCTACAGGTAAAAGAGCAGCCTGGTGTTTTAGCCTCATGGCAGTTTATCTGATTCATTGTTTCGTCAAGATCATGGTTTTTGCTGTTCAAGATTATGTGTGGACTTTCTGGACTTTAGAATTGGACTCAATTTTCCAGTTATTGGGTGAGCAATTGGATTGCATTTAACCTGTGCCTTGTGTGTACCAGAAAATCCCTTTGTGACGGCAGACTTCTATGTTTCTATGTTTCTAAGCAAGGATTACTGTTCTGCCGGCGTGTCTCAACCGCCCATAATTACAGGGTAATTAGTCCAGGAAGACACACACCACACGATAAAAGGAAAGACACACACCACACGATAAAAGGAAAATCCAAAAGTTTTTATAAACAGAAAAACAGAAACAGCTTTCTTGTCATAGAATTTTAGATTTTATTTTTTAAACAATCCAAATTCCATCTCCTATTTGCAAGAAGGATGACAAAGGATGAGAGATCTCTCATAAGGCTCGAGTGGACATTTTTCAATAGCTGCTTGATAGTAAAGATATTTTTCATGTCTGGAACTTACAATGGGAGTAAGAGTAGCTGGTTTCACAGCAATTTCTATTTCTAAGAGAGATATTTATTAAGTGAGTTTTGTCCTGTTTTAGTAGATTTGTTAAGTGAATCACTGCAATCATTTAGTAACATAATTGGTCAGTAATCCTGCCTTTTCCATTGATTTGCTTGTCAGAAGGTTGCAAAAGGTGACCACATGACCGTGAGACAATGCAACGGTCATAAATATGAGTCTGTTAGTTGCCAAGTGTCCAAATTTTGATCACTTGACTACAGAGATGCTGCAAAGAGCGTAAGGGTAAAAAAGTGTCATTTTTTTAGTGCTGTTGTAACTTTGAACAAAGTTGAGGAATACCTCTACTAGTTTCATAATACCTTACAAAAATTTGATATTTTATTATTAACTATATATATGTAATAGATTTAGATGATTCAATATCTTCATTTTACTGCTTTGCATACTTTAAAAATAGTATATAACAAAATTAAATTTACTGTTGGGTGGGTGCATATTATCTTTTGAATTTTTAAATTTAAACTTTTTTTAAAAAAATTAGTACTTTTTATTGTAAAATGGTTTTGCAATCTGTATGATGTGGCAACAAAATATTTCAAAAAGGAAGCAGGTGATTATCCCAAATTCAGTTCTGTTTTGTAGCTGAATTTCCAAATGAAAATCTTTCAGGTTTGATCTCAAAAGCAAAGAGAGGGCAACAGCATGCAAAATCTCAGCTCAAAACTAGCAATGGATGCTACATAGCATTGTATTGTGATGGAGCTTGTTTCACAGTTGTATGTTCTGAGTGCTTGAGAATCAAGATGTCAGTTTTACTCTGTGTCAATGATGAAAGGAAGTGATACCGTATTTTCAAAGCCTAATGAGCAAAGTTTCTCCATGGAGAAACCCAAAGAATATAATTTGTCAATAGCTTTCTTAAGCCAAGTTGATTTAAAGTGTTCTCTAAGGACCAACGGATCAAACATATAAAGAAAAATATTAATGCTAACCAAAGATGGATGTGCAAGAAGCAAAGCTCTATAAATGGACCTGATGTTAAGTCCCTTCCTAACAATTTGTGCCACACATTCCTCCTTTAAAACTGCATTTTGGACACCGCATATTTCACAGTGTAAACATTGATACAAGAAATAGAATGAAAATAATAAAAGTTCTGCAACAGAAGCTGTGTACACAAAGTAGCTCTGTAGGGAAATCATTAGCCATGTTCTCTCTGCAGAGAAACAATGAGGTATGCTACAATTGCCATGTAGATTGACATTTGTGTGGCTACTCCTTGAGACTATCTCCGAGACCGCCTTTTGCCGCACGAATCCCAGCGACCAGTGAGGTCCCACAGAGTTGGTTCTACTTAGGGTCCTGTCAATCAAACAATGTCGGCTGGCAGTACCTAGGGGAAGAGCCTTCTCTGTGGGAGGGGCGACCCTCTGGAATCAGCTCCCCCCAGAGATTCGTACTGGCCCCACCCTCCTCGCCTTCCGAAAGAGTTTAAAAACCCATCTTTGCCGCCAGGCCTGGGGTTCCTTAGATCTTCCCCCCCTGATCAATGAATGCTTTAGTTTGATTGTTGGATGAATGATATTGATAGTTTTTTAATTAGAATTTTAAAGATTGTTTTTTAATGTATTAATTGGATTTTTATTATTGTTTCTTATTTTTCTGTACATGCTGTGAGCCCCCCCGAGTCCTCGGAGAGGGGCGGCATACAAATCCAATTAAATCTAAATCTAAATGTTGGGCTACTTTCATGTCACAAAGTAGCACTATTTTCCATTCATTAAGAGGGTATTAGAATATAGATGGTGTGGTGGTTAAGGTACTGCCCTAGAACGTTGTGAGTCCTGCCTTAAATAAGAAAACCAACTAGGTGATCTTGGCCAGTCACTCTCACTCAGCACTCACTACACAGAGGAGATTGCCAAATAAGCTTTACATATTATACCAGTGATCGTGAATATTTTTTTTGCTTAGTTGCCAAGAAGGCACATCTGCCCATGCCTATAATGCAATGCCCTGGGCCCTGAGCATGCACATACAAGCCCCTCCCCCCCCCCGAGTTGCCCTCCCCCTATGAATGTGCAAAGGCCTCACCGAAGCCTCTAGACTTCTTGTAGGCCCGTTAGGCCATTTTTTGCCATCCCTAGGCTTCAAGAAACCCCCTGGAAGCCTATGAACGGTGAAAAACAGCCCAAGCTCTGGAGGCTTTCCTGTAGCTTAGGGAGGGAGAAAAATGGCCTCCCCACACCTTCCTTAAGACCCAAAATCAGCTGGCCAGCACACATATGGGTGCTGGAGCTGACATAGGGCAATGCCATAGGGAATCAACTCCCCCCAGAGATCAGGACTGCCCCCACCCTCCTTGCCTTTTGCAAACTCCTCAAAACCCACCTCTGTTGTCAGGCATGGGGAAATTGACTCCCCTGGGCCGTTTCCACTTTATGTATGGTCTGTATGAGATGAATGATTGTTTTTATATTAGGGGTTTTAAGTTGTTTTTAACTATTGGATTTATACTATGTTCTGTTGTTGTTAGCCGCCCCGAGTCTCCGGAGAGGGGCGGCATACAAATCAAATCAAATCAAATCAAACCAAACCAAACCAAACCAAACCAAACCAAACCAAACCAAACCAAACCAAATCAATCAATCAATCAATCAATCAATCAATAAATAAATAAATAAATACCTCATGTACCCTCAGATATGGCTCCACATGGCACCTGTGGCACGCATGCCTTAGGTTTGCCATCATGGTATTATACCCTGGATCTCTAGCAGCTTAAACATGGGGAAAATATTATTTTCATCAATGAGAAATATCAGATTAAAGATTACTTAAACCATAGACTAGGGATGAAATAAGCACATGGAAGTCCCAAAGGTGCTTTTTTAAGACTTTCTGGTCAAGAACGTCCAGTTGCCTCTTGAAAAAGCACCTTTGGGACAATCATGACCTGGATGACTGAGAATCTTCATAGACAATTAAGCATAAGGAAAGAAAATTAACACTGGGGTTACTAGGTGTCCTGATGCCAGGTGGATTTTGATCAGGCGATGTGAGGATGTGCAATCATCATAAGTGTGCAGATCAGTTATAAAATCACTTTTTTCAGTATTGTTATAACTTTGAGCAGTCACTAAACAAATGGCCCTAAATCGAGGACTACTTGTATACTAGACTGGACTGTATATCTAATTCAGAGTGTTCAAATAGCTGTTTTGAATTTAGAAGTAAAGCTTGCACCCCAAATCTTCTGCATACAAAGCAGGAATAGCAATAGCACTTAGACTTATATACTGTTTAACAGTGCTATAGAGTAGAATAGAATAGAATAGAATAGAATAGAATTTTTAATTGGGCAAGTGTGATTGGATACAGAAAGAATTTGTCTTGGTGCATGGGCTCTCAGTATACATAAAAGAAAAGATATGTTCATCAAGAATCATAATGTCCAACACTTAATGATAGTTTGGGTGCAAATAAGCAATCCAATCATATTAGGAACCAATCAATATAAGTTACAGTCATACATTCATTAGTGTATGTCATATAGTCATCATTTACAGCCCTCTCTAAGTGTTTTATAGAGTCAGCATATTGCACCAAACAATCTGGGTCCTCATTTCACTGACCTTGGAAGCATGGAAGGCTGAGTCAACCTTGAGCTGCTGAGATTTGAACTGTTGTCAGTTGGCAAAATTAGACTGCAATGCTGCATTCTAACCGCTGCGCCATCACAACTCAGAAACTTACATAATTCTAGATATTATTCTATTTGTCTTTGTTTCTCAGTGGGGGGGAAATGCCGATCTGAGGCAGCTCCACAAGGCCTGTAAATTTTGGAGAATGTTCTTGCGTGGCTTTGCAGCCTCCGAAAAGAGCGGGAAAGCATTTATTTATTTATTATTTATTTTATTTATTATTTGGATTTGTATGCCGCCCCTCTCCGAAGACTCGGGGCGGCTCACAACAAGTGAAAAACAATCCAATACAATCCAATTAATTAAAATATTATAAGTTTAAGAGAATCCCCAATACTAACATACACACATACAGGCATACCATATATAACTTCAACATGCCCAGGGGGAGATATTTAGTTTCCCCATGCCTGACGGCAAAGGTGGGTTTTGAGGAGTTTACGGAAGGCAGGAAGAGTAGGGGCAGTTCTGATCTCCGGGGGGAGTTGGTTCCAGAGGGCCGGTGCCGCCACAGAGAAGGCTCTCCCCCTGGGGCCCGCCAACCGGCATTGTTTAGTTGACGGGACCCGGAGGAGGCCCACTCTGTGGGACCGAATCGGTCGCTGGGATTCGTGCGGCAGAAGGCGGTCTCGGAGATATTCTGGTCCAGTGCCATGAAGGGCTTTAAAGGTCATAACCAACACTTTGAATTGTGACCGGAAACTGATCGGCAGCCAATGCAGACTGCGGAGTGATGGTGAAACATGGGCATACCTGGGTAAGCCCATGACTGCTCTCGCAGCTGCATTCTGCACGATCTGAAGTTTCCGAACACTTTTCAAAGGTAGCCCCATGTAGAGAGCATTACAGTAGTCGAACCTCGAGGTGATGAGGGCATGAGTGACTGTGAGTAATGAGTCCCGGTCCAGATAGGGCCGCAACTGGTGCACCAGGCGAACCTGGGCAAACGCCCCCCTCGCCACAGCCGAAAGGTGGTTCTCTAATGTCAGCTGTGGATCGAGGAGGACGCCCAAGTTGCGGACCCTCTCTGAGGGGGTCAATGATTCCCCCCCCAGGGTAATGGACGGACAGATGGGATTGTCCTTGGGAGGCAAAACCCACAGCCACTCCGTCTTATCCGGGTTGAGCTTGAGTCTGTTGACACCCATCCAGGCCCCAACAGCCTCCAGGCACCGGCACATCACTTCCACCGCTTCGTTGACTGGGCATGGGGTGGAGATGTAAAGCTGGGTATCATCGGCATATTGATGATACCTCACCCCATGTCCTTGGATGATCTCACCCAGCGGTTTCATGTAGATGTTAAATAGCAAGGGGGAGAGGACCGACCCCTGGGGTACTCCACAAGGGAGAGACCTCGGAGTCGACCTCTGACCCCCCACTAACACCGACTGCGACCGGCCAGAGAGGTAGGAGGAGAACCACTGAAACACAGTGCCTCCCACCCCCAACCCCTCCAACCGGTGCAGAAGGATACCATGGTCGATGGTATCGAAAGCCGCTGAGAGATCGAGGAGCACCAGGACAGAGGATAAACCCCTGTCCCGGGCCCGCCAGAGATCATCCATCAACGCGACCAAAGCGGTTTCCGTGCTGTAACCGGGCCTGAAGCCCGACTGCTGGGGACCTAGATAATCGGCTTCTTCCAAGGACCGCTGGAGCTGGAGTGCCACCACCTTCTCGACAACCTTCCCCATGAAGGGAAGGTTGGAGACTGGACGATAGTTGTTAAGTACTGCTGGGTCCAGGGAAGGCTTCTTGAGGAGGGGGCGCACAAGCGCTTCTTTATAGAGTGATGGAAAAACTCCCCTCCCCAAGGAAGCGTTGGTAATCTCCTGGGCCCAGCTCCGTGTCACCTCCCTGCTGGCCGAGACCAACCAGGAGGGACACGGATCCAGTAAACAGGTGGCGGAACTCACAGCTCCAATGGCCTTGTCCACTTCATCAGGTGTCACCAGATCAAACTCTTCCCAGACAGGTGGACAAGTACGTGCCCCAGTCACCTCGACTGACTCGTTGTCAGTCGACTCTGTTTTACAATTGGAGTCGAGGTCGGCCCGGATCTGAGCGACTTTATCAGCGAAAAACGTGTTAAACTCCTCGGCACTACTCTGCAAGGGCTCCCCAACTCCCCCCTGGTTAAGAAGGGAGCGGGTCACCCTAAACAGAGCGGCCGGGCGGGATTCCGCTGATGCAATCAAGGCGGCATGGTACGCGCATCTTGCCGCCTTGAGCGCCACTTTGTAAGTCTTAATAAAAGCTCTTACAAGTGTTCGATCAGATTCAGACCTACTCTTCCTCCATCGCTTCTCTAGACGTCTCTTTTGGCGTTTCAACTCCCGGAGCTCCTCGTTGAACCATGGAGCTCTACGGGGTCTAGCGCCACGGAGAGGTCGCAAAGGCGCAATCCGGTCGAGAGCCTCCGCAGCAGCCGTATTCCAGGCCTCCGCAAGAGACTCTGCCGAACTGTGGATGAGTGCCTCTGGAATAACCCCAAGCGCCGTCTGGAAACCCTCTGGATCCATTAGGCGTCTGGGGCGGAACATCTTCATTGGTTCCGCCTCCCTGCGGGGAAGGATTGGAGCCAGGAAGTCAAGCCGTAGTAGAAAATGGTCTGACCATGACAAAGGCACTGCTTCTAAGCCCCTTAGTCTCAGACCATTGCTCAGTTGCTCGGAAAGGAATACCATGTCAGGTGCGTGCCCCCCCTCATGAGTTGGACCCCGTACTACTTGAGTCAGGTCCATGGCTGTCATGGTGGCCATGAACTCCTGTGCCAACCCCGAGGTTTCGCCGAGTGACGGCAGGTTGAAGTCCCCCAAGACAATAAGTCTGGGGAACTCCACCGCCAACCCGGCTACCTCCTCGAGTAGCACAGGCAGGGCTTTTGACACGCAGCTGGGAGGCAGGTACGTGAGAAATAAGCCCACCTGAACCCCTAAGTCCAACCTCATCAAGAGTGACTCGCAACCCGCAATTTCCGGAGCAATGAGTCCACGTAGGCAAAGGCTCTCCCTGGCTATAATAGCCACTCCTCCCCCCCTTCCCTGGGGTCGAGGTTGATGCCATATCTGAAACCCAGCTGGGCAAATTTCGGAGAGAGGAACACCTCCCTCCGGGCCCAGCCAGGTTTCAGTGATACATGCCAGGTCGGCCTCCTCATCCAGGATCAAATCCCGGATGAGGAGAGCTTTATTTACCACCGACCTGGCATTAAGGAGCAGCAACCTGAGTCCAGGGCCAGAGTTACACTCATCGCCAGTACCCAAGATTGGGCTCACAGAGTTGGAACAAGGGACCGTTATTAAGCAACGGTCTCTCGTTCCCCTGGAACGGCTAACTCTGTGACCCCCGCCATATCTGCCTCTCCCCAGCAACACAGGGATATTCCGGCCCTCTGCCACCCCAGAGATCAATGCCCCTTCCTCCCCTGCCTCCCGAGCGTCAGGTGGGCCAATTCTGTCACTCATACTACTATCACTCATCCCATCCATACCATATTCCCACCCACCCCAACCATCACACTCATATTCATTCATTCCATATACAACATTGAATCTACTCCAGTCATCCATTAATTAGAAAACCCCCCCCAATATTAAAAGAGGATTAAATTAATAATAGATAAAAATGCTGATAGAATATAGCACAGTATAATACATATAAATAGAATAAAAAGTTCACAAGATTAATAATTGATAAAATAGTATAAAATGTTAAAAAATGGTATAAATCAGTTCTTAATATTAATTATTAGCTAATCGTCGGTTAATCAATCGGCCCAGGTGTAGTGTCTTTATAGGTCTTCAATATAACTTAGATCTTTAAAAAGTCTTAAAAAGCTGCTGTTGTTTTTTCCAGCCGGTCCGCTAGGGGGCATGGATCTTCTGTAAAGTGCATAGACGTGCATAGAAACCAGGGGGGGGAGGGGGGGGAGGGACAAACAAGATAGTCGTTTGCAAAGTTAGTATAAGCAATGTCCCTGGCCAATTGGCCATATTGGTCCCAGGCAACCAGTCAACCAGTCCCAGGCAACCAGTCCCATCCTTCTCACTCTCCTCCATGGATCATCGTCCAGCAAGCCCGTCTCCACAGTCTTTCCCCTCCTCGCATGTTTTTGGAGGCTCCAGACGCCACACCAAGAGCAGGCCCATCTTTTGTGACTTCAAGAGGATTCAGAAGTCATGTGAGAGGACATGGCCTCTGAAATCTCTTGTGTGGCCCCTAGGCATGGCCCCCAAAATGGCATGGCATGACACTTATGACACTTATGTCAAAAGTGGTGTTCCCCAGGGCAGATTACTAGGTCCTACTCTTTTCATTCTCTACATCAGTGATTTTCAACCTTTTTTGAGCCGTGGCACATTTTTTACATTTACGAAACCCTGGGGCACATTGAGCCGGGGGGGGGGCGGCTAAAAAAAGTTTGGACAAACAAATTCTCTCTCTTCCTCCCCTTCGCTCTATTTCTTTCTCCCTCCCTCTTTCTCTCCCTTCCTTCCTCTTTCTTTCTCTCTTTCTCCATCCCTTTCTTTCTCTTCCTTCCTTCCTCTCTTTTTTGCTCTCTTTCTCTCTCCCTCCCTACGTCCCTCTATGTCTTTCTCTCTCTCTCCTTCCCTCCCTCTCTTTCTCTCTCTCTCTTGCTTTCTTTCTCTCTCTCTTTTTCTCTCTCTCTCTTTCTCTCTCTTTCTTTCTCTTGTTCTTTCTCTCTCTCTTGCTTTCTTTCTCTCTAGTTCTTTTTCTCTCTATCTTGCTCTTTCTCTCTCTTGCTTTCTTTCTCTTTCTCTCTTGCTTTCTCTCTCTCTTGCTTTCTTTCTCTCTGAGCTTTGCGGCACACCTGACCATGTCTCGCGGCACACTAGTGTGCCACGGCACACTGGTTGAAAAACACTGCTCTACATTAATGAACTCTGCGATCATATCGCTAGCAACTGTGTTCTTTTTGCTGACCATGTAAAACTTTTCAACACCACGGACAACACATTTACTCTCCAAAAAGACCTCGACTTTGTCTCAGATTGATCTAACACCTGGCAAGTTCAAATATCAACCAACAAATCCTCTACCCTCCACATCGGCAAAAAGAATCCAAACCTCATATATAAACTGAATAAACAAATTCTCACAGGCAACCCACACTCAGTAAAAGACCTTGGAATACTAATGGTAAATGATTTAGCTTTACTAGATAAATGGTCAAAGCAATGGAAACTGCAGTTTAATGTTTCCAAATGTAAAATAATGCACTTGGGGAAAAGGAATCCTCAATCTGAGTATTGCATTGGCAGTTCTGTGTTAGCAAAAACTTCAGAAGAGAAGGATTTAGGGGTAGTGATTTCTGACAGTCTCAAAATAGGTGAGCAGTGTGGTCAGGCAGTAGGAAAAGCAAGTAGGATGCTTGGCTGCATAGCTAGAGGTATAACAAGCAGGAAGAGGGAGATTGTGATCCCCTTATATAGAGCGCTGGTGAGACCACATTTGGAATACTGTGTTCAGTTCTGGAGACCTCACCTACAAAAAGATATTGACAAAATTGAATGGGTCCAAAGACAGGCTACAAGAATGGTGGAATGTCTTAAGCATAAAACGTATCAGGAAAGACTTAATGAACTCAATTTGTATAGTCTGGAGGACAGAAGGAAAAGGGGGGACATGATCGAAACATTTAAATATGTTAAAGGGTTAAATAAGGTTCAGGAGGGAAGTGTTTTTAATAGGAAAGTGAACACAAGAACAAGGGGACACAATCTGAAGTTAGTTGGAGGAAAGATCAAAAGCAACGTGAGAAAATATTATTTCACTGAAAGAGTAGTAGATCCTTGGAACAAACTTCCAGCAGACATGGTAGATAAATCCACAGTAACTGAATTTAAATATGCCTGGGATAAACATATATCCATCCTAAGATAAAATACAGAAAATAGTATAAGGGCGGACTAGATGGACCATGAGGTCTTTTTCTGCCGTCAGACTTCTATGTTTCTATGTTTCTAATATCAAATGACCTAAGTGCTAAAGCCCACTGCAACAATATTGCCAAAAAGGCTTCTAGAGTTGTTAACCTGATCCTATGTATCTTCTGCTCCGGCGATCTCGCACTACTCACAAGAGCCTACAAAACTTTTGCCAGACCCATCCTTGAATACAGCTCATCTGTCTGGAACCCATACCACATCTCGGACATCAACACCCTTGAAAATGTCCAAAGATATTTCACTAGAAGAGCCCTTCACTCCTCCACTCGAAACAGAATATCCTACGAAAATAGACTAACAATCCTGGGTCTAGAAAGCTTAGACCTACGGCGCCTAAAACACGATTTAAGTATTGCCTACAAGATCATATGCTGCAACGTCCTACCGGTCAATGACTACTTCAGCTTCAACCGCAACAACACAAGAGCACACAACAGATTCAAACTTAATATTAACCTCTCCAAACTTGACTGTAAAAAATGTGATTTCAACAATCGAGTTGTCGAAGCGTGGAATTCATTACCGGACTCAATAGTGTCAACCCCTAACCCCCAACATTTCTCCCTTAGACTATCCACGATTGACCTCTCCAGGTTCCTAAGAGGTCAGTAAGGGGCGTACATAAGTCCACTAGTGTGCCTTTCGTCCCCTGTCCAATTTTCTTTTCTTTATCTCATATATCATATATATTTTCTTCCTTTCATATACCTTCTCCTCTATTTTTACATATTATCTTTATATATATTACTTCATGTCTATTCTCTTCCATATGTATTGTGTATTGGACAAATGAATAAATAAAAATAAAATGTGTTTCATAGATTCACCATAATCAAACTAAGGGAACAGGATAGCACTGTGTTAGGAAAAAATAGAATAGGCAGAAGAATGTCTGAAATGATAAGTAAGCCTGCTCAAACCTGCTCAATTAGTTCTTCCCACTTGCAGACTTGTCAGTCCTTCCAATCCCCTCATTCAGTGACTCTTCACAGGAGAAGGTTTATCCACCCAGATTTTCAAGCCATGTCCAATTTGGGAGGGCATTCCGGCCATAAACCGAAAATCTTTTTGCTATTATTTTTGCTGGTAAATCTATCTCAGGAAAACATAATTGGTCATCAAATGTTTACAGCAGTTGCTTAGATAATGTTAAATTTAATATTACTATTCAATTTCAATGCATTGAAGCATTCTAAACCATCTGTTAAAAATGTCCAATAGCTAACTTCAGGGTGTTTTGCCAAATTCAACCTTATTGATTTGCAACATTTGTGTGCGTGTTGATTGTTTTGCCATGGTGCTCTCAGCCCTCTGGGAAAGTGCTTTGAATTCATAAGCTAAGCATTTAGATTCTAATCAACTTTGATCAGCCTAAACCACCAGGTCAATACAAAACTGTTTAAAAGCCCTTTAGATAGTCTGAAAATTTATTTATGTTCCTCTTGGCAAAAACTAACATGAAAGAAAGCAAGGATCTGAAATCAATGCTCAGTAGATACGCTTTGTGTAAAATGTGAGACTAGTAATAAATATTCCTGACTATGAGATACCACTGTATAAAGTCAGAAAAATGGCTTTTAGGAAGAAAGTGAAAAAATAAACTGGATTAATGCAAATATTAAAACAAATCTAATATTTTAGGGGCTGGCTTTAATGTAAACAAGCAGAGAAAACAGCCAAGACTTACTGGTTTTGGGATTTACAGTTAATGACTGATACACATCAGACTATTTCCGTGGTTAAGCCTGCAATTCACAGGCTTCTTAACCCTGCTGTTCTGTTCGAAAAAAGTTACAAATCTTATGTTCGGGTCACATACGACCCGGACCGAAAACTCTTCATTTGAAGTGCTTATGTTTGGTCAATTTGAAAACTTTTTTCACTTGGAAAGTAGTCTGAACATTTCTGCACACAATGATATGAAAATTGAAATGAAAAAATTAATCCTTATTGGTTTATTTTGCACATAAATGTGCCGCCCCCCCCGTTTTTGTGATTTTTTTTCAATTTATGGATAGTTTTGCTTGCAAAATGCATTCTATTTTACTAAAGTTGGTGTGGGATTGGTAGCTTGAACATTACTGCACACAATGATATGAAAATTGAACTGGAAAAATTGATGCATATTGGTTTATTTTGCACATAAATGTGCCTCCCCCCGTTTTTGTGAAATAGTCTTTACTTTATGGATAGTTTTGCTAGCAGAATGCATTCTATTTTGCTAAAGTTGGTGTGGGATTTGTAGCTTGAACATTTCTGAACATAATGATATGAAAATTGAACTGGAAAAATTGATGCATATTGGTTTATTTTGCATATAAATTTATTTCAATTTATATAAAAATTATGCTGTTAATTTCAAACTTACATACT
The DNA here is from genome assembly GCF_031021105.1 of Erythrolamprus reginae. NCBI lineage: Eukaryota > Metazoa > Chordata > Lepidosauria > Squamata > Dipsadidae > Erythrolamprus > Erythrolamprus reginae. The sequence goes on along the minus strand of NC_091952.1, from coordinate 113,951,695 downwards.
TTTTTTTAGTAAAATGGATTTCTTTCATAAAATTAGTTATCTGGCTACAATGTGGTTGATTTTCAAAAGGATATTCCAAATATTTATAGACAAATATGTATAAACAGTGACAATAATGGCACACAGCAAGGCCGGGGGGGGGTGGCCCTTTTGTGGCAAAAATAAACCAATAAGAACCATTTTTTTCAGTTCATTTATATTTTTCTCATGTTCAGAAATGTTCAATTTAGTATATCAAACCTTTTGGGGGAAAATTCCTTAGGGATTTGTAGCCTTAAAAAATATAAATTATTGACACGAAATTCAGAAAGGATGGGGGGAGGGGCTTTTTGATCAAAATAAAAATATAAGTCTCAATTTTTCCAGTTCAATTTTCATATCATTATGTTCATAAATGTTCAAACTAGTTTTCCAGTTGAAAAAGTTTTCAAAAAGATTAAATTCAAGTACCTAAAAAAAATATTTTTGGTCCTGTCATATACGAACAGAAACAGATTTGAAGTTATGATTTTTTTTTGCCCAGAAAACAATTAGCCACCACCCCAAAAATATTTTTTGATGACCAGCATTGTTAAATTGAGTAAATGAATGCCTAAGATTTTAAAGAATATTTCGGATTTGGAGCATAAAAAAATAAAAAGTGAAAATGATTGCAAGCAGCCGAGGGGGGGGGGAGGCCTTATTTCTGATGTTAAAAAACCAGTAAGAATCATTTTTTTCAGTTCCTTTATATTTTTCTTATATTCAGAAATGTTCAAGCTACCAATCCCACACCAACTCCAGTAAAATAGAATGGATTTTGCAAGCAAAACTATCCATAAATTGAAAAGAAATCACAAAAACGGGGGGGGGCACATTTATGTGCAAAATAAACCAATAAGGATTAATTTTTTCATTTCAATTTTCATATCATTGTGTGCAGAAATGTTCAGACTACTTTCCAAGTGAAAAAAGTTTTCAAATTGACCAAACATAAGCACTTCAAATGAAGTGTTTTCGGTCCGGGTCGTATGTGACCCGAACATAAGATTTGTAACTTTTTTTGCTCAGCAAAAACTAAGCCCCCCACCCCCCAAAAAAAATTCTCATAGAGAGAACCCCTGAAATGATGAAAAGTCATGAAATTTCAAGTTTCAGATATGCAGGGAAAATTTTTTACAGGGACTCAAACTTGGCTTCGGGTCACATACGACCCGAACAGAACAGCAGGGTTTTAAATACATTGCCACCTTGAGGTTTTTTTTCTCCCAGACAAAACAGCAAAAACTTTTGATGTATAATTCCCTTCATTTATTAATTTAATTTATATGCCGCCCAACTGCTGGAGGACTCTGGGTGACTTACAACAACAACAACAACAACAACAAAAACATCTGAAGGAACAATTTAAAAGGACAATTTAAAACCCATTAATAAAACCATGCATAACTTTTGTGGCCAGATCTAAATGACATAACATTTAATCAACAGCTCCAGATCTGCCGGCAAAGCCAGGTCTTTACGGCTTTTTGGAAGGCCAGTAGGGTGGGGGCTGTACAGATCTCAGGAGGTAGCTGGTTCCAGAGAGCCAGAGCCACCACAGAAAAGGCCCTCTCCCATGGCCCCACCAACTGACACTGCTTAGCCAACGAGACTCTGAGAAGGCAAACCCTGTGGGCCATTATCGGTCGCTGGGAGTGAGGCAGTAAAAGGTGGTCCTGAAGATAGTCTGGCCCATGGATCTTCATGAAGGTTCCATATCTATTGTTAAATTCTCACAAAATGAAGAGTCAAGGCGTAGGAACAGTCCAGCACCTTTATTGGTGAGGAAGAGAGTCCTCATCTTGTTGTCTGGTAGATCCTGGAAATTGTTTGCCTTCAGGAACATTCCAAAACAAGATATGTAGGTTTGCCATTCTTCTGTTTTTGGATCGAGGAAGGCTGGAGCTGGAGAAATTTGGTTTGCCATTCTTTGGTTTGGCTGGAGCAGATCAGTGCTTGGTTTTAAGATGAGCATGGATGCCATGAGGTGCCTTGTCCTATTGTCCTTCTTCAACCGCCTTCATCGTCATAGTTAAATTCGCACAGAATGAAGGATCGAGATGTAGGAACAATTCAGCATCTTTATTGTCTATTAGCTAGAACTAATACAGACTGCTGTCAGAGTGCAGGGAAGCTGCTTTTAAGGGCTTCCCTGAAACTGACTAGCCGTTGACTGCAGTTCATTTCTCCCGCTGTTAGATTAGCCAATCAGCGACGGCTATGCAAATCCATACTCTGTACGTCAGTTCGTAACATCTATAGACTGGATTTCATTCGTTTTGCTAGAAATAGCTTTGATTCATTACTGGACCTGAGATCTCCCAGGCTCCCCTCAAACAGCAGTGAATATAGAGCAAGGCATTCAATATAAGCTACCCTTAAAATGGCCTTTATGTATTCAGATATCCAGGTAGTCAGCATTGTTACTTATATTCAAAAGTACTGGAGATTGAAAAGACCAAAGCACAGCAATCAACACCCAGATAAACAGAGATTAACACCAAAATTAACATTAGACCAACAATCAAGAACTACCAACTCAAACAAAGAATCAAGCAATAAACAACAGCCTAATCAACAATCCACCAAAAACATTCCCATCAACACTGACAGGGCAGGCCATTTATATATAAAGAGGGAGAAAACCGCACTCCCTTCTAGTACTGATAACGTTATCTAGTTGGGTAATAAAACATCTGCAAGACAAAAGACAAGCTCAGAGAGCACCAAGGACTCCACAATTGAAAGATATGGTAAAATGCAATTCCATTTTCTTTTCAAAAAGAAAAAAAAAGAGTAAAAGCTTTTGTCAGTATTGGCATAAGGACTTTCAAGCTAAAATGGTGGATTGGGCCATGTTGTCTGCATTCCTAAGGCAACACTAGAACAACAACCGTGGTAAAAAGGGCAGTAAAATTAGACATGACTCAGTTAACTGCCTTGCTTAGCAACAGAAATACTGGTCCCAATCGTAGTCATAAATCAAGGACTGCCTGCATTTAACTAAGGAGGTTCCTAATTCTCCCAGCAAGGTTTGGTGATGCTCATCCATCATGTTTGAAAAGGACCTTGGCAGCTAACAGGTTGTGAGCTGTCCACGAAGTGTCCGCAAGTGTCTGGTAAGGCCTATATGCAGGGATGGGCCTCGCCTAGAATGTAGGGGGACTGCCACTCTGCTAGGAAAAATGGAGCTGTGCATTCAACTCCAGCTTACTGGTGGCTGTTCACAGGTGCAACCGGGGTGATTCCTGTGATTTTTGTGATTTTTTTTTAAAAAAAAAACAGTGAAAATTGCTGAATTCTCACTCGCACAAGTACGCTTGTGTGAGATTTTGGTTGCTATGCATGCACAGCAGCCAAATGTCACCACACACCTGAGAGCCCCAGCTGGCAGCAACAGCTGTGGCAGCACCAGGTCCGGCTGCCCACGCCACAGAAGAGGGTGAAAAACCATTGCGCAGTGGGAAAAGTAGGGGAGAAAGAGTCCAAGAGGCAGAGACGTGGTGGGGAATGGACGGGGGCAGCCGGAACAAATGGTGAGGATGTGGTGGGGAATGGGCGGGGGTGGCTGGAATGAATGGCAGTGACATGGCGGGGAACGGTGGGGCTGATTGGAATGAGTGGTGGGGATGCGAAGGGGAACCAGCAGGGACAGCTGGAACAAGCAGCAGGGACAGCTGGAGGTCTCTTACCTGTGAGGAGAAGGCTATTCTGCCCCGAGAGGCCTTTGAGCTGCTGCAGCAGCCATTTTTCTTGATTTTCAGCTATTTTTTACTTTTGCGTATGCGTGGAGGCAAAGAATGCCTAAAGTTAGCAAAATCTGACGCCGGGAGGGCACATGCTTGCTTCTCTTCTGTTATGATTGTTTGCCAACCCTGGTGGATCAGCATGCGCCATGTTGATCAATCTCGTGCCAGGGTTTCCCAGGAGTTGATGTCAATATCAAGGGACTTCAAGGAGGCTTTCAGCGTGTCTTTGTATCGCTTCCTTTGTCCATTGTGTGATTGCTTTCCTTTAGACAGCTCACCATAAAGGTTTGGTGTTACTTAAAGAAAGGGAATATTTCTGCTCATACAGAGACATGACAGACATAACTTGTGGGTCATGAGATCTGGATGCAATGGGAAACAGTAATTCTACCCTGGCCATTTTTCTGAGTGAACTGTCCCAGCTAATAACTATGTTGTTATAATCATGCCCTTTATTTAATTAAATTAGTATACAATTCAATCAATTCCAGATACAACACAGATTTCCGGCAACAGTAATCGGCATGAAGGAAATGAGAAAAGATAGAGATAACACACAAACAGCTGACATTTCACTTACTCCCTCCATTACTTCACAGATGAAAACAAAATGTGCTTAAATATGTTTGTACATGCCAATTCACAAATCCTCAGTCTTATACCTTACATGAAGCTATATCCTCCACAGATTATTGGGATTTGGCAAAGGAACATACACCAGAAAAGCACCTAGTGAAAGCTGTTATTTGTATTTATTACATACAAATATTAAAACAAATCTTAAGCCACAAGTTTTAAAAACAGTGCGATTAACTGCGACCTCTTTACTGAGCATTGAGAAGCAAGGAATAAATGAGCCAATCTTACAGCTGGCGTTCTGCTACAGAAAAGACCCTGTCCTGCTTTCTTACTAACTCCTTTTGAAATAGTGTATTAAAAACCTCAAAATGAAGGTGCAAACTATAGGTTGTATGCAGAGGAATAGACCCCCACCCAATATTCTTACAATTGCAGTGTCTTAAAATGATGGATTTGTGCAGGCTTTGTTATAGGTGTGGATTTTTAGGGACAAAATGCTATTCAAGCAGTGAATGAAGATATAGGCTAACACTGAACTATTAAACTTTCCAACCACATTTAAACATAGCATGTTCTGTGAACCAGTTAGTTTATTGTTCTACATGTTGTCAGAACGCATTGAGTAAACCGTGATTACTCTTCCTGATGGTCAGTCCTCCTGATCTTCCCAGAGTATTCTCACTGGCCCTCTCCCAACTATTGTGTATTTTCTCCACTGCCTACTCCCAATCTTCCCACCCACCCTATACCAGATCATCCAACAATTTCCTATTAACCTACACACAGGACCTTGTTCCCACAGCTGTTGCCAATATTCTTGCTCGTTTTTTCCCCCTAAATTTATTAGGATTTTCCTGCCTAACAGCATTTTATTTTATTTATTTTATTTATTTATTTTGTCCAATACACAATGAGAGTTTTAGTGGGTAAAACATAGTAAAATACATGATGAAGGTTATAGAGGAGATACTGATAGTAAAATATATCTAAGAAAGAATAGAAAAGAAGATATAGTAATAGAACATATCGATGAAAGAATAGAAGAAGAGATATAGGAATAGAAGAAAGGTATAGGAAATATAGGAGAGCAATAGGACAGGGAACGGAAGGCACACTAGTGCACTTGTACTCGCCCCTTACTGACCTCTTAGGAATCTGGATAGGTCAACCGTAGATAATCTAAGGGTAAAGAGTGTTGGGGGTTTGGGGATGACACTATGGAGTCTGGTAATGAGTTCCACGCTTCGACAACTCAGTTACTGAAGTCATATTTTTTACAGTCAAGTTAGGAGCAGTTAATATTAAGTTTAAATCTGTTGTGTGCTCTTGTGTTGTTGTGGTTGAAGCTGAAGTAGTCGCCAACAGGCAGGACATTGCAGCATATGATCTTGTGGGCAATACTTAGATCTTGTTTAACAGGATTGAAAGTCTAGTCTCGTAGGGTATTCTATTTCGAGTGGAGGAGTGAAGGGCTCTTCTGGTGAAGTATCTTTGACATTGAGCTTCCTGCCTGCCTTTCCCTTCCCTCATTTCACTTCCCCTCCCCTCCCCTCCCCATTATATTTTACAACTGTTTAAAAACAGCATGCTATTTTCAGTTTAATGAAGGGTAGCAAAAGGTGAGGTGTAGCATTTTTTTTAAAAAGTTTCACTACTGATTAGTATGAATTGGACCAAACTAACTAGTTAACAACTAATTAGAGAGATTTGTCCCTTGCAGATCCAGGAATCAAGCCACGGCATCTATTCTCCATCCTTTAAAACCAATAGGCTTTTAAACATTTTAGCCATTAATGTATTTTTATCAACTGATTGGTGGAAGGGCTTGCCTTGAGAAGTTATGGGTGGTCCATCACTGGTGGCTTTTAAGGAGACCTTGGACAGCCATTTGTCCTCAATGGTGGAGGGTCACCAGCTTGAGGAAGAGGTTGGACTAGAAGACTTCCAGGCAGGGGTGAAATTCAGCAGGTTCTGACAGGTTCTGGAGAACCAATAGCAGACATTTTGAGTACTTTGGAGTATCGGCAAATATCACCTCTGGCTGGCCCCAAAGTGGGGAGGGAATGAGGATTTTGCAGTATCCTGATCCATAGTATATAGACAACAAAGTTGAAAAAAGGTGAACAACATTTTTACAGAACTATAGATACATTGAGCCTGGGTATGGCAAGAAATGGCTGGGAGAGGAGGGGCCAGGCGGGGCACCCCTTGTTGGCCATGCCCACCCAGTCACAAGACCACCAAGCCTCACCTGCCAAGTTACATGAGCATGAAGCCACACCCACCATCACATGACCATCAAGCCACAGCACAAAATAAGCCACACCCACAGAACCAATAGTAAAAAAATAAATAGAACACACCCCTGAATCCTTCATCAACTCTGGCAAGTCATTAATTATATAAACTAAATAATAATGGAGCTAGGTCAGTGATGGTGAACCTTTTTTTCTCAAGTGCCAAAAGAGTATGCATGCAAGCTATCGCACATACGCAAATGCCCACACCTAGTGAAGGACTACCAAAATTTTTACTACCACACTGTGGGTGTGGCTTATGCAGGACGCCCTGCATTTTCTTTTAACATCTTTCAGTGCAATTGGGTGCTCTGGGGTGGAGCTACATTTTTGCTACCCCACTGCAATCCCTCCCCCACCCCGGTCCGAGCATCAGCCAATCCCTGCCCACACCTATAATTCAATGTCTAGGGAGGGTGAAAACAGCTTCCCTCATCCTCCAGAGGCCCCCTGGAGGCTGGAAACGGACTGTTTCCCAACTTCTAGTGGGACCAGTAGGCTCATGTTTCGGGGGGGCCCTCCCAGGCTCCAAAGGCTTCTCTGGAGCCTCTCCCCCGCTGCCCCAGAGACTCTCTGGAAGCTAAAAACACCCTTCCAGAGCCTCTGTGCTAGACAAAAATCAGCTGGTCAGCACACACAAGCATGTTGGAGCTGAGCTAGGGCAATGGCTCGTGTGCCAGCAGATATAGCTCTGCTTGCCGCCTGTGACACCTGTGCCATAGGTTTACCATCACTGGGCTAGGTTATATTTAAAAAGTCTGACAATAAACAATAAAGAAGTATTTGAAGTATATCTAACTCTGAGCTGCCCCAAGTCTACGGAGAGGGGCGGCATACAAATCTAATAAATTATTATTGTTGTTGTTGTTGTTGTTGTTATTATTATTATTATTTTTATTTCCTGTTGTTTTTGAGTCTGCATATTCTTGCTTCCGTAATTGGTACATCCGTCTTTGATATCCACGTTTTTCAGGCTTCGAGTTGTAATAACACTTCATGATTGTGCGATTCTTTGACATTGAGAATTTCTGCCGCTTTTTGATTTGTAAGCTTTGTTTGTTTTGTTCCTGTAGCTCATTTGTCGATGGCTGCCCAGGTTCCACAGCAGCCACCACGGTCCTTTTTATCCTGGGCGACGACCGAGCCAGTATGGACTTCTTTTTGTTTTGTCTCTCCATTAGTTTAAATGGGTTAGGTACGTTTAGTCTGGCTCCTCTGCTTTGACCACTCCGGCAAGGTTAGACCTACCAGTGGTTTACACTACCACCGGCACAGCTCTCAGCTTCATTGAAGCACACAAGCCCCACTACCATGACAAGGTGTACCCATCAGTGGGGACAAGGTGTACCCATCAGTGGGGTTTATTATTATTATTATTATTATTATTATTATTATTATTATTATAAATGGTTAAATTATGTATTTTAAAAATTCCAGAAATGTAATTTCCCGTTATGTGAGAAGGAGAGAGAGGGGAAAAAGAGAGATGGAGAAGTTTAAGGATAATGATACAATCATCACATTCTTCTTTTTTAAAATAACAAACAACTGGCAGTAAGTGCTATTGTTAAAGGTAGGAAGCACAAAGCTTGGAAAGGAATGAAGTAGAACTTTAGAAACCAATTATGACTGGACTTGAAGGCTGAAAGTAGTGATGCAGTTTGACCATAGTTTTGAAAGCACAGCCAGTTCATGCAAACAGAGCTGCCCATCCACTTTCATTCAAAAAACAAAACACCTGTCACTATGGAAAACATTGTGAGAGATATTAGATGAATCCATTCCAAAATGATATAGTAACACACACAACCCAATCTGGAGGTGGAAGATTTTACATCTCTAGTTACTCTCCATGCTCCTTTGAGGGTTTATGGACAATGGGTAAATAGCTGTTAAACATTTGGCAGATGTAATAGGAATGCCTATCCACCAACAGAATATATTAGGATTGTGGGACTGGAGAAAGAATTCAAAAATCCAAAAACAGCTTCTTGTTGGATACTTATCCTTAAAAGGTTAAAGCTTTCCCCCCGGCAGAGTTATGAAATCTGCACTGGCACCAGTAATGACTAATAGAAGCTCATGATGATGTGTAGTTAATTTTCAATGTACATAGTAAGATACTGGATTCCTTGCTGACTGGGAGGATTTTACTAAGCAGCTTTTTTAGCTTGCAAAATATAGGAACTGCGTGCTCTTTTTCTTTTCCCCACCAGCTTGATTTTTTAAAAATCTGCAACAAAGGAAGGATCAATAGTTTATTAGTGTTTGTTGCAAAAATCAAAACCAGAAGCACACACTGATAACTGTTTCAGAACTGAATTTACCAACTTCTTTATAAACATAGTAACAGATGAATTTACAATACCATTAGCAGAGTTCTTCTTCAATGTAAAATAAACCCAAGCAGGAGAGCTAGTTTCATGTCAGCAGAGCAGACATAATTAGTTTAGGTCTGGAAGTTGGATAAAAGCCAAACAAAATGCAAACCATCAATTAATTGATTGCTTAGACCTGGTAAAGTTGGACACATTAATTTTTCTACTCTAACATAGTGTAGGAGCCCCACACACACACCACACCACACCACACCACAGAAGAATGAAGTATTTTGGGAAATATTTTTAAAAGTCAGAATATTATATTTCTCTAAAGGAGAAATGGAGAAACAAGTTTTTAAAAGCAGGAAGCAGCTCCCAAGACTTTCTTAATAGCCCACAGCCGATGCCAGCATTTAAGAAATAAAGAACTTATTGAAAGAGGAAGATAAGTATCTAGATAGCTATATTCATTAGCAAAGCAAATACTGCAGGCAGAAATCCATTCAAGACAGGATATTTTGAAACTTCCTTGGCAGAATGGTAGGATTAGAAAGCAGTCCCTCACCCAAGATCCAACACAGGACAAAACCCATGAGCCACAATAGGAATTGCCCAATACCCTTTCAGAACAAAAGCCCCTTCATTGCAGTCCAAACTTCAAAGTTGCAGAAACCTGGATGATGAACAGCAAGCAAGAGGCTAACCAGGTTATCTCGGACAAGCATCTAGGATTTGCATTTCCTTTTCTGCCTATAGAGCCTATGACCCTTACATAATATGACACCATAGAACTCTGCCACCAGCCAACAGATAATTAAAGGACATGTTTTTAAACAGGAACAGGAAGCTCAAATACAAAGCCCAAAAAAGGTATAAAAATCCACCCACTCTCACTTCTATTTTGTCAGCTGCCCAAAATCACATGTGGTTGGTAGTTCTGTTTCATCAATAAAACCTCTCTTTCCAATCAGCCTCCATGTTGTTTCCAGCTTCTTTCTCCCAGCTTGGAACTGAACCAACTGATGGATTTTTCTTCCAACAACAGTTTAACATAGCTGTGTTATGTGTTAAAGAATTCACAGTGATAGGTCAAAAGAAAATCAAAGTGAAAATAGAAAACATAAGAGACCCATTCATAGCTGAAACTAAGCATGCCCAGGCTATGCTCAGATCCAATGACTTCTGATGACAGTTACTACACCAGAATTCTGCACTTTTATGGAAACCTTGTGGCCCCAAACAATGAAAAAACATGCTATTATTTGTTGGGACTGGTTCAAATAATTTGTGATCAGAGGAGTAATTAGCTCTACCTTTTAAGAGTGACAAACAGAATTACATGTGCAAACATCTCAATTTCAGCGACTAAATATTCTTGAAAGCTAATATGAGACATAGTTGTGAAGCTGGATGTGAACATTATTGAGAAGTATGGACTAATTCTAGGCATCAAACTAATATTTAGAAAAAACAATATAAATAGTCTTTGGCTTCAGGAAGGAAGGCAGGAATATAAATATACAAAAAACTGTATACGCTTTAAAAATTATTTGGAAAAAAGGCTTGAGAGACTCACATAAACACAGAATTTCTTTGCTCTTACAGGTCCTGAAAGTAGACATAAAATTTAAAGCTTCCAACTGTAGCTGAAAGATATAGCACATCTTTAAGGAATCCACTTATTAAAATTATTCTGACTTAAAGCAACCGCCTTTTGTTTTCCCAGGAAAAACTTGAAAAGTAATGGGCTCCTTTAATAAAAGAACAGGGCGCTATTACCTCAACAGCATGGAAGCATTTTTTCTTAATTGTTTCATTACACCCCCTTTAACAAGTAACATTGATTGAGTATCCCATAGACCAGTGTTTCTCAACCTTGGCTATTTCAATATGGGGTGACTTCAACATATAACTAACATACTGCCATAGTGGTCTGCTTTTTATTTTTATGTAAAAGGGCCTCCCTTTGCTTGCGGCGCTGCTGCGGCATCCTTTTTCGAAAAAATAAAAATAAATAAAAATAAAAAATCCGTTAAAATAAAAAACGATGGGATTCTGTGGGCGGAGCTTTGATGTCACATATACCGGCAGGTTGCTAAGGACACCAAGGTGATCACTTCCTGGATTCTGGAGGCAGCACTAGAATGATGGAGGGAGGATGGAATTCAGGAAGTGATCACCTTGCCGTCCTTAGCAACCTGCCAGTATACGTGATGTCAAAGCTCCACCCCCGGAATCTCTTTGTGGGATTCCCCAGCTCCTTTTGCTTGCGATGCCGCAAGCAAAGGAAGGTCTTTTCATGTAAAAATAAAAATAAAGAATTTTATGTGAAAGGACGCCACAGTGGCACCACAAGCAAAGGGAGGTCCTTTCATGTAAAAATAAAAATTTTTACATGAAAGGACCTCCGTTTGCTTGCGGTGCCGCTGCTGCGTCCTTTTTCATAAAAATAAAAATAAATAAAAATAAAACATCCCTAAAAATAAAAAATAATGGGATTCCGGGGGCAGAGCTTTGGTGCCACGGACCGTTCGGGTTTGGGTTCGGCCAAGCTTTGCGTAAAGTTCGTCTGAACTCGCCAAACCCGAACCCCGTTGGGTTCGCCCATCACTATTCAGGAGTAATAATACTGTATAAGATATCTGTGAAAAAGTGGTTCCAACTCTACTATTTTCTCAATAACAATTGAAATCCAAGTTTCCAGACAGCCTACAACATTTCTCTTTTCCTGTCCTTCTGTTCTTTATTTCGTGGGAGAAAAGAAACTGGAAATCTATTAAGTATTCCCTCCCCATACCCATAAATTATTTTAGGCTTTCAGAAATATTGGGATTGTTTCAAACCTGCTTTGCCTTTCAGGTGTGGCTATGCTATTTCAACTACCTAAAATTCCAACTGAATTTTAAAATAGAAGAAATGATGTCAAAAGTTTTTGAATAGATTAAGCAATTGAGATTCCATTTTTTGGGACCAGTTAGAGAAATCAGTGTGGTAATAAATTTGTCACTTGCTGCAGCTGCCGTGTTCATATGGTTTACATATGTCCGACGTAGAACTCTAGTTGACTCATGATTCTTGCAGTGTCTAGATGGCCATTTGAAAAGTACCAGTGAGTCACTATACTAAGAAGCTTGACTTGCATAGATTAGCTGGAATTCCTCAAATGCACTATGGTGAGAACAAACAGTATATGCTTTTCACATTGCCACAAAATTAGGGAACACAAATGCATACATTGGTCATACTTTTCTTCATCTCTTCTATCTAAGAGGGAAGATCCTTACCAAAACCTTCTCATGACTGACTTAATTTTCAATCTGCAAAAGGCTCTGGTGTTACACAGCGAACTCAAACAGATGTCACTCTACTTGAACTCTGATTGTTTCATCACTTCCAGGCTTCTGCCCCCATTCCTGATGTCCCTGTAGACAAGATGAGGAAAACAGATGAGAAACAAATGCTAATTAGGATTTAAGATGTGTGGACTTCAACTCCCAGAATGCATGCTGACTGGAGAATTCTAGGAGTTGAAATCTACACATCATAATACTGCTGAGGTTTGAAAAACACTGTACATTGGTACCTCTACCTACAAACGCCTCTACTTACAAACTTTTCTAGATAAGAACCAGGTGTTCAAGATTTGTTTGCTTCTTCTCAAGAACCATTTTCCACTTACAAACCCGAGCCTCCGAAACTGTAATTGGAACAGGCAGGGAGAAGCCTTTTTGTGACCTCTCTAGGAAACCCCTGGGAGGAGACAGCGCCGAAAAAGGCGGGGAGAAGCCTCTGTGGGGCCTCTCTAGGAATCTCCAGGGAGGAAACAGGGGCTCCACTTTCCCTGTGGTTTCCCCAATCGCACACATTATTTGCTTTTACATTGATTCCTATGGGAAAAATTGCTTCTTCTTAAAAAAAATTCTACTTATGAACCTGGTCACGGAATGAATTAAGTTCATAAGTAGAGGTACCACTGTATTAGAGAAGGAGTATTAAACTGGTAGCCCACGGACCAGATGTGTCATGCACAGGCCACACCCGCCCCAGCTCTGCCAAGGGAAAGAACATTGTGAAATGTCATGTGATGGCAACAAGACACCGCAAGTTTGACTTGTGCTCTACTGAATTAAAACATGAATCGGAATTAAGGAAAAAGCAACTTAAACGTACAAGTAGTCCTCAATTTTTATTTTTATTTTTAGAATAGAATAGAGTTCTTTATTGGCCAAGTGTGATTGGACACACAAGGAATTTGTCTTGGTGCATATGCTCTCAGTGTACATAGAAGAAAATATACTGTAGATTTCTCAAGAATCATGTGGTACAATACTTAATGATTGTCATAGGGGTCAAATAAACAATGAGGAAGCAATCAATATTAATAAAAATCTTAAGGATACAAGCAACAAGTTACAGTCATACAGTCATAAGTGGGAGGAAATGGGTGATAGGAACGATGAGAAAAAACTAGTAGAAATAGAAGTGCAGACTTAGTAAAAAGTTTGACAGTGTTGAGGGAATTATTTATTTAGTAGAGTGATGGCATTCGGGGGGAAACTGTTCTTGTGTCTAGTTGTCTTGCTGTGCGGTGCTCTGTAGCAACGTTTTGACGATAGGAGTTGAAACAATTTGTGTCCAGGATGTGAGAGGTCAATAAATATTTTCACCGCCCTCTTTTTGACTTGATTTATCACAATTGGGCCCAAAACTTTATATTGCAAAATGAGACATTTATTAAGTGATTTTTGCCCCATTCTATGACCTTTCTTGCCACAGTAGTTAAGCAAATCCCTGCAGTTGTTGAATTAGTGGCATTGTTGTTAAGCGAACCTGGCGGCCGCATGTCACAAAAGGTGATCAAATGACTCCCAGAACACTGCAACCATCATAAATAAGAGTCAGTTGCCAAGCATCTGAATTTTGATCAGGTGACCATGATGGGGATGCTGCAAAGGTCATAAGTGGCAAAAATGGTCATAAGTCTCTTTTTCCAGGGCCATTGTAATTTCTAATAGTCACTCAATGAATGGTTGTAAGTCATGGACTACCTATTTGTAGAAAAAAGTAGAAAAGCACAGATTGCATTTAAATTCAGAAGGATGTCCTCTCATTGTTTCCTATCTATCAGTGCCAGAGAAACACTTCATAAGAAGTTCTCTTAATAAATAGCATTATTTTGCTCTGATGCGTCATTTGATTATACTTAGGAACAGGTCTGTATACCTTGCAGCTGGTAGCCAGAGATTAAGAAAATCCTTGCTGTGTTCCAAGATCTTTTTTTTTTCTTTTTGCATCCTAAATCGTCTTCTGTAAGTGTGCCACGCCACCTACTGGACAGGTTTAATTTAACCAGGAAAAAGATAGATAACGGCAGAGATCACAAAAATACGTCCAGGTTTTTGATTTTCCAAAATTCTTCCTCAGGCAAAGCAGTCAAGAGTATAAAAGTGGCCCTAACCATTATTGCCAGATCAATGAAGAGTATTGCTCTGCCATTTCTAAAAAAAATGTCTTAAATGAGATTTGTTTCTTTCTTAGCATGCAAATATACAATGTTCCTTGACTAATGTGACCAGACGTCCCACTTTTGGCGGGACAGTCCCTCTTTGGAGCAATTTGTCCCACATCCTGTCGCATTTTTTAAAAGTCCTGATTTTGGGGAAATTGCATTGGAGCTGGAAGGACTGGCTCTTCATCCTTTGATGCCAGAAGATGGCTTGACGGGATCATCCAGCAAGCAGCTCAGCTTCCAAGCTGCCTGAAATTGGCTGATGCAAAGTGGGGAGGGGGGAAAGAAAGAAATGAAGTGGTGGCCTGAAACTTTGGCGCTATTGGCTACAGGTTGCTTTGCGCATGCCCAGCAGTGAGAGCAAGAGCAAGAACGAAAGATCAGTGGGTTGGAGAAGAGACTGAGCGCACACCTCCCCGACGTTGAGGGGAAAAGAGTAGGGAAACCGCTTTCTTTGAGGTGAAGCCCTGCCCTAACACTATTAAGTGGGAAAACAAACTCTGAGGTAAAATTCTGTAGAAATTTTTCAATTGTCTGTCATCCCCGTCACCCCCCGTCAATGGTGACCCGCTTTACCGAAGTTACAATCTGGTCACCTTATCCTTGACAGAAGAATAGAAATGCAAATGAGAGAGTTTTATACTAATAATCTGAATAAAAATCAATTTTAAAAACCTGTGATTTTTACCTGGTAGTAGGGATCATGAGTTTCAGCTCTAGCTGAGATGAGTATTCTTCAAATCATATAAAAGCAAATATAAGTATGTTTTCCCTGAGAGGAAAAAAAAGTTCCTTAATTTTTTTTTAAAAGGTGTGCGAACAATAGCCCAGGGTATCAAAACAGCATGCAATTATAAGTACAGAAATATAAAACAGGGTTGAAGTCTACAAATTATCCAGAAGTCTTCATTTTAAACAATGGGTGATATTTAAAACCCTCAACTGTTTTAGGCCCTAAACGCCTGTTTGTAGGAGCACCTACTCATCCCTCACAGATTTAGAGTCTTCTGCTGCTCTTGGTGCCTTTCTCCTCACCAGTTTCTTTCACCCTGATTAGTACTGTCTTCCTCTCACAGACAACAAATATTTTTATCTTAGTTTTATGTTAATTTAGAACTTTTCATCTTTATGGCTGGCACGAGGAAAAATCAATAAGATGAAAAGTTTGTTTTTGTCTACAGACACATATTTGGAAGTAATGCTTTTAGTAAAACATTCATTGGATTCATTATATTCTAGTGGGTGTAAAAGCTTTCTTAAAAATATAAATGATAAACGTGGGTATTTCTGAGAAAACTATAACCTTAGAAATGGGGGGAAGGGGTTGGTCCCAAGTTATTTTTCAAATTTATATTAATGAAAGGAACTGAGGAACATCCCCGCATTGTCCAGGGCGAAAGCATTTTGAAATTCCCTGATATTTCGCTGACATTTTCCTGTAACTTGCAATTTAGTTAAGGCGCAGTTGTAGATGACGCCATCCCAAACGGCTACACCGTGGAGAAATATCAGTAGCTGAGGAAACAAGTTGTTGCCACAGCTATGCTTGTTTTTGCTTGACTCTGCCAGGTTTTTAAAATTGATTTTTAGTCAGATTATTAGTATAAAACTCTCTCATTTCCATTTCTATTCTTCCTTCCATCAAGGAACATTGTATATTTGCATGCTAGGAAAGAAACAAATCTCATTTAAGACGTTTTTTTAGAAATGGCAGAGCAATACTCTTCATCTATGATCTGGCCATAATGGTTAGGGTCACATACTTATATTTGCCGTTGTTATTTTTTTATGATTTTCCCCTGACTTTTAAACATCTTAATAGTTTGTTTTCTTCCCCTGATTTATTCTGTTTTTTTCATGAATTCCCTGATAATTCCGATATTTTCCAAACCGACGATTCCCCAGATAATTCCGATTTCCCTGTTTCCCAGGTTTGCTGGAGACCCTGCTTACCAAAATTTTGCCTTTCTTAACTGGTACAGTAGTATTAAACCCAACAGATCATTTATAGGAATATGACTTTTCAAAAGTTCAGTTACATAACTAAGGGAAAACATCTATAGGTAACCTAAGTGCAGCGATGGGCTACGAGCTGGAATGCTAAATTGCCGCGGCTCGTAAGTTCTTGTGGGACCAGCACAATTTTGCTACTGCACCTGTGGAGGTAGCAAAAATGCACCCGTGTTTTGGTGAGATTTTACCTGCAGCTCCATGCGTGATTTTGCTACTTCCACAGGTGTAGCAGCAAAATTGCGCTGGTCCTGCAAGAAGTTATAAGCTGCCGCGGCAAGCACAATTTAGCCTTCCAGCTCGTAGCCCACCACTGTCTAAGTGTCCACCTATCAGGACGACATTTGTATGTGCTTATAAAAGTTGGATGGTAACTATCACACTGTATTTTTGGATATTTGTGTTTTTCTATTTCACTGTATTCATTAAAGCTTGCATTATTATTTGCCAGAAGCACAATGCAGTTAAACCCAGGAATGATGTTCAAGCAGGATAAGTTATGGGTCAAATAGAAGTTTCACTTGTTCCTTGAGATACCACACTTCTTCTTTCAAAGCCTCTTTCTCTGTGACCTTTTTTTGCTGAGACAAACAATTGTCCTTGTTCAGATGTCGATTGTCTCTACTCGTGTTGTTTACAATCACTTGTCTTGCATGTTGATGTCTGTATAATTCTACCCTTGTAGCTGAAACCTGAATGATGTATTGCTTTCTCTTTCATGACTTCTTCCATTTACTTCCATGAATTATTGCCTGCTGTCCCTAACACAGCAAGAAAACATAATAATGACAGGTCTGTTGCTGGGTAGCTGCCTGACCTTATCACGTCTTGTTTTTAAAATTAGGAAGGAACTTTTCCATCCTGCTGTTTCTGCACTTGGCTACCCTGCTGCTTTTTGCTTCTAAGAATGACCCTCAAAAGGCTGCTGTCTTTGGATTCAACAGCTGTTACCGCAGCTATGCCAGATTTTGGATAGAAGGCATTCAAGAGTTGGAACTCAAATATTACTCTTGTTGAGCTGCTGCTATAATGGACCATCAGGTGGCAGTACTGATATTGCAACCCAAATAACACTCACTAGAAGAGTTGACATTTTCCATGCTGGGCACATAAAATAAAAACATTTACAAAAGTCCAGGTTTCTTTCGAGATAATAATGCCAAGTTGGAGAGTGGTAATAGGCTTCTGAGTATGAGAAATGTGCATTAGAACAATAAAGGATACAGTACAAATTGCTTTAGCCCCAACTATTGAAACCAATGTAGGTAATCTTTGAGTTCAGCTTGTGTTGTGAGCCGCCCCGAGTCTACGGAGAGGGGCGGCATACAAATCTAATAAATAAATAAATAAAAATAAATATGATGCCGTTGAACTGATCCTTGCACTTACAACAGTTGTGACATCCTTGTGCTCAAAATTTCAGGTGCTTAGCAACCAGTATGGATTTATGTGCTGATTCGCTTAACAATCTGGCAAAAAAAGGGATCATAAAATTGGGTGCAATTCACTTAACAACTATCCTGCTTAGCAATGAAAGTTCCAGTTCCAATTTTTTAAAAAAAAAATTACATTTTTTTCTCCACAAATTCCTTCCATACATCAATATACATATACCTTGAAATAATCAGTGATATACTGTACATATACAATGGTACCTCTACTTAAGAACTTAATTCGTTCCATGACCAGGTTCGTAAGTAGAAACGTTCTTAAGTAGAAGCAATTTTTCCCATAGGAATCAATGTAAAAGCAAATAATGTGTGCAAACCTATTAGGAAAGAAATAAAAGCTCAGAATTTGGGTGGGAGGAGGAGGAGGAGGAGGACAGTCACTGCCGAAGGAGGAAGGTGAGGTGAGGGGAATAAAAAAAATACAAAACTTTAAGGCTTAAAAAAAAGAGGGATTCTGAGTCGGCGAAGAGGAGCACACGCCTCCCATACACCTGCCGTGAGGCTGCCTCCCATACACTGCCTCTCATACACTGGCTGCTGCTGTTGCTACCTGCTGCCTCTTCCTCCCCGTGCTGAAGGGCTCCCCTCTCCTCTTGCTCGTTCACTTTGTAGCTGGCGCCTTTCCTTCACTTTGGTGACTTCTCGGCTGCCCAGAGCAAAAGGAGCGTTTTTTTTTTCTCTGGCCGCTGGCAGAGGTTTACTCCCTCTCCAAGCGCCCAGAGAAAGGAAAATGCTTCGTTCGCTCTGGACTGCCAAAGCGCCATTGGAAGGCTCCTCTGGCAGCACAGATAGCTGGGATTAAAGGGTAAATGGCAGGAAACTGGCCAGGCCTTCATGCCGCTCTCAAATTTCCTGGGAAATTTTTCCGGGCTCAGGTTCTTAAGTAGAAAATGGTTCTTAAGAAGAAGCAAAAAAACCTTGAACATCGAGTTCTTATCTAGAAGTTCTTAAGTAGAGGCGTTCTTAAGTAGAGGTACCACTGTACATACATTTTAAATCAATCAATCATAAACCAGTATCCTGCTTTGCACCATTTTTCCATTTCATTTCTTCAGTCTGTCTTTTGCACTTCCCTCCTCTACCTTTCTCTCCTCTTCCTACTTTCTTATTCCTTCTCTCCTTTTTTCCTCCATTTTCTCTCACTCCTCTTTCTTCCACTCCTTCTCTCTCCTCTCTTCTACTCTCTTTTCACTTTCTACTTCCTCTTCCTGTTTACCTTCTCTTGAGTGCTTCTCATGTTCTCTGTCACCTGGAGAATAAGTGATAGTTACTATTGCAGAAGTGGAAGGTAGGCTAACTTCCCAGAACTTCTCTAGAGAAAGAGAGGTAGGTACCAAATGTTGTTGAAAGAAATTGAAATTGCCAAATGCAACTGAAAGCACAGGCCAGCAGCCGTGGGTTTGTTCAGTTCCTTGAATGAGAAACTAATACACTACCCAAAATATTGTGTTCCACCAGACACAATGTTAATAAAATATTGAATGATCCAACAATTTACAAAAAGAACATACAACTCTGCTATAAAACCCATTTATTATAAACAGTTTTCAAAGTATCAGCATTTCTTTCAGCAAGGGACAGATGAAATATACAATAATTAGAACTTAACCATGTTCAGGGACAAGATAAAATAAATCTTACTCATGCTGACATCATCTCCCAAAAATTAACAAAATCACCTAAATCAATACTCTAATAAGAGCACTTATACAAGAAAACAACATTAATCTGATTCATGTACTTATGTCATTTTTCAACTCTATTTTTCAAATACACATTTTTCTAAAATCATAAGCAATATACGTAAAAATATATGACTTTTTATATATTGTATGTTTTGGAACAACTCTTTGTCTTTAAATCAAGTATGGTTTTCTATATGACAAGAGGCAGTGTGAAAAAGCTGTCATTCAAAAGTGTTGAACATGATGCACCAGATACCACTGCCATTTATCTTAGCACCTCAGCATTAATAGAGGATTGGGAGGTGGTCATGCCTTATTTTAAAACCATGATGGTTTTAAAATAATTATTAAGGAGTATTTGCTGAAGGCACTGGTTTGAATGTTTCCAGTGCAAACAAGGATTATGATTTTACTCTTTTATAAAGTGAATTGTTTGGATATTAAACATTAGATTCTCCCAAACAGTTATGGCCACATCAAATCAACATTCATCTGTACTCAATAGCTACAGCAGACCGGTTGACATGATCACATAATTTTTTAATAATAGCAATACAGGGGTCACAGCATAAAAGTTATATCATCCAATACCCTCCCAAATGATCATTCTGCATATTTCAGAGTTCTATTTAAGATAGCTGGGTAATAGATTTCCAGATAGTAGGGTAAGAAATCCAAAGAACAACAATCATTTATTCAAGCTGTTCTCTGAACCACTCTTAAAGATCAGTTAAAAAGACCAGCCAGGTTTCAAAGAAACAAGCAATCCCAAGAAGACAATATGACTTTATTATGTGGTTACACCTGTAATTAAAGTGAACCTACTTTATTGGACTGTGCAAACAATCATTTAACACACAAGCAATTTCTGCCTTTCATTTCAAAGATAATTGAAATATACTTGAGAAGTGGATATTAGTAAAGGCTGGACATGATTTTTGAATACAACTTTTGGTTGCCTCTGGTGGTTTGATTTTCAGTTACTTACAATCATTTTACTAAATTTAATAACTTAACAGCAATATTCTTTATTGCTACTTAGTTCATATAATTTCAGTTGATTTTATTTTATTATGTGGATATTATGATATAATTTGATATGGTTGTTTTATAAAACAAACTGAACATTTCGGTATATTGATATCTATCTTGAGTTGGGGAGCAAAGATGATTTGTGAATCTTCCTAACTATCAATAAATAATCTCTATAATGCTATTAAAGAAATACAGCTCTCCATCAAGGAAATCATCTCTGACCTGCAAAAAAAAAAAAACACCAAGCAAGCCATAAGGCAAATTAATGGCTCCTGTTTAATTAAACGAATTATGCCATTCTAACTTCATTTCCAAATTGCATATATAACTCGCATATAAAACAAATGATCAGTTTAAAGCAAGACTTTCAAAATGTTCTCAGCAGATATGTGAAAGACGCAATAAGATTTTCCTAACCGACTCTTATCTTTATTAACCAAGCACAAGAACAGCTTTAATTTGTTGTACCAACATATTACCTGGAAAGCAACCCACAGAGGCATTTAAGATGTGATGTGATTGTAATTGACATTTATGAATGGCTGATGCAATCTGGCCAGAACATTTCTTGCCAAAGTCAGTCAAATTAGTTAAGTCCCACAACATCAAGTGAAACTTCCAGCTGTTTCAAGCAGGACCTAGGCCAAGTGTGCCAAGAATGAGCCTGCCATGATACCAAAATACCTACTGTTTTTCTCAATGTAAGATTAAAGGAGTATTTTTATTTTGTGGTCTGACAGTCAGATGTAAGGCTTAAACCACACCCGCAATGACAAAAATCCAAAGCTCCTTGAAGCACCTGCAATCTCACGCATTTCTTTTTTGCAGACAAGGTAAACCTAGAGAAGATAGGTAATAGATAGCTAGTTCTTTCACAGTCTGGATCGGGGCAGATTGCACTTACCGCCACTACTGGTCCACTGCATGTGCAGCTTCAGGTCTCTGGCATGCGCATAAGCATGTCCCAATGTGGTTCTGTTTCTGCGCATGCGCAGGAATCAAGCTCTCACGAGGTGACATGCACACAGATGAGATTTTGGCTATTTTTTTGCTTATGCGCAGAAGCAAAAAAAATCACTGAAATCTCACACGTGCATGTGTTCACTCATGAAATTTTGCTTCCTGTGCATGCACAGAAGCAAAAACACGCTGGGACACGCATGCAGCAGAGACCAGAAGCTGCGCACGCAGCTCAACTTTTACTTCCGGTGCAACATCCTTATCTGTACTGGTAGGCAATCCAATACCTGGATATGCTGACGGTGAAAAAGAAGAGTGAACAAGCAGAGGGCCAAACAAGGAACAGCTGGTACCTAGGGAACCCAAAGCTGCAAAGCAGAGGAGAACAATGGAGAGGACATCTTCCATGAATTGAGAACAAGGGAAGCAGCTGGGAGGAGAGGCTGTCTAAAAAGAAATCAAACCAGAGTAAGAAAAGAAAACCATGTAACAGACCTGGATCAAGATTGAGACCTGGATTAAGTATCACTGCAGGGTACTTAAGGAAAAGATGGCTCAGGTGTTAGTGAGAGAAAGGAATTTAAGTTAGAAGGAAAATGCAAGAACATTCTTTATTCCCTTCCTTTGGATAGTAAATGAAAAGATAATAATTTTCTTCCTTGGAAGAGAAAGCAAGCCCAGCTAAGGAACTCATTAGCACTGAAAAGCATGCAATTTGATAAGCAACTGTGGAAGATGGGAGGAAGCAAAAAGAAACTTAAGAAACATTTTAACCGATTAGATAATTGTCTAAAGCAGTGTCTCCCAATCTTGGGGACTTGAAGATATCTGGACTTCAACTTCCAGAATTCCCCAGCCAGCATTTGCTGGCTGGGGAATTCTGGGAGTTGAAGAACAAATATATTAAAGTTGCCAAGGGTGGGAGACACTGGTCTAAAGGATAGGAATACTGGTTAAATTAAAAACATGCCTTGATTAATTCCACTCATATAAATTAGGAATAGGATGTGGAATAAGCACACAAACAGTATCAATTATTATAATATTTTGTAAAAGTAATAACTTTCATTTTGATTAATATGTCAGTTCCGTATGTGTCGAGATTGATTCCTATCCTCATCAATTTTTAATGTTTGGAAAACCAGATCCCACCTAGGCATATTTTGTATAAATGACTAATAAATGTGCAAATACATTCACTTCATTTCTTTTAATTTCTTATAAGGGGACTTGAACAAATAAATGTATCAGGAATTTCAATGGGACGTTTTCTGACTTTCTGAATCATTTTTCTGAGGGGTAGTGGTGGTTTGTTTGTTGTTTATAAAAGAAGTTTAACAAAAAAAGAATAGAATTATTATTGCAAAAGATTCCTGTAAAATAATATGGGATGTTCAGAATGCTCAGAAATTGCCACTAGACAACCAATTGCAAATTGTCATAACAGAGTGCTTGCATAGTTTTAATCCAATAATATCTAAGTTAAGGAAATAATTATGACATCCTCAAACTTTTCCAACACGCAACTACATAAGCAATGAAATATTTCTCGACAATTTTCTCATTACCTAGCTGTTTTCATCAAATACATTCATATTTTACTCCATCAGAACTTCATAAAGTTAAGACTATCAGAATTTTTGCATAGAGGAACTGTAGCAAACTGTAAACATGAATTTAGCCTCCAAGAGGATTTCATCTGGGTTAATATTCCTTGAGAGTCTCTCCTGCGGCATCATTTTCTTTTATGCTATTCCCAAGTTTTCCTTCATCTTTTCATACACCACATAACTGATGCTGACAGCTGGAAGGACCTTCATGAAGTTTGGGGCTATGCCTCTGTATAGTCCAAAGACTCCTTCTTTGGCAATAATTTTTTGGAAAAGGCCAACCATGTTTAGCTGAGGGCCATTTTCTACCATTGCTACAGAAAATTAAAAAGGAAAAAAAAGACATATTATTCAACTGTCTTAATAAATAGAAGAAATCTGACATACATACTTAGCTGTGCTTCCCTTTCAGGAAATACATTATTTCTCTCTATATTATGTTTACAAAACAGTAATATTTGCATGCATACCCACAAACATATTTCTCCTGTATTTGTGTTCTATTCAGCCCTATAGTCTCCATGCAGGATCTTTTGTGTACGTCATTTATAATCCCAAGGTTCCTGAAGAATGACTGAGACTAGACTATTCAGACCCCTTTGTTTTGCGCAAGGGAATGTGATGAAGTGGGTATCTTAAGTTTCTGTGACAGTTAAAATGTTGTCCCTTTGCCGCCTCCAAAATAGAAAAGAATAGGTTCAAAAATTTCTTACCTCTTGTAAGAGCCATATTTGTTCCCCCAAAAATATACAAAGTAAAAAATAGGTCCTATGAGTTAAAAAAGGATAAAACAAAGTCTTGTTCCAGAACGGTCTTTTATCATGATCAGATTTCTACAAGTCAGCAAAGTTATTTATCATTGCTGATACAATTTGGCAAATTTAATTTTGACCGAAGTAGAAAATCTGTGTCTCTTCAATTCCGTCACTTTAGATGAATTTTCCCATTATCAGCTCTGTCTCCATGTAAATAAAGTTGAAATAAATCTATGTACTAGAGAGCATTATGAGTAACATGTGTTTTCTCAAAATGTCTATGGAGATTCTCAGTCATCCAGGTCATGGTTGTTCAAAAGGTGCTTTTTGAAAAAGCAACTAGACTTCGTTTTCCTTGAAGATGTTTTGCTTCTGAGAACTGAAGAAGCTGCTTGAATGATAAGTGAAACGTCTTCAAGCAAAACAAAGGAAGTCTCATTGCCTTTTGAAAAAGCACCTTTGGTATTCTCCCAAAATGTTATTTTTCTACAAAGGTTACCTGTTCTCAGGGTAGATCTTAGTCTACCACTATTAATCCTAAGAGGTTCACTCTCAGGGGTGGGCTACTGCCCAGATGGGAGGAACGCAGTGGGTTAGCACCCAATTTGCACTGAAAGATGTTGAAAGAAAATTCAGGACATCCTGCATAAACCATGCCCACAGTGTGGTAGTAAAAAGTTTGGTAGGCTTTCACTATTCACTCCCTACCATGTTTCCCCGAAAATAAGACCGTGTTATATTTTTTGAACCCCAAAACAAGCGCTTAGCATTATTTTAGGGGAGGTCTTATAATTTTGGAGTGCATAAGAGCAAAATGGGGCTCCTCTTGCCATCTTACCTTATTTCCAGCTCTGTCTCCCTAACCCTAGCCAGAGGAAATGGCGGGGACCACTTGCGCATGTGTTTAAATATTTTCAGGGAGGGCTTATTTTCAGGGAAACACGGTACAAAGGTTTGCCACTTCATTTTCACTGATGGAATCTTGGGCAGACTTTAAAAGCTAATGCAATTATAACAAAGAAGGTGATGGCTTGAGACCAGATGCATAAATTCCAAGAAAAAAAGGGAAAGGTAGCCAAAATTTAAACGATCAGTTGTAGCCTTATATATTCACCCGTTAAATTATCTCTTCCACTTAGGCACAGTAGCATAAACTCAGTATTTACCTTGAGCTTGCATTCGAGTTCGGATAAGGGCCAGTGGATAACTGGCCAACTGGCCACAAGTACTGGATAAAGTACCACATCCAAGTAATACCAATACACCAGGGTTGGCAGAATCTGTGGCATATTTTTCTAACCACATCTTCTTCAATGCCTGTCAGGAACATATTCATATTGTTAGTTCATATATAATTTTAAACTATTAAAGGATGAGGCTACATTTTAATGGCCTTGTGAAAATGGAATAAGAGTAGCCTTTGAAAACATATTGAACAAGCTAAAATGCTGATCACATACTTGTGATTTTTTTCCTCTTTTTTTTCCATTTGAGACAAATGCTTGTTTTCCCGTCATCTCCCAAGTACCCTTATAAACATGGACACTGAGTGACATTCATCAGCTGGTTCACATATGTATTATGCTAACCACTTCATCTATATTACATTGCAGCTCAAGGGCTGCCTAAGGAGGTTACGATGGAAATGAAATAGCAACTTCCAGCTGACAACTGTCTTTGTGATAGTTCATTATACTAATTCTCCATCTTTTCCCACAAACATAATTGGTATGAAAAGTGCCAGCTTGTAATTTGGAACTGGCATAGGATTTTTATTCTCAGTTTTCAATTGTCTGCCCAAGTCTTAGAAAAATAACTGTGAAAATAACTTTGAAAAAATACTGAAATTTATGAAGTGTTTCAATACCTCAGAACCAAATATTTCTATTATTTCTCTCAAAATAATAGAAAACACAGGGAAAAAACCTTATTCAGCAATACATTTTATTTATCCTTAAACTGAAGGTGTTATCTTTTCATACATTTTAATACATTTACACCTGGGAGTGGAATTTATGAGGCAGTCTTCGACTAATGACCTCAATTGAGCCTAACGTTTGTTACAAAGTGAGACGTTTGTTAAGCGAGTTTTGCCCGATTTTATGACCTTTCTGTGCCACACTTGTTAAGTGAATTATTGCAGTTGTTCAATTTTGCTTGTCAGAAGGTCACAAAAGGTGATCCCATAATCCTGGGAGACTGCGACAGTCATAAATATGAGTCGGTTGTCAAGCATCTGAATTTTGATCACATGACCATAGGGATGCAGCGACAGTTGTAAATAAAATTGTCATAAGTCCCTTTTTTTCAATGATGCTGTAACTTTGAAGAGTTACTGAATGAAGTCCAGGACTATCTGTATGGTATATTTCATCAGTGTCTGGGATGAGGCTTATTAAAAGAAATCTCTACTTTCTTGTCCCAAAGGTGCTTTTTCAAAAGGCAGTTGGACTTTGTTTTTGCTTGAAGACGTTTTACTCCTCTATCTTGGAAGCTTCTTCTGAACTTCAGAAGCTTCAGTCCTGCCCTAGATGACATTCTATATTTGAGCTTGTATTATTTATTCATTTATTCATTCATTCATTCATTCATTCATTCAATTTTTTTATGCCGCCCTTCTCCTTAGACTGAGGATGGCTTACAACATATTAGCAATAGCACTGTTTAACAGCGCCAGCATATTGCCCCCACAATCCGTGTCCTCATTTTACCCACCTCAGAAGGATGGAAGGCGGAGTCAACCTTGAACCGGTGATGATATTTGAACTGCTAACCTACAGATATAGCAGTCAGCTTTAGTGGCCTGCAGTACAGCACTCTACCCACTGCGCCACCTCAGCTCTTCTTTCCTCACACACGACTGCCCATGCAATATAGACAACAACTGACTGGAAAGGTGGCCACTATATTGTAATGCCATTTTTCATATGGATGATTTGAGTCTGGGCTGTAGTGCAGAAACATTTAATTCTACAAGCAGAGTTCTTATCTTCTTTCCCCTCATTGTCACAGTCTCTCTGGTAGGGTGACGTGTCTGTTGGAATTATAACTGGAGGACACCACCTCAGGTTGGCTTGTAGCAGAAGAACCAGAGGAAGCTCAGGATTTAGGCTTCCACTGCCAGCCACCAGCTGAGAACACAACTCAATAACTCAACAGGGGCCAGGAGATCTTGGCTGGGGAACCGAACAGTCCAAGATGGTACCCTGAGATGGGCATGACTAGTCACTGAGGTTGTGAAAAGGCCACATGGCTGATCAGGTTGTATGGAGAAGTGAATGCAAGACTGAAGTACTTAAATAAAAATCTCACAACTCACATGCAAGTTTTTCATAGAATATAATGATGCCCTGTGAAACATACTTAGAGACACTGCATTCTTCAGCTATTTTGATACTACAGGTTCCAGAACCCGGCCATTGTAGACATTCTCTGCTTTCAATTTTGGGGTATGCCAACTTGAGGAAGGTTAAGGGATGGGTGGAGAGAAAGACAGGCTCATATGCCTTGTAAGCCAAGGTCTTACTGAATACATTCTTCTTTTCACTTCTGCGTTTAAGTGGCTTGGATGGACAGGAGATTCTATTTGGGAGAGATAAACAACTTTCCCTTGGCTACAGTGGAGCTAGCTATGTCGTAATAAGGACAGGATTTATTACTCCCCTCCCCCTGACTTCGGCCATACTCCAGGACTGATGGGGAGATGACAGTCTTAGGAGAGAACAGAAAGTAATTTGAAAAAGTTCACCTCAAATGATTTACATTCATATTACTTACATATTTATTTTCCCCACAGGGTTCTGAAGCGTTCGAGCACTTTAAATCAATATATTACAAAAACCTGCAAATCGGGATGGAAGGGGTTTTAAGTGTGCCTCTTGACTAGCACTTTACTACAAGAACCCTATCATAATTCCTATCAGCACACTCATCTGTCTTCCTCCTTCATAAACAAGTTTAAGTCCTTCCAGCCCCTCCATGGCTGGGCCTAATTAAATGTCAGAAAGCTGTTGTTGTTTACAGAATCTATTTGTCCCAAAAGGAAAATGGGCTTTGCATAATCATGACTACCAGGGAGTCCTCCTTCAAACTGTCATCTCTGAATAAAAGCTTTGGATATAACCTATGCAACCAAATGCCAAGCGTTGGCTGGTATAAAAATGAAGGTTGTTAAGAAATTGATATGCATTACAAACTCCTCCCACACCTCACGAGTGCGCTTCAAACACGGGCGAGCTTCATGCACACATGCAGCGTCAAAATCGCCCCCCCAAAACAAATTTAAGCCAAAACAAGATGGCGACCACGTGCACAGTGCCAGAAACTTGGGTTTTGTGCATGCTCAGAAGGAAAAAAAAATTCAAAAATTCAGAAAAAAAATTCAAAAATTATTTTTTTTAAGATGGCAGCACATATGAACCAGCACTGACCAAACCAAGTTTGTGACATTATCATGACATCATCAGCAGGTCGCTACCAGTTCACCCGAACCAGTCCGAACAGAGAGGAACCCTCCCCTGATCTCAGCTAATTGCAAGGAACACAATACATGGCTGACAGATAGCATATGCTGCATAGTAGAGGTGGAAATTATTTCAGTATGAAACATGTTTAACTACATAAAGATTATTAACCTACAGCCATTATCAGAAATGACTGTAAACTATAGCAGCTGTGGAGCTAGGTAAAAAATTCAAAAAAACAGCTGTGTTAATTGTTCATTTTCAAATAATAAGCTGTTATTCTGAGTTACATTAAACATTCAACACTTTTCTGAATTTCTCTTTTCCATTCACACAAATATTTTTCTCTTATCCCCTCAATTCAGAAAAATTTCTTTTAATTACAGTGCCATTGCTCTTTTATATCAAAGGATTTTTTTTTAAAAAAATTAGCAATAGTAACAGTACTTAAGATTTACAGTATTTACTACTTCACAGTGGTTTACACAGTCAGGATGTTGACCCCAATAATCTGGGTCCTCATTTTACTGACCTCAGAAGGATGGAATACGGAATCAACCTTGAGCCAGCCACGATCGAACTGCTGGCAGTCGACAGATTACTTTCCAAAGTCAATGCAACTTTAATCTTTTGGGGAATGGGAGAGGAAAATGCAGCTTTGGCCATGTCTAAAAAACATGTGCCAGAGAAGCTGGATCTGAAAAGGAAACAGCAAAGGCAGCAAGGAGCTGGGTGCAAAAGATGATAGCTTGGTGCAAGGAAGTAGGAGAGAACTAGGCAGCTGATTGTCAGGTGAAAACCAATCTAAGCGGCACAAGAATTCAAGAGGTCAAAATATTCCTTTATTGTTGATTCCATTGTCGATTCCATTGATTCCATACACTAGAAAAGCAGCCCCCAATCCTTGTGGCTTGGTGGCCCACCTGGGGGGGGGGAACTGGGTTGCCTAAGTGGCGGGCAGGTGTGCATGTCTTCCCTTGCATGAATGATGGGCCATTGTGAGTGGCAGGCTGGTGCGCATGCTCAAGTGCCTGCCAGTCTGCCAATCGCACAAGCTGAGCTGCACATGCGCACTCCAGTCAGCCCACTCACGCAGGCCAATTCCAAATAGGCCACGGCCCGATAGTGGGCTGCTGCCCGGGTGTTAGGAGACCCCAGCACTAGAAACTGACCGAATTTCCTGCTTTCCCACCAGGAAAGTCAGATATCGATTTAAGTCGATTCCCTCATATGGGAATCTAGAGTCCAGACTGGCACATCTCTTAATTCCCCCACATCAGGGAGCTCTTCCTTTCAGCTATTGATTCCATCACACTGGATGGATGAATGAATGTTTGCTAGTGCTTGTTGGAGAGCAAAGGAATGTTTACTGGTTTGCTTGCTGGGGTGGGCGGGGGAGAAGCATAGAGCTCAGGAAAAATGTCAGATTAACAATTGAATACTTGTTGACGCTTACTGAGGTTTCCCAGTGGGGTGGCCAGCAGCCACAATACCACGCAAGGCAGGGTGCAAGGTGTCCCAAAGAACAGAGATGGGTGGGCGGGCAAGTGAGTGGAGAGGAGTAGATGCAGTTCCTTATTTGCTGAAGCTGAGGGTTGGGATGGACCAAATCCAGAATGGCTTGGTTTGGGATGAGTATTTGTTTAACACATGATTCTCAATTAACGTCTGCAATAGGAATTGTCATCATACATTGTTTCATGTATTTTATTTGACTTCTATGCTGCCGAATCCCAAAGTACTCAGGGCAGCTTACAACAATATAATTGGCGTAGTCATGTATCATCTCACTTTATGACTACACCAATGTATGATGAAAATGTCTCTATTGTGGCCATAAGTCAAGGACTATTTGTATTCCTGTAAACCCAAAATTGAATCGTCTCAGAGATGGTCATGCTTAACTGCAGCATACAAGGATTCAATTTGTGATTGGTTTGTTAAGTACTCATTAAGCTACTGTAGAGTAAATTATGTGGAGAAGAAACCATGTTCCTATTACCATTCGACATTATTTCATTAACGTAGTTCCTTTCCTCCAATTTCCTCAGTGCAAGTTATAATATGGCTCAATGATTTGGTTTAGTGTCCTAAGCTACATTTTGTTTTAGCCCAATATCATTTAGCCAATGATCAACAAATCATGGTTAAAAGTGGCTTAGCAGAATATGGGAATTTAAAAAGATAAGTAATGAAAGATAACTAATGAAACCGTAATCACTTAAAGGAGTAGCCATTCTAGCATAAAATGACTATTTATTTATTAAATGTCTGTGTCGTCCACCTCACCAATGCAGCAACTCTGGGCAACTTAGAATACAGTGTTCCCTCGATTTTCGCGGGGGATGCGTTCTGAGATCGCCCGGGAAAGTCGAATTTCCGCGAAGTAGAGATACGGAAGTAAATACACTATTTTTGGCTATGAACAGTATCCCAAGCCTTCCCTTAACACTTTAAACCCCTAAATTACAATTTCCCATTCCCTTAGCAACCATTTAGATTATTACTCACCATGTTTATTTATTAAAGTTTATTTTAAAAAATGTTTTTTAAAGGCAGACGAAAGTTTGGCAATGACATATGATGTCATCAGGCGGGAAAAACTGTGGTATAGGGGGGGAAACCGCGAAGTATTTTTTAATTAATATTTTTGAAAAACCGTGGTATAGACGTTTTGCGAAGTTCAAACCCGCGAAAATCGAGGGAACACTGTATAATAAAAAGTTGAAAAGTACTAAAAGTAAAACCAATTAAAATTAAATAGAGAAGTTAAACATTAAAAACTAAGATGATGAGTGGCTTAGGTTCTTCTCTATCATGTCAGTCACCCCCAGTATAGTGGGTCACTGTTGGCATTCCAGGCCAAGTGGCAGAGCCACATTTTTAGGCTATTCTGGAGAGCCAGGAGTGTGTGGCAGTAGACCTCATCTTTGATGGAAGAATATTCCAGGTGAGAGCCAAAGCAGAAAAGGCTATTCTTCTGGACCTCATCAGTTGAAATATTTTGGTTGATGGGGTCCAGAGGAGATACCTTCCAGTGGAACAAGTGGAGCAGATTAGTCCCATTGGAATGAGATGGTACCTCAGATACGTGGGACCAGTGAAGGACTGCTGCCTGGACGGGGGGCATGCCATTGGGGTAGTGGAAATGGAGCTGTAAGTGCAGTTCCAGCTGACTGGCAGTCGGGCGCACGCATCCGGTGTGAGATTTGCTTCCTGTGCACACTCAGGAAGTGAAATCTCGCTCGAGGATATGCATGACCGTGAGATTTCAGTGCTTTTTGCCTTTTTTTGCTTCTGCGCATGTGGACCACTGCCCATACACACAAGACCACTGCCAGCCCGCCGCCCACCCGGAGGCATCCCGGCATACAAAGGTAAGTGCGGCCCTTCACTGTTCTGGACCCATGCCATAAAGGGCTTCAAAGATAATGGCCAAACATTTTGAATGAGACCCAGAAGCAAACTAACAGCCAGTGCAGCTTGTGTAACAACCGTGTCACACATGCTCCAGAGGTGGCTCCTAAAATTGCGTTCTATATTTGTAATGGAAGATAAGGTTTGACTCAACTTTCAAGATTTAACAGCATCTTCACAGCTAAGTTAAAAAAGCTTCAGAATTAAGCTCACAGTTTCCCTAAATATATTACCTACCTCAGTTTGGCAACTTTAAGACTTGTGGACTTCAACTCCCAGAATTCTCCAACCAGATGGTTGAAGTCCACAAGTCTTAAAGTTACCAAGTTTGAAGACCCCTGACCTACCTTAATTTTTTAAGGGCAAGTCATGAAAACTGATCTGCCCGTATAAATTGGTGTATGGTATATGTGACCAGTGGCATCAAAGAACAGAAATGTTGAGTCTCTGTTCCAAGTTGTATCAAATTCTTTATCCATACATTATGATAGAATAAATCAACTCACCTCATAAATAGCCAGATCAATACCAGCATATGGAATTATTCCCAAAATATTAGGAATATAACCTTTGTAAAAGGCTTTCACCCCTTCCGTTTTTAAAATCTTCTTAGCACAGTCAAACATCCCAGAATATTGTCCTGTTTTACCAACTGCCAGTCTTGTTTTTAATACCTAAAGAATTAACATTGAGCAGAAGTAGTTCAGAAAAGAATACAATTAAATATTATGTCACAACTATTTTTAACATAGACCCACAGTATGTCATGGCGGGACCCAGGGGAAGAGCCTTCTCTGTGGCGGCCCTGACCCTCTGGAACCAACTCCCCCCAGAGATCAGAATTGCCCCCACCCTCCTTGCCTTTTGCAAGCTCCTTAAAACCCACCTCTGTCGTCAGGCATGGGGGAACTGAGATATGCCCTTCCCCCTAGGCCTATACAATTTATGCATGGTATGTTTGTGTGTATGTTTGGTTTTTTAAAAAAATTAGGGTTTTTTAAAATTATTTTATATATTAGATTTGTTATATGTTGTTTCACTATTGTTGTTAGCTGCCCCGAGTCTGCAGAAAGGGGCGGCATACAAATCTAATAAATAAATAAATAAATATTTACAGATGTGAGAGTTAAGATATGAAAAAGGCATTTAAGAACAACTATATGGACCAAACAATATTACGAATATACAAATCAGTCTAAACTAGATTGTTTCCTTTCATATCAGTTCATTCTGGCTGAAACCCTTATCATTATAAATTTTTAAATTAAAAAATGTATATTAATAGAAATATTGTAGAAATAGCTTATGCATAGCTTTTGTGCACAATTTGGGAGACGCAAATCAGTTTAGATCCTTTAAATATGCAGACCATGGTTCTTAGTGAATATGTGTTGTGAACAATTCTAATTCAGGTGGAGTTCCTAATAATTCCATTGTGGCCTTAAATCATTTCACAACAGATAAAGACACCTGAGACTTGGATGTTTTAAATCAGGGATTCCCAACCTGGGGTTTGAGACAATATTCCAGAATGGGCAAAAACTTAGGTTTAGAAGTTTCAAAATTATAGTGTATATGTAATTATATGAAAATTATATGCATGTAATTATTTATTTTTGTAAGAGGTGCAAGAATATATCAGAAGCATTCTAGAGGTGTGGGAAATAAAAAAGTTTGGGAATCTCTGTTTTAAATGGAAAAAGAAGACATATTTTAACCGTTAATTGATTAATGCTCAATATATACTTGATTTATTATCTTCCCAAAGCAGCTTTAAAATGGAACTCTCCTTAACTTAAATGATTTTGGAGTAAACATAGTTTAATATCAGATTACCATATTGACAGATGAGGGGGGGAGGGAGGAAGGAAAGGAGGGAGGGAGGGAGGAAGGAAGGAAGGAAGGAAGGAAGGAAGGAAGGAAGGAAGGGAAGAAGGAAAAAAATAGGGCATTGTTTTAAAATTAGATGATATTATCCAATCCCTACCTCCATGGGATAAATAGAAGTCTGTGCGGTTGCTCCAGCCATAGAACCAGATATAAATCGCTCAATAGTTCCTATTTTTCCATCTTCGTTAACAAACATTTTCTTATACTAAATAGTAACAAGATTCCAAAAAAAGCACATTAATTCTCAACTCTCAAAATTACTAATAATGATTCCGCCCTGTTAGAACACAAACTCTCTATGTGTGCATGTTGAAGCAAATAATTTAGTCAGTAGGTTCTTGTACCATGTAATCAGTTCAAGGCTACCTAATATAGTTACTCTATTCACACATCCAATACACTGGTGGGTTTCCAAAAAAATTACTACTGGTTCTGTGGCCATGGCTTGGTGGGCGTGGTGGGAGAAGAATCTCCATTCCCCTCATGCTCCAGGGGAAGGTTACTGCAAAATCCCCATTTTGTCCCAATCAACTGGGACTCAGGAAGCAGAGAATAGATGGGGGAGAGACCAGTCAGAGGGGGTATTTATCAGTTCTCTGAACTACTTAAAATTTCCACTACTGGTTCTCCAGAACTGGTCAGAACCTGCTGAAACCCACCTCTGATCCAATATTGATATAAATACTCATGGTGGGGGTTAGGGTTTCATGGTCAAAATTGAATGAGCCTAATTCCTATGATCATATTAACAGTGGACCAAGCATTGCAAATGCCCACATACAACATGGTAAACTTTTTCCAAGGTGTTGTGAGATGCCTAGCTCTCGTCTCTTCTTGGGTCATCTAAGAGGTGTGTGTTTGTGTATGTGTATGCATGTGCGTGTGCGTGTGTCTTCTCTCCCCTCTTTCCTCTCCCTCTCTCTCTCTTATTCCCAAGGACTCTGTTTGTTTGTGTGCTTTGAGTCAATGTTGACTCCGGGAGATTGCCTGGAGAACTCTCTGCAGTTTTCTTGGTAAGGTTTTTCAGAAATGGTTTTCCCTTGCCTGCTTCCTAGGGTGAGAGAGAGAGAGTGACTGTCCTAAGATCACCAAGCTGCTAATGCTAGAACTTAGTCTCCTGGTTTGTAGTCTGATGGCTTAACAGCTACTATACACCAAGCTCTGTTTCTCAAGACTACCATAAGAATCAAATGAGTTTATCTTATACGTATTCCTTGATCCCTTGAAGCAAACATAAGCTATAATTCGACTTTAAATGATCTTATCTTACCACAGTGTCCTATTTTTTTAAGCCCTTACCCGTTCACAGGCCCAGAACCTGATAGCTGTTTCAGGTGCAATTTTGACAGCATTCACATTCAATTTTGACAACATTCATACCCGTTCATAGGCCCAGAACTTGATAGCTGTTTCAGGTGCAATTTTGACAACATTCACACCATTTCCTCTCCAAAGGGAACGGACCCCTCCTTCTTTCACCATTTGTTTCAAACCGCCAGCTATGTTCATTTTTCCCTTTGAGCCATGAACCTACAAGAAAAAGGAAACATACTTAACTGACATATATAGAAAACCTGGTGAGTCATAACTCTCCTTTATGCTTCAGAGGCATAAAGCAAGCAACCCTTCAAGAAAGGAATTGGGACCATTCCAGATTATGCAGGAGATAGTGCCTTTTCTCGTGACATCTGATACACACCACTGAAGATTCAGATACACAAAACCTGTTTGTCAAGGCTCCCTCCAGTCATTAAAAATGCAGAAGTGATTCTCCTGTGATTCTCCTTCCTCTTTTAAGTGAAATTGGGGGGAAAGCAACAGCTGAGCTAACATCTCTCTTACTTTTATTCAACTCTCTCTTCCCATACCAATTTCCTTGCTGAGCTAAACTGAACATAAATATGGATACCAATTTGTTTCTGGACACAATTCAAAGTGTTGGTAATGACCTACAAAGCCCTACATGGCATCGGACCAGATTACTTATGGGACCGCCTTCTGCCGCATAAATCCCAGCACCTGGTTAGGTCCTACAGAGTCGGCCTTCTCCAGGTCCCGTCAACCAGACAATGTCTTTTGGCAGGGCCTAGGGGAAGAGCCTTCTGTGGGGGGGGGCGGCCCTCTGGAATCAACTGCCCCCAGAGATTCGTACTGCCCCCACCTTCCTTGCCTTCCACAAGACTCTTAAGACTCACCTATGTCGCCAGACCTGTGGTAATTAGATCTTGCCCCCCCTGAACAATAAATGTGATGCATGGTGTGATTGGATTGTCTGATTGAGTAATATATATATTTAGCTGTAGTTTTTTAATGTATTAGATTTGTTTTGTACGCTTTGTTTCTATATTTATTCTATATTTATTCTGTGAACTGCCCCGAGTTTTCGGAGAAGGGTGGCATTTATTTATTTATTTATTTATTTATTACTTAGGTTTGTATGCCGCCCCTCTCCGAAGACTTGGGGCGGCTCACAACACGTGGAAATAAATCATAAATAATCTGACAATTTAAAATATTTAAAGATTTAAGAAAGACCCCATATACTAACAGACATACACACAAGCATACCATATATAAATTAACATGCCCAGGGGGAGATGTTTCAGTTCCCCCATGCCTGACGGCAAAGGTGGGTTTTAAGGAGTTTACGGAAGGCAGGAAGAGTAGGGGCAGTTCTAATCTCCGGGGGGAGTTGGCATACAAATCTAATTAATAATAATAATAATAATAATAATAATAATAATAATAATAATAATAATAATAATAATATGGCAGCTCCAAGCGCTTAAGTATGGGATTTCTGCAGAGAATCTTACAACCACAACAGAGCCAAAAAATTTATGTTGATAAGTGAGACAAAGTCAAGTAAATTTTGCCTCATTTTATTACCTTTCTTGCCATAGTTACTAAGTGGATTGATTCAGTTATTAAATTAATAACATGGTTGTTAAGTGAATCTGGCTTCCCCACCAATTTTGCTTGTTGGAAGATGACAAAAGGACATGACCCCAGGACATAGCAACAGTCATAAATATGAGTTAGTTGCCAAGTGTCTAAATTTTGATCATGTAACTATGTGGATGCATCAGTGGTTGTAAGTATGAAAAACAGTCATAAGTCATTTTTTTCAGTGCCACTATAACATCAAACAGTTTCTAAATGAACCGTTGTAAATCGAGGACTACCTGTATCATATAATTCTCTATAGCTCCTCTTTCAGGCAACTATTTATGCAGCCAAAATTCAATACTTATATAAATAGCTTGATTACTGGAGAGAAATAAGCCGAAAACTAGGACCTCGGTTTTCCTATATGATTCAAACTGCACTGCTTGGTCTTATTTGACTAAGAAACCCTTTTAATCAACCATTCCTTCTGCCATTTGTTGCTGAAAGAAAAACTTTATTTATGAAGAATATCTGAGTGAACTACAGAATACTAATGAGGGTTTCTGATCAACAATAGCAGCCACAGAATAATTTTCCTTCCACCACCACTAGTCTTAAATATTATTGTTGAAATTAAGAAAACTTGGGTAAGCAAATGTAATGGGGTTTTGTACCATAATTTTAGGGGCTACATTCAGTCCTGACACTAAAAACAACACAATTGGTTCACAATTCCCTAATTCTGAGTATGTCAAATAAATCGTAGATCAATTCTGAGTCTATCCATTTGAACAGCAAACTATTTGTGATAAAATATGACAACTAACTCTTGTAAATTCTAATAAAGGAGAATACTTGCAGCTCAGGGCTGACACAAGGGGTCCTTGCGAGTCTCTGAGCTTGCTTGTTTTCATGCAGATGTTTCACTAGAACTAATGATATTACCTAGTTTGGGTAATGAAACATCTGCAAGAAAACAAGCAAGCTCAGAGAGCACCAAGCACCCCTCTTGTAAATACTACAAGCCCATTGCCTGCCTCCAAATCTTTTAACCTGTCCAAAGAAGCTTGCTGGACCTTGGATGCTTTGCTTTAAGAGGCCCATTACCTGCATCATAACTTTGAGACGATCCAGGGGTGCAGTGCCCGTTCGAGACACAGCACCAGCAACCGCACCTGACAAAAGCTGTTTCCACCACTGCCCGGTCTTCTTCTCTTCTTCAGTGAATTCATCAGGAATAGTTAAACTATCTCCAATATCTAATACCTGTTAAAATGCAAAAGAGAGAACAAGAAAGAGCAAACAAGAGAATGAATGGCTTAAATTCAACCTGCCTTTATTTCAACAAAGTGATTGTGACCACACACAATTATATTCAATTTCAAACCAAAAAGAAGCATACGCAACACATTCTAAAACCCACCATTTCAAAAACTATGTCTTGAATGTGGCTGTAATAAAGGCATTATCTAGAACAGACAGTGGCCCCCAAACCTTTGGGCATCAGAGACCAGTTCCATGGGGAAAGTTTTTTCCGTGGAAAGTCAGGGTGTGGTTTTGTGTGCTGCGTGCATTCCATGAATGGGGCTTCGCTTGTTTGCATGGCCCAGTTTCTGGCATGCTACAAATCGGTGCTAGTCCATGAACTGTCGGTAGGGTACACCTGACCTAGAAAGCATTTTACATCCTTGGGAAAGGCTGAAAATCTTACAGTCTGATTACAAAGAATGTCTTTGCACGATATTTTAAAAAGGACTAAGATTAAGCTCTTTAAAGTATTATTAAGCAAATGATTTATTATTTCATCTTAGCTTTAAAAAAAAACTCCAGTCAATATTATGTATTTTTCATATATAACTTCACGTTACCAAAACAAGAAGTGGTATACTATAAGGGATACTAGATGACACTTTAATATATCTTTAAACAAGAAACCTTCAGGGTTAGAGAGCATTTTTTACTCAAAGCCAACACTGGCAAATTTGTATGTTAAAATATGAATCCACAATCTCTTGTTTATTTATTTAGAATGATATAACCACCTATGTTATTTATATACCATGATTCTGGGCAACTCACAAGAATACAACAAAAGAAAATAACCATAAAACCAACATCATACCACCCCCCTGTACCCCAAAACAAAATTTCCCAACAAATGATAGAAATAACACACTGGACAGAATGGGAGGTATGTGGGCTAGAAAGAAATGCGAAGTTGGAAGCTGGATGTAAACAGGGAGCAATATTTGCTAGGCTTTTCTTAACTATTGTTACTGTTTAGAACTAACCAATAAACCCTTAATTAAGCAGACATTTGGTTTTAGCAGGCAGGCCTTTTCTCATTTGTCCATTAAGGCAAGGGGTTTACTTATTTATTTATGTATTAAACTTATATGTAACCTATCTCACTGCCCGGGCTTGCTGCAAGAGTCCTTTTCATTATTTCTGAATATCTACAGAGAGTCTCAGTTATCCAGGTCATGGTTGTTCCAAAGGTGCTTTTTTCAAGAGGCAACTGGACTTTCTGGAAAGTCTGGACCAGAAAGTCCAGTTGTCTCTTTAAAAAATACCTTTGGGATATTTCACTCAGCAGGTCTGCATGAAAAGTACGCTGAAGCAATAATGCCTGACAATGTATCATTTAAAAACATACTTCAGCAGATAGATAGATAGATAGATAGATAGATAGATAGATAGATAGATAGATAGATAGATAGATAGATACTGTAGATAAAAAGAAAGAAAGAAAGAAAGAAAGAAAGAAAGAAAGAAAGAAAGAAAGAAAGAAAGAAAGAAAGAAAGAAAGGCAGGCAGGCAGACAAAAACTGTTTTAACTATTTGAACCATTTAATTTAAATACAGGCAGTCCTCAAATTACAGCGACAATTGGGACCAGAGGTTCTGTCACTAAATGAGATAGATTGCATGGGTAGGGGAAACTTACCCCAATGATCTTCCCTCCCAGCTTCCCCACTGAGCTTCTGGGGAAGATGTCAGAAAGGTAGCCAATGATGATCACGTAATTGTGAGATGCTGCAACTGGTCCTAAGAGTGAACCAGGTGCCAAGCATGCAGATCACAATCACGTGACTGTAGGGGTGCTGGGACAGCCAGAATTCTAAGGACCAGCCATAACCACGAGTCATTCAGCACTGTTGTAACTTCGAATACTTTGCTGAACAAATGACTGTGTCCATCAATTTTAGTTGTCAATCCTCTCCCTGCTTCAGATTTCCTCCACATTTTAGATACTTTTCTCAGTCAAGGTGCAAATGGATGTCAAAGCAATTGTTCTAACTCTAGAAAGAAAGAAAATCAATAGCACTTTGTTTTGAATGAAATGAAGTTGAATAGATTTTTTTTTTTTAACTTGTGAATTTTACTCTGGAAATCAAGAAATCACCAACTCTTACATCCAAAAATGAAGAGGTATATTTACTTTTCGGGAATCTCTTACAAATATGTATCATTCCTGCAGGATGCAGAGCAGAAATAGATTTAGCTCTTAACATCTACTACAAAATCTGTTGCTTATACCTGCACCTTTGCATGGCCATCAGCTGTTCAGCAAAGTCCACAGCTGAACAATCATCAAGAAGCAGAATGATTCCATTGTCTCATCTATTTAGTCTAGCTCAAAATCATTCCATTATGCCATCTGAACTGTTTATATTTAGCGATTATCATAACCACAAATTTCAAGTAGTATTTTCAATTTATCAGGACTTCAAGAATTGTAGCCCTTTTCAAGGATGGGCCCTGCTAAAAGATAAAATGAAAGAGATCTACATATGATCTGCCAATAGAGTGTGTTTGTCAATTTTTTTTCTTTTTAAACTGGGAAGGGGATTCAAGTCATTATCCTAGTGACTATCTTGAAAAGTTTCTGCAGTTTTCTTGGCAATATTTTTGTAAACTATTTGCCATTGCTACCTTCCTAGGTCTAAGAAAGAGTGATTGACTCAAATTTATCCAGCTGGCTTCATTATTAAGACAGACAAAACCACTATTCCAAACTGGCTTTACATTTAAATAAACATTTAAAGTAGGGTATTTTATTTTTAAAAAGAGGCAAAGAGCAAAGTTTTCCATCAATTTTAGAGCAACAGTTTGTTTAGCTAGCTAAAGATTGTCTAGCATTTCAGTTTTAATTTTTTAAAAAAACAGCTGCCAAAGATAATCATTGAATAAGCTAATGCCCAAGATACAGTCCAGATCAGGACTGAGATAAAAATGGAAACCATACTCACTGTGGAATGTTTCCAATAACGGATGATTCCTTGAATGTCTGTAGCAGGATTAAAGAGAAAATGATCCCGCCATTCATTCCAGTCCACTGACATTGTCCCATCTGCATCCATGCTAAAAATTCAACATGAAATAATTTCACGGTGGGTTGTGCTAAGTTTTTTACTTAATCATATTCAAAGTACATTACACATGCATTCACATTCTAAACTCTTGTTCTATTTGCCAATCTTTAATGTTAGGTTAATGTGCAAAAATACTTCAATGGGGTATTTTATTTGGCTTTCAAAGCTTTTACAGAGCAAATCATTCTTATATTTTTTTAATCCTTATTGCTCTAAGGCAGGGATGTTAACTAACGGCCTGTAGGCCACATCCAGCCTGCAAGGTGCTTAGATCTGTGGCCCACGGAGATGCCCTGGAAACAGTAAAGGACCAGCCTCTACCAGTGAAAACAGGGCTTGGGAAGCCTATATTCCATTTTGGGCCATGATGGCCTCCTGTAGCCCTGATGTAGCCCTCAATGAAATTGAGTTTGACACCCCTACTCTAAGTGACGTTTCCTGTAAACATGTAAAAGATTCCATAACCAAGTGTTTCTTGAAGTATACAAACATGAAGGTTAACTATTTATTAAAGGTAAAGAATATTTCAAGAAAATAGTAGAAAGATAGAACAGAAACATTTCTTTTTCCTTCTTATTAATATGAAAACTTGTTTCTGGAGAGCTCTGAACTCTGTTCCTGTTCAATCTAAATAAGACTCTAAAGCGGAGATAAAAAACCTAATCAATTGTTATTCCCACATGTTAGCAAGTACAGTATTATCAACTATGAATGTCCCATAAGCGTTTAATAGGTAGGATGGGGAAGCTGAGTTAGGCATTAAAATCTCACTTAAATTTGATTTATATAATGATTTTTATGCAGTATGAAATAGCCATTGCTGCTTGTAACTATGTTTTATACGTAATATCTTAGGTGAAAATAACCAGATAGTGATTTATCTGGTTTGTCATCATTCAAATAAACCTCCTCCAAACCCAGCATATATAGGATGTTTAAGTCATCTTTCAATTTCACACCTGGAATTCATGGATGTATGAATGGATACATCCATTCATTTCTTTGGAAACAGGTTAAAAGAACCTCCTAGTCAGACCAAGAGTTAATTTACAGAATTCTCCGCAATTATGGGATAATTCTGCAAATATTACCTATGACCCATCCTTCCTTTTACTTTAAGCTAAGAAAGAGGGTTGTCTCTGACAGATCTAAAGAAGGGGGTTGTGTCTCCAATATTAGGAATACCAAAATTGTTTCAAGCTTGTCAACCCGTCCCTTAAGTTCTCTCAAGAAATCCTGGTCTATCCTTGGCTTCTTCCTCAAAGCAATGTTATTACTAATATAATAATTCAAAGCCAGCCTACTACAATGGAATACCGTACTGAACACATTCAATGTTGTGATTTTATTTTTCAAGAGACATGCCTTCTCATGAGTCACTCCAATAACCAGGCATAATAATAGCTGCTGACCTTTGCAGAATCTTGCCTGCCTGCTTTTCAGAAATGTCTATGCCCAATATCTTCAGGGACTGAACGATCTCTGAGGCTTCAATTACACCTTTAAAAGAGAGAGAGAACAGTGAAAATAGCTATTCAACTTCCACCACTTCAGATCAACTGATCCAGATTTAAGAATTCTGAATACTGATATGTATTATATTCAGTCACAAATGACATATCTGAGGATAAGTTATTTATATAAGTACAGTGGTACCTCATGATACGAACCCCTCGTCTTACGAACAACCCGAGATATGAACCCGGGGTTCAGAAATTTTTTGCCTCTTCTTACAAACTTTTTCCTTCTTACGAACCTGCCGCCGCCGAGAAGCCCCGCCGCCTGGCTGTCGTTTTTTGAAACAGCCGGGGGGCTTCCCAGTGTCCTCCTGAACCCGAACGCCAAACCCGAACTTCCGGATTTGGCGTTTGGGAGGCCGCCGAGAAGCCCCCGGCTGTTTTAAAAGGTGAAAGCCGGGCGGCGGGGCTTCTCAGCGGCCTCCCGAACGCCAAACCCAGAAGTTCGGCAAAAGTTCAGGTTTGGGAGGCCGCTGATAAGCCCCGCCGCCAGGCTGTCACCTTTTAAAACAGCCGGGGGCTTCTCAGCGGCCTCCCAAACGCCGAACCCGGAAGTTCGAGTTTGGCGTTCGGGTTCAGGAGGACGCTGAGAAGCCCCCCCTGGCTGTTTCAAAAGGTGACAGCTGGGCGGCGGCATTTTTTTGCGGGGTTTTTTTCCATTGCACGGATTAATTGATCTTACATTGTTTCCTATGGGAAACAATGTTTCGACTTACGAACTTTTCATCTTACGAACCTCCCCCTGGAACCAATTAGGTTCGTAAGACGAGGTATTACTGTACAATGCTTTTGTAATTGATATGCTGCACACATAAAAACTTCCTTAATCATTATTACATGTATGATATAATTTTGAAACAAACTGGTTATAATTCCCAGATATATATTTCTACTTAGTCTGCAGAGGGGCGGCATACAAATCTAATAAATAAATAAATAAAT
This sequence comes from Erythrolamprus reginae, assembly GCF_031021105.1. Taxonomy (NCBI): domain Eukaryota; kingdom Metazoa; phylum Chordata; class Lepidosauria; order Squamata; family Dipsadidae; genus Erythrolamprus; species Erythrolamprus reginae. The sequence continues at coordinate 113,908,219 of NC_091952.1, read as the reverse complement.
AAATAAATACTTGTTATACTACTATCCATATGTATCATTCATTTTAAGAAATTAGGCACTCTCAGAACAGTGTATATGGCTCACCTCTTCAGTGTGCATTTGTTTTGCCAGATATTTTAATAGTCATGTAAAGTATGTTCCATTGAATGGAGTGATCATCAACCAGTCACTAGATGACATTCGTGGATGAGCAGTAATTTAAATCCATATCTATTCTGGATGGATTTCAAGTGTTTGTCATTGAACACATTTAAAGAGCATTAAAGTGAAGAACTCAGAAAATATTCCATAACTTAATACATTATAAAAACATTTTAAAAGAAATATATTCTGTATTTAAATCCTGGAGCATCACAAGTGTTTAAAACTGTTGCTCCAGCAGCCATGATATTCTGAAATTTAAGGCAAAGCTGGCACAATGTATGGTTAGATGGGGAACATAAGGAACATTTGAACTCCTTTTCAATTGTTGCTATTTATACCACTTCCCAAGCACAGCTAATAATAGTGACTTTAATTCATTTATAAATGAAAAAAAATAAATCTCAAATTTCCGGTCTTATTGTACTACTTTTTCTCCAAGGATTTTAAATTTTGAAACCAGCACAGATGGCCCTCTCCCACCTCTATTTAGGCTTACAAATATACTCATGTGTTCTTCTCATGTGAGGATTTCAGCCAGAATCTCTCCATTCCTAATTAAAAACAAACAAACTAAAAAGTAAGGAAAGGGGGAATCAGAATTTCTTTTCCCTTATGTTTTCCCTGATGTATTGTTCATCGGTTGAACAATACAAGTGATATGTGAGTGTGTGCATCTTAAATCCCACTTTATAAACTCTGCCCCACTACCTGCTGCTCATCCAAGGACATGGGGTGAGGTATCATCAATATGCCGATGATACCCAGCTTTACATCTCCACCCCATGCCCAGTCAACGAAGCGGTGGAAGTGATGTGCCGGTGCCTGGAGGCTGTTGGGGCCTGGATGGGTGTCAACAGACTCAAGCTCAACCCGGATAAGACGGAGTGGCTGTGGGTTTTGCCTCCCAAGGACAATCCCATCTGTCCGTCCATTACCCTGGGGGGGGAATCATTGACCCCCTCAGAGAGGGTCCGCAACTTGGGCGTCCTCCTCGATCCACAGCTCACATTAGAGAACCACCTTTCAGCTGTGGCGAGGGGGGCGTTTGCCCAGGTTCGCCTGGTGCACCAGTTGCGGCCCTATCTGGACCGGGACTCATTACTCACAGTCACTCATGCCCTCATCACCTCGAGGTTCGACTACTGTAATGCTCTCTACATGGGGCTACCTTTGAAAAGTGTTCGGAAACTTCAGATCGTGCAGAATGCAGCTGCGAGAGCAGTCATGGGCTTACCCAGGTATGCCCATGTTTCTCCATCACTCCGCAGTCTGCATTGGCTGCCGATCAGTTTCCGGTCACAATTCAAAGTGTTGGTTATGACCTTTAAAGCCCTTCATGGCACTGGACCAGAATATCTCCGAGACCGCCTTCTGCCGCACGAATCCCAGCGACCGATTCGGTCCCACAGAGTGGGCCTCCTCCGGGTCCCGTCAACTAAACAATGCCGGTTGGCGGGCCCCAGGGGGAGAGCCTTCTCTGTGGCGGCACCGGCCCTCTGGAACCAACTCCCCCCGGAGATCAGAACTGCCCCTACTCTTCCTGCCTTCCGTAAACTCCTCAAAACCCACCTTTGCCGTCAGGCATGGGGAAACTAAACATCTCCCCTGGGCACGTTGAAGTTATATATGGTATGCCTGTATGTGTGTATGTTAGTATAGGGGATTTTCTTAAACTCATAATATTTTAATTAATTGGATTGTATTGGATTGTTTTTCACTTGTTGTGAGCCGCCCCGAGTCTTCGGAGAGGGGCGGCATACAAATCCAAATAATAAATAAATAAATAAATAAATGCTAAAGAAGAACCACGGTTTCCTTCACCAGCTGCTTCCAAACAATAGCACAGGTGCCCTCATCAAAATAAATATCTTCAGAAATATTCAGCATAGTATCTGGATAACAGCGTCTTACCCAATACTTAACTTAACTTAACTTAGCTTAGCTTAACTTAGCTTAACTTAAGGAGGACTTTCACAAAACCCTTCCTGGCTGTTAAGTTCTGCTGTGCAATGAAGGCTGTGGTACATTCTTTTTGTAGACAATAGTTTTCAATAATAAGTCTCACTAGTCCTTCTTTCTACAACTGTGATGCTCCCAAGAATAATTCAGGACTAGTGCTTGGAACACAAATTCTGCTACAACTTTAGTAGGGTTAAGAATCTGGATCCAATACATTAAAGCAAGCAAAGAAATCTGTTGTTCTCCAGCTGTTGCTGAACTTCAACTCCCAGCATACCTTATCATCCAGTAGCTGGCTGGGGCTACTGGAGGTTTTGCAATATCTGGTTCCGGTACTGACATTAATCATTTTAGCACAGCAAACATAATATTGTAGGCTTTTTTTAAATAACAGCCCTCTATTGGCTTTGCCTTACAATTCTAAGTCATTCTTCTTTCAAAGTCTCATAGCTGTAGCACTAACCTCATGAATAGAATAGAAAGAACAGAATATAATTCCTTATTGGCCAAATGTGATTGGACACACAAGGAATTTGTCTTTGGGGCTATTCCCTCTGTACATTAAAAAAAAGATACATTTGTCAAAAATCATGAGGTGCAACACTTAATTATTGTCATAGGGTACAAATAAGCAATCAGGGAACAATCAATATTAATATTAAGCATAAGGATACAAGTAACAAGTTACAGTCATACAGTCATAAGTGGGAGGAGATGGGTAATAGGAACAATGAGAAGATTAATAGTAATAGTAAATGCAGTCTTAGTGAATAGTTTGACAATGGTGAGGAAATTATTTGTTTAGCAGAGTGATGGCACTCGGGGGGGGGAAACTGTTCTTATATTTAGTTGTCTTGGTGTGCAGTGCTCTATAGAGTTGTTTTGAAACAATTTATGTCCAGGATGCAAGGGTTCAGTAAATATTTTCACCGCCCTCTTTATGATTTGTGCAGTAGAAAACAACTTCATGATAGAAAACTTCAATTTTGAAGAGTTTCAGTGTCTTATTCTAAGCACTCATTTCTATACCAATAAATAACAAGCTTAATTTGTATTCCTTACTTTTCTTGGCACTTTTAGAGGATTTAAAGAACCCTTTAATGAGTTACATAACATTTTCCTTAATAAATGAGAAGATATTAATGAATACCTACATTTTTTCAAATTATTTAATATTGGACAAATACATTGTCAACTCATAGTGGCAATTCTTTATTTTTTACTTATACAGTGGAACCTCAAGATACGAACTTAATTGGTTCCAGGGGGAGGTTCGTAAGACGAAAGGTTCGTAAGATGAAACATTGTTTCCCATAGGAAACAATGTAAAGTCAATTAATCCGTGCAACAACAAAAAAACCCGCAAAAAAAAACCTGCCGCCCGGCTGTCACCTTTTAAAACAGCCGGGCGGCTTCCCTCTCTCTCTCTCTCCTTCCTCCCTCCTCCTCCTCTTCCTCCTCCTCCCGTATTCCGCCTCCCTCCCAGCCCACTAGGCAAGCCAGTGGTCCCCGTCACGGAGCACAGCCATGTGGGCTCCGCTCTGTTCCCTGCCGGCCCGATTGAGGGGTCGACGGTCTCCACCAGGGAGAGCTTCCTGGCTTTCGTTCTTGTTGGATTCGCGAGCTTTCATGCCCAGGAAGCTCTCCGAAGTGAGAACCGCCGCTGTCGCCGCTCGGCCGCGCCTCCTCGCCCGCCGCCCGCGCAGAATGCAGACCTGCTGCCTCACCTGCCGCCGGCCCGATCCTGCGTCTCTTGCTTCTGGGCTGGCTCCATTCTGTTCCCTGCCGGCCAGATTGAGGGGCCGGCAGGAGGAAAGCGAATGCCTCTCTTCATTGCGCTGCCTGGCTGGCAGCGGAAGATGTAACCGAGCCCACGGGGCCGGGCTCCGTGGCCGGCAGGGAACAGAACGGAGCCTTCCACGGCAGCTGCCTGCTGGCTGGTAAGAGGGGGAGCCGAGCCCAGCCCCGTGGGCTCGGTTACATCTTCCGCTGCCAGCCAGGCCATGCTGACGGAAGCGCAACAAAGAGAGGCATTCGCTTTCCTCCCGCACGCAGCCATCTGACTGTGGGCTCCTTCCCGATCTCGGAGAGCTTCCTGGCTTTCGTCCTTGTTGCATTCGCGAGCTTTCATGCCCAGGAAGCTCTCCGAGATCGGGAAGCCGCCCACGATCAGTCGGCTGCGGGCGGGAGGAAAGCGAATGCCACGGGGCTGGGCTCGGCTCCCCCCCCCTTACCAGCCCAGCAGGCAGCCGCCGCGGAAGGCTCCATTCTGTTCCCTGCTGGCCCGATTGAGGGGCCGGCGAGAGGAAAGCAAATGCCTCTCTTCGTTGCGCTGCCTGGCTGGCAGCGGAAGATGTAACCGAGCCCACGGGGCCGGGCTCCGGCTTCCGCGCCGCTCGTCCCACCCATCGCCCGTATCTAGCAGAAGCTGCTGCCCGAGGGATTCAAAAGTGCTGGGGTGGGGGGGCTGTCGGGACAACCCCCACCCCAGCACTTTGAATCCAGCAGCTTCTGCTGGATACGTGCGATGGGTGGGACGAGTGGCGCGGAAGCCGGTGGCTGTGGCAGCTCGGGACACCCCCCCACCCCAGCACTTTGAATCCAGCAGCTTCTGCTGGATACGGGCGATGGGTAGGACGAGCTGCCACAGCCACCGGCTTCCACGCTGCTCGTCCCACCCATCGCACGTATCCAGCAGAAGCTGCTGCCCGAATGCTCTTGGCCGGCGGGATTCAAAAGTGCTGGGGTGAGGGGGCTGTCGGGACACCCCCCCACCCAGCACTTTGAATCCAGCAGCTTCTGCTGGATACGGGCGATGGGTGGGACGAGCTGCCACAGCCACCGGCTTCCGCGCCGCTCGTCCCACCCATCGCACGTATCCAGCAGAAGCGGCGGGATTCAAAAGTGCTGGGGTGGGGGGGCTGTCGGGTTCGGGGGGGTGCTGGGAAGCCCCCCAGGCCGGCTGCGACCTTTTAAAAGAGCCGCGCCGCTTCCCAGCAGTCTCCGAACGCCGGTTTGTAACTCGAAAAAAGTTTGTAAGAAGAGGCAAAAATTTTCTGAACCCCGGGTTCGTATCACGAGTTGTTCGTAAGACGAGGGGTTCGTATCTTGAGGTACCACTGTATTTAAATTTGCACTCTTAACATAGACAACTAATGCAGCAAATTGTATCCTACCATCATTATTTTTGTCCAGACTTTTAAATGCAAGTTTCATTTTCTTCTCATGGTCTTTAAGATAACGTGTAAATTCTTCAAAGTCCAGTCTTCCATCCTGATTAATGTCACCAGCCCTGAAAATTTTCTGTTAAGAAAAATAAATAGAAGATACATTATTAACTTTGTACATATGCTTTCAAGTGGGTTCTCACTTTATAGTTAATTGTGTAAGCTATAAGTAACTAATATCCAAAATATACAAATATCCATACAAAATATCCAGGAAAAGTGAAGGAATGAGAACTGAAACAAATATTTTACCAAATCAATATTAGATGAAAACTGTAAACTAAAAACCGTAAACTTATAATTGAAATAGTTAAAAGTTGTGTGGTGAATTGTTTCCACTGCAACACACCAGGAAGTATTAATATAGATATTGTTATGCCGGGCTTCATGTTACAAGCCCCCAATTAAGTCCAAAGGAGAAATTCAAACACACACATTTGTAAAGTAAACAAAGTTGGTTTATCAAAAGGAAAATACTGTCCAAAATGCACTTTTAATCAGCCAAAGTGCTCTCCCACACACCACAAGCCTTGAATGCTGTGAAAAATATAAAACAAAATCAAAGCAGATAAAAGGCATCTGTGAAGACATCACAGCCACCCCCTCTTCAAGAATCCTCACACTGAAACTTAACTGTGAATTGTTCCACAAAGTCCTTGAAAATCCTGAAGCCGTTCACAAAAGTCTTTGTAAATCCCGAAACAAACCACAAGTCTCTCTCTCTCTCATAAAACGGATAAAGTCCCACGCCGAGAGGCAACAACGCTGGCAATTTATCAGTGGCCCCATTAGCTTAATTGCCCCAGCCACAGGTGTTCTCCCTTATTTCCTATAATACTTGCACATTTGTTCCTTCCTTGACATCAACCTGTGTCTGCGAACATCTATGCCTCCCCTGCTGAATCTAATGATGATAATGATGATGATGGTGGTTCACTAATGGGGTAATCAGTTAATGGGCTGCCTGTAATTACCTCCTCCGTTGATCCTACTTCACTTCCAGAATCTTCCCCTGACACAGACGCTTCACTGTCGGAAGCTGTTGGCAGTAAAACCAGCCTCTGATAATGTGAGGATTCTCCCACATCAACCCCCACAGTCCTTGGAGCAGGAGCTGGCCCAGAGCCAACCACAACAGATATTAATGCTATAAAATATTCTGATTGCCAAATATTATCAAAGGATTTACTCTGATGTCACTTTTTCTCAGTAGATATGGTTTCAATGTAATTCCCATACACTAAGACACATGGGGATATTAAAGTATGAACTGATATATTGGATCAGATTAAACATTTCTTTAGAACAGAACTGTAGAATCTATAGTACTGCAAATATTGTCCATTTGTGTCCCTTAAAATGTTGGATTATGTAAAGGCGGAAATCAGACTCCCATAAAATCTGAAGAGCTATATTTCCTCTACCCTACATCTAGTTTTATTCTTTCCAACTGAGTAGGATGCTGAAAAGAAATTTATTTCATATTTAACTAGTGATCTTGGCTCAAGAGGAAGGTAACTGTTTGATGACTGGGCAGCTGAGGGTCACAATATGGGACTATGTAACAAAGATGAATAGGACTTATTGCTCTCAAGGTATTTAGAGAGATTCTTCATTTTTTATATTATAACTTATCTATAGGGGCACAGTGGTTCGGTGGCTAAAACCCTGAGCTTGTGGATCGAAATGTCGGCAGTTCACGGTTTGAATCCCTACTGCTGCATAACTGGGCGAGCTCCCTGTCAGGATTCCAAATCACCTCCAAAATTAACTCAGAGTCCAAGGCAAAGAATTCCTCAATTTATTAATAGAGTCATGTCGGCACATCTGGGTGAAACCTGAATCTGAATCTTCCCAGGTTTCACCACCCAATTGAAAGTTCATGTCCTTGCCCCCAACACCCACAAGCCCATCATGTTGTCCAATCTACTACTGCCAAGGTTGCAGAATCCACCCATCTATTTCCAGGCAGCTGCGGAGGTGCAGATACAAAAGATGACCTTGGCTTTCTAGAAAGAATTTGTTATGACTACATGCTGGTCATAATAACTAACATAGCTAACTTCACACAATCCGCCCTCCCATTTTCCTACAATAGAAAATGCATAGTAGAATAATTTGGCCTGACACTCCCCGTTACTTGTCCCAGCTTCTGCCAACTTAGCAATTCGAAAGCACACAAAAAATGCAAGTAGAAAAATAGGGACCACCTTTGGTGGGAAGGTAACAACATTCCGTACGCCTTTGGCGTTTAGTCATGGTGGCCACATGACCACAGAAACGTCTTCGGACAGGGCTTTCGCTTTGTGACGGAGATGACTATCGCCGCCAAGAGTTGGGAACGACTAGCACGTATGTGTGAGGGGAACCTTTACCTTATAACTTATCTTAAGATGCTTATCTTAAAGTTGCAAGAAACCATGCCATCGTTTTTCAAGATTCATGATCTGAGGAGGATTGCCCACGCCTAATGAACAAGAAATAGGCTTCGCTGTTCTTGAATGCTCCCCCCAGTTATTTCTTTGGGGAGGCTTGCAGAGCTGTTGTCATTTCAGCAGCAGTAAGAGATGCTTATATTTCTACAAACATTGTTCCTTCACCCACCCACCCCCATGATTTTTAACAGTATTTTTAATCTGTTATATTATTTTCCACAATCTAATGCCCTCCAAATTTTGGTGACTAACACTCCTAAAATACTCAACCATTTGCCATGCTGGCTGATAATTGGGATTTGGTCGAAATTTACTTGGAGATGAATATTATCCATCAGTCCAGAAATTTGCATGATGACATATACTTCCATTAAATAAATTAAATAGCCTCATGCTTCTCTGATTACCCTCTCATTCACTACCTAAGAGTTACACTCTCCTTGTATATATGTCTTCTGTTTAACTATTTTGGCTAAGACATTATTTTACATGCACTTAAAT